>NC_133896.1:207288887-207594906 GCF_964199755.1 Larus michahellis
ATTACACTACAGCCTAGGGAGCCCTTTGTGCTGCTCCACAAACGCACACGCCGTCTCTGTACCGAACAGTTTACCATCGGCCGAGATAAGCCAGGGAGAAAACAGAAGCACGGGCCGCTTTCGCAGCAGCTCCACAGCAGGACCACTGCCATGGCCTGCACCGTGCAAAGGGTCTCCGTGTCCTCCTACACCGAGCTGGTGGAAAGCGGGCAGAGATGGCTTCTATCTAAGAGGAGATCTGCGTGTTGGTGTAGGAGACCAAGGCAAGGAGAGGCAACACTCCAGAAGTGCATCCTATAAAAAGTTAACACTTGGGCGACTGGTGAGTATCCTTTGGGATACCTGACTGCACTTCTGCAGCCAACAGAGCTCTCCTGGAACCAGCGCAGGGCAGGCTGCTTTCTGCAAATTACACGTTTAACAGCATGTTTGCTCCTTGCTTATCACATACACCCTGCTTCAAATAGAAGCACCTGAGAGGCAGCTGACGTCTCAGGTCCTCTCAGCTTTGAATGAAGGAGAAAAAGAAACCCCTTCAAAGATTCAAAGGCTACAAATTCTAGTTGTTGCTAACCTTTGTCGCATGCTTCTCCTTCATCCCCCCCAAACACCTCTGAGGGTTGAGTGAGCGCTCAGGGCCAGGTCTGGCGGTTGATTTCTCAGCTATTTATAAGACATCAGAGCATCCAAGTACAAAGTAATGCAGCTGAAGACAACTAGTCATGGGTCTAAGGAAAGCCAGACGGAGCCTGACTGCTATTTCGCTTGTTAAGCTGGTTTGGGGGAGGAAAATCCACCTCCTACCTACCTGCCACTCTCCCGCACCAGAGGAGGCACTCGTGTCTTCAGCCCCAGCACTCTATAATCCTTGGCTGCTTGATAGTCCAAGCATCTAGAGGAAGATTGGCAAATAGTGGCATTATTCCAAGTTATCTGTAACCCAAACGTGTTGGTTGCACTCATTTAGCCTTTCAGAGTAAGGAGGGGATTCACAACAGGTCCTCCACATCCTGGGCATATGAGCTGTGCAGCAGGCTACTAGGGCAGGTGGGCCAGTGTGACGGCCCAGGTGCCGGGGCTGGGTCACCTTCTTCAGCTGATGGCACCGATTTGCAGTCACAAGAGCACAACTTCTTACTTGCTCATGGGCACTGTGCAACTCACAGGACTAGAGACCCGAACGCATGGGGACACAGAAATTACTTAAAATCAGCAGGGATGCAGAACGACCGTATCAGAGCCTGTGCAATATGCCATATCATGATAACATCAACCACCTTCTCTCTTCTAAAATAAGCTTGAGCCTTTCTTCCAGGAAACAAATGAATTGCAAAGACAGCTGGGCTGAAGGGGAGCCTCTGAGCTACGGACCCTCAATAAAGCAAGGCAATAAAAACCCCAAAAGGCAAAATTTTAATCTATGCTTGTCCCTAGAACTTCTTGCTGGTTCATTACAAGTAGCTTCCCACAAAACAGCTTAGTATCAGGTGGCTCTTGCTCTACATGTTCGCGTTTTAGATCCCTTTGAGATCATCTGAGTCCTCCTAAATGTTGCATACAGGGAAGGTGGGTGCCTAATGTGGGGTGCAGCTTCCATTCCACATGGGAAGCTCCTTAAAGTCCAGATTTGCAATGTTCAGTTTGTAAGCACATCAGTCATTTTTACATCTGGTTCTCGACATCTGGGAGATCTATTACTGACCTTGTTTACAAAGTATACTTGATCTCCGTTCTGGCTGGAGCAGAGCATCTGTATTTCGCCTCTCCTGATCTGCCTTGCCCAGGTTGTGTACCAGCTTTCCGTGTAAACAAACCGGCTCCCGCCTGATTCATTCAGCAGTTTCACAAGCCAGCATCTGTGACCTTGCAATTCCCAGGCCTCCCCTGGAACAAGGCTGATGAAAGGAGAGCTCGTCCTACCCCACAGCTGTCCTGGTTCCTCACAGGAATGGGCAAAGGGATACAGAAACCTAGGAGCACGTATGCATTTGAATACAATGAAGATATTGTTCCAGCTTGCCCACCTGTGGTGGTGACATTGAGGAAACCAAAGAGTTTGTGCTCTGATTTTCATACTAGGAGTAGGAAGACTTTAAAAAGCGCAGACACAATATATTGTTTGGGTCTCTCCTACCCCTCTTGCCACGTGGCCGGCTCAAGCCCTCAGGCTGACTTACGAACCGTAGTGCTTTCCAGAGATGTAGCAATGTGTCTTATTTCCCAGCTGAACTTGGATGGAAACACAGCCTAGAGAGCTAAACCTGGCTGGCTCAGCAGCACCCATTGTCTCCCTGCCCCTTCCCTGCCTCTGGGGACCGACTTGTCACCCTTGTCTCCTCCTGACCCTCTCTGGGCTCGGATCCTCCCCAGGAGGCACCAATGAACAATTAACCATTCTCCTTCTGAGCTGGTTTCCCACAAGCACTGTCCAATAATTGGGTAACAGAAAACAGACATGGAAAGGAAACAGGATGAGACCCAGCTGACAGCTCCCCACACCCCACGTGCATCGATCACATCATCCCACCACACCGCATCCCTCTAATCCACAGTACCACCTACCAGACCGCCCCATCACATGCACCTTCTCCAGAAGACAGTGAATGAAGAAACCAGAAAGATAAAGAGAGTTTTGATTCATAAAACCCATAAATAAGGAAAAAAGTGAATTTCCTGCAATTCTGATCATTCTCAGTCGCCTTTCCGATGACGTCTGCAAATGTCTCTGGAGCAGGATTCAACAGCTGTGTGAAAGCGAACGCCCCCTCAGTGCTCCCTTTGCTCCGAGTAAGTGGGAAAAGAGATCTTCACTAATAGAAAACCCAGGTAATTGCATTGATTAGTAGACTGTAAATTAGTTTAACAGCAAATTATGTAAACGAGCCTGCTATTGAAATCTAATAGACTATTTTCAAAACAGATGTTCCTTTTTAAATCTGCAGCTGGCGAAACAGTTGTCATCCCAGGGAGGATAGAGTTTTCCTGTTGGGTAAGAGAGATGCCCATTAGGATGACCGTGATTAAACTGCTGGTGTTACCTGTTCATCACCATTAAGAAGGTGCCAAGTGCTTAGGTAACTCTAGGTGCTCACAGGTTACGCCCATAGTTAACCTGAAAGCATTACAGATGCAAAACCCGGGGGCTCAGTGTGTGAAGTACCTGGAGCTACCATAAAATTGTGCCTGGGTTTGGCTTTTTCCAAGAAGATTATGGTCTAATTGGGTAAACATCGATCCAGGGAAGCCCCACAGCCTGCGTTATGCAAGATATCAGATTAGATAACAAACCTGTCTCCTGGATTTACAGCTGGGAAACGGCTGAATCCTTCCTGCAACTGGCTGGGCAGAATTTTAACCCCTTGTGAATCCAAGCAAGAGCTGGCTGAGCAAGTCGATCTGTCGATAGTTTATCCTGCGTGGCTGGTGAGCAGCATCCTCTCCTAAGTATGCCACTCGTGGTGTTAGCTTATTTTTAGGCTTATATCTAGAGATTATGTAAATAAGATTTAGACAGTGCCCACAGATGGGGGTTATAGAGTATAAGGGTTTTTAGCTGGTTTTATCTGAAGTTCAATCCTGTGCTAAATTGTAAGTTAATACTTCTTCCTTGCTTCTCACATGGGGATTTTTTGTAACATCAGCAGTTTAAAAAATCATTTTAAAACAGGCACTGAGTGAAACAAAGCATCTATTACTATTTCTGATTTTGGGAACAGAGTAGATTTTACTAAAGATGTTTTTTTAAAATGGAGTTAATCTAAGATGTCCATGGCATTTGCACACTGATTTTTTGCCTTCTTCTAATTTAAATAACGGTTCATGGTCAGGAAATAGCTTTACATAAATTGTCCAGTGAAAGTCAGTATCGTTAATGTTAATGCATTCAGGATCACATGTATTTGTAGATTTGTGTCCTTTTAATAATCCTTTTTTTAAACAAATCCCAAAGATTCTTAGTAAACCACTTCAGAGATGAATATTAGCAGAACGAGGAGAAAAGTAAGAGCAAGAGACAAGGGATCCCAGATATGTATTTCACTGAAAATTGACATTAGAGAGTTGATAGAAGAATACAAGAGCGTTGTTCCAGATGGCAGGAACTGCAGAGGAGGAAGAGCAGCAAGAAGCAACGAAGGGAAGCTAACGATAGATGAAGTCGGATGAGAAACAGACACTCGGAGGCACGCATCCAATTCTTCAGGTTACGTAAAATTATCTTTACCATTTATGCACTTCCCCCCTTTTCTGGGTGATGCACATTGCAGATAGAGTTGGTAGCACTGCTTGTAATTACCACCGCCTGACAGTTCCCATTATAAGATCCTGCTCTTGGTCGCTGGTAAGTTTGTTAGATGTTACTCACCCAGGCTGAAATGTCTTCTGCCAAGGCTTGGCCTCAGGCTGATTCTTTCACCCTCCATTTTCTTTTAGGAGGAGGAAAGGGGAGGGCAGTTTCTGTAAAAATGGTTCTGTGGTTTTCAGGGCAAGATTAGGCAACCATTCATTTGAGCAAGAGCTTGAAATTTGGCAAAAGAGGGAGAGGTCACTCCGATGCCAGAAGATGTGGCCAAGTTATAAATGTGTTTTTAAAAAGTCTCAGCTCACGTACTTCGGCAGAGACTCGTCAGCTTGGCGGATGAATGTGCAGAGGGTTGTGTCAGCACAGGGCACGCCGTGTCTCCTGCCAGCTTCCTGGCCCTGGCAGGACAGTCCCCGGCAGGCAGCAGCGCCAGCCCCTGGGCATCCGGGATGAAGGTGGGTAGGAGCAGGGAAGTGGGGCTGAGTTAGCAAGGTGAAAAGGCGCTTGATTACAAACCTCTGAGAATAAAACTCTGATGACATACGGAACTGGAAAGGTAAATACCAGCAGCCCAGCCTAGCAAAGAGCCCAGGACCTGAAGTAGGCTGACTGGTAGGACAAGAGGAGCAGGGTGGTCAGGAGGAGATGGAGGGGAAAACGGAAGGGAGAGGGAAGGAAAACATCTTGGTAATAGCTACCACCTCCTTTCCAGAGCCCAGAGCAAAGCTGAGGTCACCCCCTTCCCCTTTTACCAGCAGAAATCTGGAAGTCGACTGGCACTTGTGGTTCATCCTGCTTGCAGGGCTTCCGGCCCTGGTGGAAAACCTGTTACTCCTGTTCCTTGATTAGGTCTAAAGCTTCGATTCTCCAGCAGGGAGACATGTTAGCGCTTCTCCTTGGTGGAGCACCTCAGCTTGGGATCAGGGCAGACTTCTCTGCCATCTGTCACGCCTGGTCTCCCCCGGTGCTGCGGGGGAGATGGAGTGAGACGTGGTGCTCAACCAGACTAGCTGTCTGTGCTCCCTTCCTTGCTGCTTGGGGGGGAAGAAAGAGCAGCTGTCGCCAGGCTGGGCTGCAGAGGGATGATAAAAGGCCCTAATACCACGTGTTGCTGCAGGCCCTGAAGCATAACATAGAGCAGCTACGGAGGAAGAACTTGAAGAAAGGCGAGAGGCAATGGCCAGTAACTGTATCCTTACTCATATGTCCTAATGACCTCTTTCTTCCCCAGACAAGTTAACAGTCAGTCTCCCCTCACACCCCCACCAGCTCCTCACCCCAGTATTTTCAATCCCCATAAAACTAAACCTCTGCCCCAGTCATGCCAGCATGTCCTTGTTCTAAACATCAGCATCTTCCAAATACCATTGCCCCCAGCCATTGTTATCCCTCAGGCCTCTTAGCCCCAGCATCTTCTGAATGCTCCATCATCTTCTGAATACCCCAGCATCCTCCCAACTCAACCCCAGTGGCACCACCCTGGAGCCCTTCTAGCTCACGCGTTAACCTTGTTATTCTGTAACCCCTATACCCTCACGTCGCAGTCATCTCCGTATCACCCGTGACCCTGTTCACCTTCAGATTTAGCTGCTTCATCCCAAATGACTATTTCTACAACTCCCTTATCCCTGGTGCTGCCGAAGTCTCCAAGATCTAGTTCCCAGTGCCACCCTGAGCCCCTTCTTCCAGCTGCCTCCTCCTCTCCACACGAGGGGAGCTGGATGCAGAGACCTCACCAGCAAAGCAGCACAACGCTTCCTTGTCTTTTCTAGGCAGAGTCAACTCCATGCCAAGGGCTGGGGTTCCTCCCAGCTGACCTCCCACATCCAACCAAGCGAGCATCACTTTCCTTTACAGTGAATGGGCACAAACTTGAACATAGGAAGTTCCGCCTAAACATGAGGAGGAACTTCTTTACCCTGAGGGTGGCAGAGCACTGGAACAGGCTGCCCAGAGAGGTGGTGGAGTCTCCAACTCTGGAGACATTCAAAACCCGCCTGGACATGTTCCTGTGTAACCTGCTCTAGGTGACCCTGCTCTGGCAGGGGGGTTGGACTAGATGATCTCCAGAGGTCCCTTCCAACCCTATGATTCTATGATTCTATGAATGGAGATAACTGGACACCTTTAGGGCACTATTGATCTAACTCAGCTTAGACATATACTTTGGCTGCCCCAAAAGCACCATTAGGTCTCTAATCACCGTAAGTGGAGACAAGGATTTAGCTCAGTTTAGATCTCTCCGTTGTTGACTTATAAAGTTTGTTGAGATGATTGCACCTCAAACAACCTTGCATAGCTACCCTTGTTATTTTTTAATTCATGCTCAGTGATGATCTTTATTTTCCTTCAAATCAGCATTGCAATTTTCCAGGGGAGTGTCCTGCCTCATGAGCTCACCCAGCGAGGGGTGGCTCAGCAGCAGCACCCTTGGCTGATGGATGTTTTCAGCACACAACGGTCCATACAGTACAATAAAGTAAAATAGAATACAATACCACCTAGTGGTAAGAGCTTGGATCTCAAAGCATGGTGTAGAAAAAAATTCATAGCGCAGCTGGGCACAGAAATGCCCCAACAGTAACCATTATTGAAAAGCAGGAATAAGGGAAAGCTCCAGGAATGATTTTTCCACCATTTCCGTCCTTGTTCCTAGAAAGTGCTGTTCTTAGCTAGGCGTTGTTTAGAATACATTTAAGTGATATCTTTTGTTAAGGTCAGTATGTTCCAGTTTGATCAGCTTGACCAGAATGGGTTGAAAGTTACAGAGACTGGAGAACGGAGGAGAAGACAACATTACGCGCTGGAGAAATCCAGGATGGGCTCATGTCTGGAAATCTTGGGGCAGTTTTTGCCATTGAAAATGGTAGTGTCGAAACCCAAAGGTTCAAAGAAGGGGCTACAAGGGCATGGAGGTTTGGGACCAATTTCACAAGCTACAGTTTTTCACCTCAAAAACAGAGAGGACTAAGAAGAAAAAGATTAAATATTAAAACAGGCAGGAAGAAAGTGAACAACTCCTCCCCCTCTCTTCTGATACCAGAATTGGATGACATCAAATGAAATTAGCAGGGACCAGGTTCAAGACAAGTAAGATGCAACGGCTGTTTGCACAACAGTTAATTAGGCAAAGAAGCGTGTAACTCTTTGCCACGTGATGTAGTGAATACTGAAATGCTTACCCCCCGTCAGGAGAGTACTCAGGGCTTCTACACCATACTGACAGAGTGCAGTCCATGACAATCCTTCCATGCGCTGGACTTCAAACGCTCTGTGTTTTCCTGTGCTCGCAGCCTCTCTGCTGCTGGCGATGGGGCACCTGCCTCGGCAGAGCTTTGCTCCAGGAACTGCAGCTGCTCCTAGGGGAAAAAAAATTGTGTTTAAGTATGAAAAACAAAATTCAGAAACAAAAACACAGTGTGCAAAGATATATAGATAAACATACCTAGCTACGATTTTCTTGTCAGCTGATCCTGAAGAGTTGTTTTCAATGTTTTAGAAATCACTGGGAATTCACTGGGTAACAAAACAAGAAAATCTGAAGTAACATCATCTTGCAAAAATTAATCTTGGCTCCAAGCTCATTTTACATAACATAGGTTGGTTGCTCATTCACTGAATATTTTCATTATGCGCTTCTGTAGGGAAGATGATTTGTAGCCATATTTATTTGAAGACTATATTACAATGAATAAGTGTAAATAATGTATATGAGAAGGCAGGGTAGGATTGCCTGGCAGCCTTCAATCTGCCATTCCCGTGACTGCTAACTTGGCAACCTTAACATGGCTCTTTGTGTGGGACAAATTATAAACCAAATAGTCCCGAGGTAAGGCTTTCATTGCCTACACAGTACTGAATCTATTTATTTTTCAATTCCATTCAAGTCCCAAGTGCTGTCAGAGTGCCAAAGTTTCAGTCAATGTGATTTTTCATACTGCAAATCTTCTTTGTTTAGTTTAAAATGGAGCTGTCGCAACCCTCGCAATGACTGGGGCAGTGCTTTTTACAAAGATATCAAAAACTATTAGAACTTCCCAAAGTCTCCTGAAAATTTCCGCAGGGGGATGAGGCCGTTGAGGTGCAGAGCCACATCCAGCATCAGCTTCTCTGGAGACTGACAGAGGACCTTACCATATCTTGAGCCTTTCTCCTTCAGTCTGGTGGTTTAGCAGGTGACTTGGTGCCCAACAAGAGCTGCAACGAGCACGTCATGTAGCCAAGAACCTGAAGGTCCCTCTGCAAAAGCATCACCTGAAAGCAAGGGCTCTGCCGGTTCCCCTCAGCGTGCACCTTCAGCAACACCAAGCACGGTAAATCTTCATGGTGTCTCAGCATCGACTCGCTGTAATGGAGGAATATTACTCCTTAATGCACATTGTCCGCCTTCCAAGGTGCTTTCAAAGGCTTTTTCTCCCCTTTGTCTCTGGGCAGGCGGTGGTTTGCCTGGGAGTTGGGAGGGGAGCAGGTCTCCTAACGCTCTCCAGCAGTTCTTTCCCTCCTCCTTCTTCATAGACAAGTGAACAAGGGGAAGGAAGGAGGAAACAGCCCGCTGCTGGGGATGCAGCAGCTGAAGATCCAGTTTAAGCTGCCAAAGAGATTTCCTCTTGATTTACTACTGTGGAACAAAATACAATTACCAAGGATTTGGTTAATCTATCATTAAAAAAAAAAAAAAAATCTATTAACCTAGAAGTCTGATGTTTTTCTTTATATTACTACAAATGACACATCCTTTTGCCGTTCCAACACTGGTGGCATTCAAGTTTTAACAATTAAAAAAAAAAAAGAGCTAAAGTAACCACATTAATTTTATAAGTATGCACCGGGAACAAAATAAAAATAGCTTAGGATGCTAGAATCATTCCAAAGCAAACAAAACCTACAAATAGTGAAGATAAAGTTAAATTTAACAAAAAATTAAATATATTAAGATCCGGGAAATCTTAAGCTAAAAAAAAACCCGCTTTGCTCTGACTCTTTAAAAAGTTATTTCAGGATCATAAACACTATTCAGATTTATACTGAGCTGGAATTTTTTTTTGATGCCTTATCTATGTATTTTCTTCCGTCTGTAATTCCAGCCTTTACAAGTGTTTACCATTGGGCATTTATGAAGCAATTAAGCATTTTTAGAAATGGACGTTCCCAATTGACTATTATGGCTAGATTATTTTTAGGAGGCAAAGGACTGAAGACAAAGGAAATTCCTCGGCTTAAGACATAATCAGTTCAAAAGTTGAGCACTGCTCTGCATAAGAGAATTTTGAATAATGAAATCTTTAAACAAAACCGAGAAACATTTTTACTTCATACCTGGTAAAAATATCATTCAAGCACGCAATTATATGTAATCTGGGATGAGGTTCTCTTCTGGTTTTCAAAACATCAGCAAGAAGATATTCAGGTGGTAGATACCGGGTCCATGCTGATGCATTACCTTTTCAAAATCAGTGCAGTTGCTACTAATGCTCCTCTGAAAAACCCTGAAGTTTCTGAATTGCTGTTGGGGTTGTCTTATTGACCTGCGGGTCCATGGTTTGGCGGATGCATTAGCCACCACCGCTATGTAGGCTACATTCCCTTTTTTACATAAGCATCGGGTGCAAACACCATTTCTTAAAAAATTAGTTGTCAAGTATTTTCTTCTTTCCTAGGAGGCAGTTTTTATTTATCTCAATTTTCCGTAAAGGTGGCTTGAGGGGGCCATTCTGTTTGGGAGAAGGAGGGGGAAGACAACTGCTTCAAATAGAACTGGCTGCATCCATTTCAAAGTCCTTTGGTTTGGAGAAAGTACCAGAGTTAGGCCAAAAGAAAAAATGGGAAGGGCCAAAAAGCACCACCACAAAAAAAAAAAAGGCAGTTATAATTTGTAGACGGTTCATTTATTGTGAAGGAGAAAAAGAGATGAAGTCCCAGTTTTTTCTGTCCATCAGTGAGTAACTGAGATTATTCCAGCTGGTAACAGAGAAAAATTCACCCTGAGTCTGATGTTATGAACTCTCTCCCCCAGAAAAACATGAATTTAAGAGCTGCTATTCACAAAACTGCCACAAAATTATGAAAGTCAGGTTCAACTGGAGAGCAACCCCTCTCAGCCGATTTCAACGGCGCTAGCATTATAAGGACCATCTCACCAGCAGGAGTTAGTTGGCGGCTCCTCCAAACCCATCAAGCTAAATCTCTCAGCAAACACTTGTTTTCAGATATTCCTAAAGCTACATGGATATCTTAAAAACAAACAAAGAATCCCCTGCCCAGGTATACCACTGTCACAGAAGACGAGCTTTTTGGGGGGATCCCTGTTGTTACTGGATTTAATGGTTTAATCCCATTGGCACAGGGCCTTTCAGATGCGTGGGCCTTTCTCAGGCAAGGATGCTGGGGCCCGAGTCACTGAATCACTGGTGGGAGAGGCAATCCCAGGCTTTTATATATAGTCCCCTGTGTTTTGGGGGGTCCCCGCTGAGAGGAGCACAACGCAGGGAGGGCTGTTGGAGTACCTGGCACCCTGGGAGGAACACGGGTGGTTCAAAGCAGACCGGCATTGTAGCATTGTGGTTATTTTTTCAGTTCCTCCCAGATCTTTCAATGTAAAGGTGGAATTTACACTGCAAAGGGAAGGTTAAAAACCTGGAAGTGTTCATCAAACAAAACTGGACTTTGTTGGAGGTCCCGTACTCAGATCTGTGATTTACTTTAGGCTGGAAGCAACGTTTAGAGTTCCCTGTCACGGCTCTTAATTATGTTGTGCAGAGCGCCAAGCTTATTTAAAATTGTAGCAGACAAGTATAATTTGCGTGTTTAGGATGAGGGTGATTCACTCAGCCACACAAAAACCCGTGGCCTGGCTGGCAGGGGGACAGCTCGAGGTCTGCGGGGAGGGGGCTCTGCTGGTATCCACTGCAGCTATTCTCTTACGTTATTTAAGGCCAAAACCAAGGAGCAATTTGAAAGTACTAGATGTAAATGAATTACTATTGTAAATCAGGGGGGAAAAAATCCAGCTAAATGGAGAGATCGCTTTTAGAGCATGCACCTCCAACCACCCTTCAGCTGTGCTACAAAGTTAGTTTTTTTCCCCAGACAGAAAAATAAAATAGGACCTAAAACAACGCTTGCATTATTAACTTGCAATTTACGGCACAGCAACAGCTATCCAAAGGACGCTGGATTAGCCGGCTTTGTGTTTGCTTTTATCTATCCACATTCTGGAAGGATGCTCTTAAGGAACACCGAATTAAGTTTTAGCTACAGTCATGCTTTGGTAATTGAACTAAACCCTGGGAACGGGATTTATATATATTTCTGACACCTGGCTGTCACACCCTATACTAAAGAATCACTGCAAAGGTAATTTAATGATTTATTTGTAGTTGATGTGGAGATTCCACACGCCTACTGAATGGATGGATGAATCAAGCAACTTACCTTTCAGCAAGAACACTTTA
Source organism: Larus michahellis (assembly GCF_964199755.1). Taxonomy (NCBI): domain Eukaryota; kingdom Metazoa; phylum Chordata; class Aves; order Charadriiformes; family Laridae; genus Larus; species Larus michahellis. The sequence goes on from NC_133896.1 coordinate 207,300,639, forward strand.
AGGTAGCTTTACAGGATTAGTAAAATTCGTGGGAAACAACAGATGAATGAGTGTGCTCTCACTGATGTCATTGTACTGAGCATGACCGCATGTTTACTTACGCCTTTGCAACCTCTTTTTTTCAGCGCTGAGACCGACTACACGTTTCTGTTTCCCTCACCTCGCTAGCCAGGATAGCGTTACCAGGTTTACACTGAACAGCAAACGCAGTTAGAGAATATCCTAGGGAGAATTTCCCCAGGACTGCACTACCTGTGATAATTCATTTCTACACTTGTCGTTTAATTTAGTAGCATTTTGCTCCTGCTTTTCGTAGAAGCAGCTGCGCAGTATCTGAAGCACGACGGAATCCAGGCGGCCGCTGGTAGAAACAGGACGTGCCAGGCTTGCCAGGGCAGCTTTCTGGCGTGCCAGGGTTTTGTGGCAGATGCAAGCGCTGCCAAGCCTACAAAGATGACACCGTTGGCGAGCGAGGCTCCAAGAGAAGGCACTCGGAATACCTCTGGAGAACAGCAGGCCAAATGCACCTTGGCTCCCAGGGAAGCCCTTCTGGGACAGGTTTTTGCACTTTTGGGAAATATTTGAGTAGTTTTTGACTCTACTTTTCTGTGTGAATGCCTTTCAAGAATGACTTGCTAGATCAAAGGGAAAAATACCCCTTGATATTGCTTGATCAAGCAGGTGGTCTTCATAGTGGCAGATTAACTACACCCATTTCACAGGTGAGGCACGTGGAGGGAGGAGGTTTGCCAGAAGTCTGCGCTCTCTTACAGCTCGGGGTTTGGCTTGTGACCCTGTGCATGACTCCTACCCGTCCACTCACCGGTGACTGACTGCCTCATAGTCAGAAGTATCGCGTTCCCGGTTTCACCGTTTGCCTTTCCGCGCAAAGCAAACTAGAAAAGCTTGCTTGTATAAAGTGACTGTATTTTAAATCTCCCTTCTTTTCCGTATCAAGGAATGAAGAGAATCGGTACATTTGGTAGAGATCAGGCATCTTGATTGCTGGCCTCAGGTGCAGGCTGGGTATCACGCAGTGAGCAACCTCAGAAAGATGGTGTGTTGCCATTTGTGCAGACGGAAACACAGGCTAAGGAGTTCTCTGCTAACTGAGCTCAAATACTACTTGCAGGGAACAAAGTGTTCCCATCCCTCCATCCAAAAATAGAAGAGAGAGAGACAATACTTCTTCAGTCATCTGCCAAAAAGATAAGGGAGACAAAACCACCCCCAGCTCCAAAGCTCCAGTTTAAGCTCACCAAAACGCAGCTTCCCCTACTCCGGTGCTGACACGGCTGATCCCAAACTCCCTCAAGTCCCATCCCTTCGATGCGAGGCAGAGAGAAGCAGCAATACTGTCTGGCCTGCATTTTAAAATAAAATCATTTGAAGGAAAAAAAAATAATAAATAAATGCTAGCGAACTTCTGAAGTGACAAACTCTGTGATGGTATCACCTAAATTGGCGTGCCCGGGCTTGAAACTCCACCTCTTGCGCGTTGTTCGCTGTACATTTAGTTCACTAAAGTACATCTTCTGGGAGGGGCCGGCTCCTGAAAGCTGCAAGATATATTGCTTCCTGTCTCCCTAATCAGCTGTGCAACAGGGTAAATTTAGAAACGAAAAGGCAGCGCTGGCAAATGGGTTTTAGCGCACACTGAAACCTGTTTTGGAAAAGTCAGAACAGGTCGCACATGTCTCCAGCTCAGGCAGAACCGGCAGGCTCCGAGCAAAATAAGAAGCGACTTGCAGCGCACACGGAGCACCTCTCATCCCGAGGGAGCCTGGAGTATTTTACGTAACCGGAGTTATCGCCCGCCCACCCGCGCGTGAAACAGGCACCTGCGGGAGGCAGGAGGCTCCGGCCAGGTGGGGCACAGGCGCTTGAAGGAGGCCAGCGAAGACTATCATCTCCTCTACTCAAACACACAGGAGGAATTCAGGTGGGCACGTGAATTAGCCAGGCTGGAACTGAGCCAGGAGAACAGTCCTTGCTTGGCAATAAGTACAGTGGATTATTTAATGACCCTGAGCCAAATGCAGCGCATTTCATCTCAACTTACTGAAATTGCTCCGGAGTCCCAAACAGGTTTACATTCCAGAAAAATGCCCTTTCAAGTCTCATGAAGCTTGTTTACTCAAGGGCAGAATTGCAAACGGCAGAATTGCAAACAGCAGAAAGTCAACTACAAGGAAGACCTTCCTCAGCACGGAAAAAAAAAAAAAAAAAAGATATCGTAAAGAGAAAGTTTTGAGGTGAAGGGGGTGGGAAATATGCCACTCCCTTCAGGGAGATATATACCAGTAAACAAATGATGTATAAGTCTGCAGGCCATCATTTTTACCACACAGTTCTGCACCGGAGAATGTGCAAATGACTCTTCCATTAGAAAAGACCACACACTTCTTCTGCTGGATTTTTTCCCCTCTTACCCAGTTTGATGCTTTTGTTTTTGCCGAGACTGGTATCTGGGCTTAGCTTCAAGCTCATCAGTAGTTCCCTTAGAGTTTCAGCCAAAAATACATCTTTTCCACAAAGGCTGGATGATTTTCAGGATGATTTTACTTCTCCGCAGGAGGTTTTTCTCCTACTAAGTGGGAGCTGTGCTCAATCTATTGTATCTTGGCCACACTCAGACTTGACTAGCTGGGTTAATTCGCAGACAAATTGAACACATGCAGTACGTTTAGTCAGAAGACAGATAGCACTAAAGCACCCTTTACCACAGTGGAAACATTTTTGTCCAGTTTATTAAAGCATTCGAGCTTAATTAAAGCACGAACATATTTTCAATAGAAGAAAAGAGCAGGTACTAAAGGACTTCTTAAGCAGAGAAAAAACCCCCAATGTTTGGAAACCAAAACTGGACAAATGTAAATAGGTTTTTTTCCATTTTTACACCATCGGTGTGATCATCCATTGGGAAGAATTACCAGAGGGAGTGGTAGACCTTGTTAGAGTCAAAACTGCGTGTTTCTGAGGTGTTTACCTTAGCTAACAACAAATAACCGGAGCAACGGGGGTTACCAGTTGAAGCAAAGATGGAAGGGGCCTGCTGATCTGAAACGCCAGGAACCTGCATTTTCTAACTCGGTGCTCGAGCTCTAACAGTGACCCCAGTTCTTTGAGGTGGTGCCCAGGAGTGGACCTCAGAGGTCAGGGAGCCCACCCAGCTCTATCCCATTTCTGAGAGATGCTCGTCTGACTTGTTCTTGGAATTCTCCCCCGATGGAGCTATTACAGTCTCCTCAGGCACCCCAACGAGGCACCCAGAAGAGTAAAACCTTACTGCAATGTAACCCGATGACTTCTTGTCCCGTGCACCACGGACAACAGATTCTTAGTAGCAGTTGCTTTTTACATGAAGATCATCTTTAACTATTTAATCAGCTTTTTTCTTGATAAACGGCCCAACTACTGTACTCTTCCTCTCTCACGTTTTCCTCATGATCACCGCTCTCCTCTGGACCATCTTTGGGCCATGTCTTTCACCAAAGGCCGGACCCAAAAGGCTGGCCGGCACTCCAGCTGCTCACCGATACGAAACAGTGTAGAATCACTTTGTGCCTGTTGTATTTGCATTCGTGCACCTCAGGAGAGCATATGCTTTTTTGTAACAGCAAAACACTGACAGATAAATGAATTTTGTGATGTTTTCCTGAGTCATAAAAGCAATTTTATCTACCGAGCTACCAGGTCCTAATCTTCAGTTCCTGTAGCTGACTATTTCTGAGCACATACTGGTGTATCCGTCTTTATCGGTTTGCCTCCGTTTTTTCTCCAAACACTTCGCTGTCTGATCTTGTCTTATAGCACGCTCGCAGCCCCTCCAAATTTTGTGTGCGTGTTTCTAAATACAGTTCACGGATCCATGCACGTGTATTAATACAGATAAATGCATAAAATGCAAACATCCTTGCTGAGATCCGAGTATTTGAGTAACACAGAAAGTATAGCATACGTTTTTACAGATGACACAATGGAAAAAAAAAAAAAAAAGACAAGACTGAGAGAGTGGCCACTGGAGTCAGTGCTAGGAGCAGTCAGAGCACTCAGTTTGCCTATTATGGGATATAAAAATCTCCTCTCTGTTCCAGTAGCAGACTATGTCCTGGGCAAGCACAGCACACGATCCAAAGGGCTGATTCAAAACCCAAGGTCAAAGACTTCCAACTTCAAAAAGCACCCGGAGTCAGCTTCAAATGGCCAGTCATCAGCTTGTCATCTTACATCCCACTGCTACTGTTCTACCAAAGAAATACCTAGCAACAAATGTCACAGCACAGAAATAGTTATACTCAATCCACACGATAATACATTTTAAAATAGTCTAGGCCCACCCATGGAGGCAGCTTAAATCTTCAAAAAACAAAAGAAACCCCAGCAACTGTCACGGGATCTTGAGGATGGGGAAGTAATCCAAAACCATCTTAATCTCTATTTAAAACGAATAACTCAAGCAAGCGTGTGCTATGTACCAGTGGAACATGGCACTCGGTTGTACTAGGCACTCATTAGGGGTTTAATCCCTGCCATGAGTAAACATTTAGCTCCATAACGTACCAGTTCTCCAGCTCCTCAGCCACACATACACAGCTCTGCGTTTGCGTATGCACAAATACGACCAGGCGGTTCAGAATGTGCATATAGCAAGACATGTCACGTGGGTTACGTATTAAACTTGAAGGTAATCTTCAGCATAGACAAATCCTATCTGAAGCCAACTGCCCTCCTGTCCCAGACTGAAAGCGACAGATGCACTCGCACAGGAGGGGAGCGACCGGCACCCGTCCTCTTTTACCCCACCCTTTGGGTTTGGGATTTGGTTTGGTTTGGTTTGTTTATTTCACAGTGCCTTCAAGTCCCAAAAAGCTACACTAACTAACGTATGGGGGCTGAAACTACTTGAGACTGGTTTCTTGGGAGGCAGCATAGCTGAGGAACGTGTGCATTCATGTTCCCCCCTCATTATTCATTTTGGGTTTGTGATTGAAATGCTCCTACGTCACACCTAAAAACCTGGAGATTTAAAAATAAGCAACAACCGTACAGACTTCTATAACTGGGATGGCACTTCTATTGGTTTTTTTTCCTTATGAGCCTGGATCGAATATCACAATGCTCATGAGAACCTGAGTTGTCTTTAGGCAAGAAATTCATGTTTATATATAGTGTGTCTATACATAGATACATACCCAAATGCATGCAGCATTACTCTATGCGTATATATGCGTAATGATGTGAGATTTCCCTCCCCTCCCTCACGCTCATAATTAATCAATGTACTTTTACACTTAAAAGATTACTTTGGTTTCCCAGGAAGACGACCAGATAAAGCTCAACGGGAAAGCTGAATCTGAAAAATAGCTAAACCCCTATGGCCTCAGGCAGAAATGTTTCCAGAGAAGGACAAACGGGTGCACATTAATCTGTCAGTGGTAAATGTTTGTGCACTCCCGTCTTCCAGCAAAGACAAGGTAATTTAAGTTAACTTTGGCGAGCAGCAGAGGAGGGCTAACTTCAGTCAGCTCATCCTTCCGGCCGAGTGTCCACACACCAGTGAAAACTACCATTCGATATACACTAACACATCACCTTTCTGTGATTTGTGGGTTTAAGCCAGTAGAATCAGGTACGTACCTTGTACTGCGTTGCAAAAATGACACTTCTTGGTGATGCCACTCAGCAAAAGACCCCCAAAATAGCACGGTTTGGAGAATAAACAAACAGGAAGCTCTTAAATACGGATTTACCCTCTAAAGCATTTTGCAGACATTAACATCTCAATGCTTCCTAGGCAAGTAAACACCCCCCCCCCCCTACATTTTTCCTGGGAAATGGTAGGTAAAATGCCTCACTGAAAAGCTCAGCAGAGTCAGATGTGGCACTGCAAGGTGGGAGCCCTCTTTATCCAGGGCAATGCCTACCCAGCTCCAGCGCATCTTAGAAAAAACATCTTTATCCTTTGTTTCAGTCGTCACCAATGCACTCACTTCAATAACGTGACCATATGTTAGAAGTTAGTGTCATTAAAAATAAAAGCCAGTTGCCACAGAGAGACGAGTCCACCAGATGTCTTCGGTTTGTTAGAAGCGCGACATTTCTAAAAGCAGCTGAGAAACGCTGCCCTCCTGCAGCCGCGCACACCTTCCTCCCTGTTTTCATGGACCTCACCAGACTTCACCACTTTAAATTCAAGGTAAAGAAAAATCCAGGTATCACAACAGTAAGCTTCACCGGCAGAGATCACAGTTGTAAAGAACCTGAGCCTTACTGCAATCACGGATTTTCGTGTAAAACCAGCTGATTTTCCAAGCCAGGGCTGGCACGCGGATAACAAACTCGGGTAGCGGTATCACGGGCTGGCTGACGGGTTTCTAGCATTCTTGCCACTAAGTTGCAAAGGGAAATTTCTATTTCTCAGTGATCTGTTGGTGCATACCACATTCAGATAATTCTCAGAGGAATCTATACCCATAACAAAGGTTACCAAATTTAATTCAAGTGCCTCAAAAGACCGAGTTAAACGCCTGTGGGTCAAACTACTTACTACTTCAGTAAGAATGCAGAGAATGCTAAGAGGAATGATCTTTGTCTCTCTTTCTATTTTGAACTGGAACCAGGTACGCGTTTCAGTGTCTAACAATAAACATGCTTTTAGGGAAAACTCTGGGGTATTTCTCCTTGTATGCTCTGCTTTCCCGGAACATTACTGCATGCTCAAAAGGCTATTTTAATCCTGCATTCGGGCAAGATCATGAAAGGCTGTTTACAGGAGTGAAGGCCTTTAAAAGGAGAGTCCTGTCTCAAGTGAAAAACTAAAATTAAGAAAAGGAGGAAGTTGCGCAGTTTTAGATACTGGTGTATATAAATCTAAATGCCGGGGCTTTAAAGCAGTCCTTAGAATCACCCATGGCAGAGATGAAGGTGGTGGCAGGTGGCGGCAGCAGCAGAGTTGTAACAAGTTGTTATGGTTTGAGAAAACCCGTAACAATTTATTGTCGTTTAGACAATTATTCTATCACCCGATGACCCCTCCCCACCCGGAAAGGGGAATCGGGGGAAAGCAAGGAAACACAAGGGTTGAAATATAAATAGATTTAATAGGATAAGACTAAGTAATTAACAATAATACTAAAGAACCAGTATTGATCCCAATACTAATATAAAATACACAAGGATTACAGTCAGCCAATTCTGTCAGCAGCAAGCCGTGCACTCCCCGCAGCGGACAGCAGATGTTGGACACTGCGAGCGCTGCGGCTTTGGGAGGAAGGGAAGGGCTCAGGGGTCCAGCACCAGGGAAAGGAGTTTCTCTGGACTGCCGCCATCAGGGGAGAGAGAAACTACACAGCAAACTTCCTAATTTGTATAGAATGTGACGTTCATGGTATGAACGAATCCTGTTGGCCAGCCTGGGTCAAATGCCCAGGCCTCGCTCCTCCTCATCCCTGCACCTGGCAAGGCTGGAAAACACCAAGACCTTGAATCCCACATAGTCTAGCTGGCTATAAAGTAAATATTTTCACAAATTCAGACACTAGAGTCTTACAAAAAAGGGGAGTTTCCCCAGCATTAGAAGAGAAATTAGTCCTGTGTTGCTCAACCCAGGACATGAGTCCAGCAGTTGTCACCTTTTGCAGGCACTGAAACTTTCCTCGGCAGCACTCCGAATCTCTCCTGTATGGAAAGCATAGGGCTGACACACCGGCTTCCCTTTTGCTGGCAACTTCGTGGTCTGAACGGCCACCCAGAGCCCACCGCAGCCTGCAGGGCACTGGTCTAACCAGGCCTCTCTCAGCTACTGCCATTTGCCGTGAGATGTCACCACCTAAGTCATGCCATTTCTTAGAAACGTGGCCCTGGGATTTTGTCGTATGCTCGCACGACCAGTACCTTGGTTTTAACTGTAGGCTTTGGAAGCCCAGAACTACAGCTGGACCTCTGGGAGGCCTCTGGGTCACATTCTTCAACAGCAGACGATGGGTATGAACGGATTATATCGCTTGGTGGAGCCTGAAAAAGTGTCACTTGTCAGTCAAGAGAGCTGAGACAATTGTGTTTGCATACCTGACAATCAAACTAGGAGTGAAAGGCTGAATAAAACTGTCAGCTTTTAAAAAATAAAAATATAAAAAGAAACCGCTGTTCACACCAGGTTGAAGCACTGGTGAGGAGTGCTCCAGCAGGCAGGGTGGCACCGGCGCCGGGAGGACTCCCTGCCCCTGGCTACAGAAATCAAAGTAACACAAGAGGGAAGGTGAACTTCCCCAGTCCCTGGGAAGACAAACCAGAATAGGAATCCACCATCGCTCAAAAAAAAAAAAAAACAAACAAACAAAAAACAAAAAACCCCCACCATGCTCGCCAATAACCACCCCGCAACAGTGGCTGTGTAGCATGTCTGGAGCCAGGCTGGGATTTCTGCATCACACTACAGAGTTCACACAGGATGAGAGCTGGATGCTGCAGAGGAGGAACTCTCTTCTCCTTTGGGGACAGAACAGCACCAAGCGCTACAGCCCCAGCCTTTAGGTGTTAGGCAAGCAAAACTCACAGATGGTAAATACAAGAAATAATTTAAACCACACTAGAGTATCTCGGAAATAACATACATGGGAAAAGGAGAAAGAGCATTTCAGGTGAGATCTAACATGCCATTCTTACAGAACTCTATTTTGTTGCTGCGTAACAAGAAAGAAAAAGCCTCCCGGGCTGCTCCTGACTTCCCCCATCTTTTTTTAAAAAAAAAAAAAAAAAAAAAAAAAAAAAAAATCACTCACTAATAAAAAGACAGGAAAATCCAATAAAATTACTTTGCCTCTCATGTTCTAATACTAGCAACTTTAATATAGAAAATACTGTAATCAGAGTGACCAACTTAATTCCCATATAGAGAAAACAATACCAGTCAGTAACAGCCTACATCTGCAGCATTCAGTGTTACCACCTCTGCATTAAGGAGAGGAGTACGTCAGGACAAGTAAAAATTGTGAGTTCCGCCCTCCACAAAAAAAATAAATTAGGCAGCTTTGTTAGATGTACTGGCATTTAAACGTTTCTTATTCAACATGCTTCCTCAATTTTTTTTCTTTAGAGAAAAACATAGTGGCATTTTGATTAAGAGACATGAAGTAGTGGATGTGGTAGTTGTTACAAAGCTCTACCCTATATTCTAAAGACAATTTGCTTCTTCAGTTAGTGTTGGTTTTACCATTTCATGTCAGCCAAGATTTGTCATGCTGTACGGATGTCTTTGACTTTGATGACATCTAAATTTAGAGGGTGCGGATAACTACTGTTAGCAATAATAAGTGGTGATGACAAAGGGCAAAAAACACATTTACTCTTCAACAGGAACGTATGAGCTATGGACGCTGATGCTGTAAATAAAATCGATGGCCCCACTTAATCTCCAGATGAACCGCCAGAACAGGAGGCGCTAGACAGAGCACAGCCTGATCTCAAATAATTATTTTGTTAATGATCCTAGGTGAAAAATGCTTTTTTTGTTTTTGCTGATAACTTGCACATTAGCATTGGGAAGACTCAAGAGCTTCCTTGGAAGCATGCTATTTCTAGCTTACTGAAACCAATACTTTTTATGTTTAACTAAGCGTTGAAAATATTTCAAAAAGAATTGCCAAGTGAGCCTGGACCACCTGGACCAGATCTCCTGCTTTGCCATAGCACCGTCTATTCAGGGCTGCCTCAGAAGGTCACTCGTACTTCCACTACTGCAATATCTCACCGTCTTATAAATGGGAGAGAGATATCAGCAAGTCAAATTCCGTGCCTTGCCTTGCCCTGGCACTGCCTTTCTATTCCCCAGCGCAAGGTGTGATGTGAGGTTTAAATCTACAGGATGTGAGTGAGTAATGCTACGAAACCACAAATAAAAGACAGTGATTTAGAAGCATTGAGCTCTGAACTTCTAACTAAGAAAACACACAACTGCACTGAATTTCTCAGGGTTGAGGCATTTCAGTGCTGAACAGTAGCAACTCTGGAACTGCTAAAATGCAAATAGTGTATGACTTCAGCCACCGCGAATTGCATTACATTAAAAAGAAAAACCACCTTTCAGAATTTCTGCTTTACAGAAGGTCAGAATTAATGAATCCTGTCAAGAATTTTTTAAACTAAAATCTTCAGGCACTTTCAAGGTATGTCATTACATTATCTCACAATTCATAACTCAAAACTTGGAAATGAAAATAGTGTGTCTTTATTGATAGTCTAACACAAATTATTGTATAAACTCAAGAGTTAGCCAAAAAAAACATATCTTCTACGTGGGAAGATCCTGAACATTGCAAGTATATCTGCAAAAAGAGGATGCTTTCTTATAGTAGATAAGAGATGTTCTGTTACCGGCTCTCACTGTAGTGCCGTATCAATTAAAGTATTGCTTTACACAGACTACGAGGCTCAGCAGAGTCACTGTCTCTACGTTACTGCAAGCGCACAGAGATGGGTACGTTAACGTTAAGCCTTCTCTGGCTTCAGTGGGACTCCTCTGTCTCTTAGGTGAGCTTGTACACAATGTCTGCAGGACTGGAGTTCTACGACTACAAAAGCTGTGACAAGGGGGACGAGAACAGACATACCACAACAGGAATGCCAACAGTTCAATGCATCCATCTTACGGAAGGAAATCAGTCTCTTTACATACTACTGAATGTTAAAAACAAACAAAGATGTTTAAGCACAAAGTATATATTTATACCAAATAAAACAACTGAAAAAGTATTACATAAAGAAAAATAATGTAACAGAATGTACTTAAGTACCTAACTTACAGTCATGCTCATATCTAAAAGTAACATTGGTAACTAATATATATAATTTTTGACAAGGGTGCATTTAAGAGTTCTCTAACATACAACATATTCTAAACGTGGAGAGTATTTTTTCCAAGATACAGAAAACAAATTATTTTACACAGGCACACCTGTTAATTTGTATAAAAAAAAAAACATGCTTGTAAGTGAAAAGGTCACTTTAGTACTAATTTACCAGATGCATGAAAGCTACGTAGTGTTAATCATGTTGAAATCGTCTCTTCTCCTTTTGCATTGGTGAGCGCCAACACTGAATGGTACAATATTTGATCCGTGTGGTTTACTGACACTGCAACCTGTTTCCAGGCAGTGGCCCTGCCCGGGTGTTGAACAGCACAGTACTGTACAGCCCCTTCTGTCTGCATGTAGTGTATTTATAACTAAAAGCTATTACAATTATTACAATGATTTCTGTTTCAATATATACATCAGTATAAAATACTACGCAAAACACTTTCGCATTTCAAACAATTTTAACCACTTCATCAAACAATGCATTTGCAGAATTAAAAAAAAAAAGTAAAATCCAAATTAATGTTGATTGCCAACAGTACAGCATCTCTATGGTATGTTTCCTAATAAATGAGAGAACGGAAATGTATTAAAATCAATTAAAATAAGTATCACAAAACAGAATTAATGTTAGAGCAGTTCAAGGATTCCCAGTTTGTCAGTATCTACCCTAAGCAGTGCTACCCAAATACAGTATAAGCCATTTAGTGTTTCTACAATGAGAAGAAAACATTCAAATATTAAAGCTGTGACAAACACACAAAAGCAAGGAAAGAAAATTTGTTCTGTACTCATCCCTGTTGTAGCAAGGTACAGCATGTCAGGAGTTTGCACTCGGTGCATCGTATGTGCTGTTATACCTGGATACAACTGTGGAAGACAACTGAAACGGAATAAACTCTGAATTTCCTTGCTGTTGTGGTTTAACGTCAGACCATTCAAGTTATAACAGCTTAGTGTCTTTTTTTCCTGAAGGGAAGGAGAGAGAAGAATTCATAATGAAATTGTAAAAATGCTACTAAAATCCCTATCTTGGACACAATATACTGCTTTAGGAGCTACTGTGTCATTGCACAATATAAGTGGCCTATTAATCGCTGAATTATTGGTGTAGCAGAATATATTTATCATTATGGATGTGTTTTGAAAAATCGGTATTTTAAAACCTGTCTGTATTCCATAACAAGCCACAAACAAATTTTGTGTATTTCAAACACTAATATCCTTACGTAAAGTAGTAAATATACATTTATAGTGGCAAATTTCAAATCTCTGCCTCTGCTGCTTCAGTTTTTAAAATGAGACTTGGTTCAGAATTTTCATTCATTACATTATCCTAAACCAGAACTATTTCTGAAGCATAAAAGAATCCAGATGATAATAACAACATGGGGGTTTTTGTTTTGTTTTGTTTTGCTGATTCATTCCTAAGTTGAAAAATAATCAATGTCTTTTAAAAAACCGACAAAACAAAAAAAACCCCAAAAATCTCTCCCAGGAGAAGTCCCTGCTAGCTGAGATTTTTTTCAAAACGGTTTCACACTTACAGTATCTTTATAGTCATGTTATACACCCTAGAAAATAAAGGCTCATGTTGAGAATGGTGACAGGCCCTTAATTATAGAGGTGTTAATGGGTGACACTATTTTTCATCATAAAAAAAACCAAAAGCCCCAGAAAACTTCATAGCTTATACTGAAAGTTTGATTCATGCTCATTTTGTTCATTTAAAAAATACTCTTTGGAAACTGTGTCAACTCCTGGAGACAACTTAGTGATAACGTCTTTTCCTGTTAAAATAAAGATAATTCATACTCACCTCTACCCCATGCTAAGCTCTACTACTAATATACACTTCATTACCTGCTCATGTCACCATCTAACACATATCTTTACATTCTTCTACATATAGTGTCCAGGGCTTATTTTTCACCAAACAGAATTGGATAACTATTACACTTACGAGTTTTTCTTCAGGATATTATTTTTTTGGTGTTCTAGCCTTTTCAATGCAACTTAGGAGTGATACTAATAGTTCAGACTTTTTCCGTACTAACTTAAGAGAAACTTTTCATAGTTTTTTTCCCCATGAAGGATTTTAAAATCTAAACTCGCTTAGATATCAAAACTGAAAAAAACAGAAGAGAGATTAGATGCATCTGTCATTTTAAAATGGCTTCTGCTACTTTAAAATGCATTTTTAAAATTGTACATAGGACACTTAGGATTCTACCTTTTACATTGCTGCAATCAGCTTCTAATTGAAAATCTTGCAAATAACCATGAAAAATAAGCCACTGGTCATGAATTCTAATGATTACATTCAAAACTAGCCTTTAAAAAAAATAAAAAAGTTACAGGCAAAACATACTGGTTTATGTACTCACTAGCTTATCAGGCTACAATAGGCATGTTTTAAGTATAAAAAAAGCAGACAATTCAGATTTAAATAAGACTATGTGAAATCAGAAAAAACCCTTAGATTTCACTATTTAAAAAAAAAAAAGAACACCTATAATTACTTCCCATCCTACAGCTACAGTTAAACCAACTAACAAAAATAATCAAAGTATTTTTGACAAAAAAAAGTTAGGCTAGAATATGTGGCAACAATCAAAGTTCATATATGTTTCTATGTAAAATGACTCATGATTTACTAATAACATAAAATATGAACAAGAGCACTTTGTGACTAATGAAAGAGCTACTAGTAGAAACACTTAATGCCAAACAGTCTTCAGCCCTCCTTTAAGTCATATCTCCAAATCAGTATTGACTTCTTTTGACCAGATACATCATTTTTGGCTTGTCACCCCAGTATGTCATGTTTTACCACTTGCCACAGGCAGCAGGAGACAACTAGCCGAGCAAACTACAAGCAGTGACATGCAGAAATTAACTCCCAAATCTGAGTACTTAGATAAAATGATATGCAAGCGCACACTAGGACAAAAGGAATGGCATTCGTCATCCAAATAGGCTCATCATCCCTCCCCACCCCCCTTGAACAGTAGTTGCAACAGCAATAGAAAAAGATCAAGAAGATGTCTGTTCTTCAGAGTCAACTGTGGAAAAAAGTCAGCAATATATAACAGCAGCGATGGACAAGGAAGAGCAAAACGAAAGAATCTTGTTGAATATTTGTTCATTTACTTTTTCTGAACACAAGCCAAAGCGTGCCACACTGGCTTGTTCTGAACTTCAGATACAGATGTCCTATTCTCCTTAGATCCTTCACAGATTTAGAATTCAGTCTCCCTGAGGCCCCTATAACCAAGTAAGAAAACTCTCTTTATCTAGCTTGGTGGCTGCCAAGACAGATTCCATGTCATTAAGGATGTCAGAGCTCAAAGCCTCTTGCAGACTTGGCATCAGTTCTTCTCCTTCTATATTCATCCCATCTCCTTCCAGTGTCCCAAGGTCCACATTTGTCCCTGGAATGGCTTCAAGGTAGTCTGGGAAACGGTTCTGATGGGACGGTATGTTACTTTGGCTGATACTGTCACCTAGTTATAACACAGAGAAGGATGGATATTAAACATACAGGAAGTACCAAACCCACAGTTTATCAGGACAACTGGTTAAAGGTCAATCCTGTATCTCTTGCATCATACAAGCAATATGATTCACAGAAATGCATCACAAAACCCAAAGATGACTTGCCTGCATGCAGGTGTACAAAGAACATGCCTTTGTTTCAAGCTTTTCACCTACTGACCCAAATCTCTAAAGATCTTTGATGTCATTTAGTGTATTTTCATTTTTACGCTTAAAGGAAAGACACAATACTGAGTCAAATATTGGTTTGGAGCGGTATTAGCAACACTGGATGAGGTACTGTTCTCAGCATTAACAAACAATATTACTTAAAAAAGCAAACAGACACTCAAATTCCATATAACAGGAGCGATACTATTTATCGGCAATCCCCCATCGTCCCAGTAGAGCTGATTACAAGCATGTTTTCACAAATCTAACTACGATACTTCTATCACAGAAATAGGAGAAAGTATCACAGCTTCTCAGAGTAGGTTGTTTTCATTGTAAGTGGACACGAGCATATACAGAAAACATGCGTTAAGGATGTACAGAGAAACAGACCTGTATCCATCTCATCAACACTGTTCAGGAAGTCATCGGGGGTTCTGGGTACACTATAACTGCTCATGCTGAGTCCACTGTCCGTGCTTTCGTCTCTGGAGTGATACGTGCCACTGTAACAGAAGAAAGGGAGCAGAAAAAATGAGGGCAGGGTACTGAAGAAATTAAAATAAATGCTTGGTTTTGGCCCGATTCAAGGGCTTTGAGAAGATTGCTGTCATGAGAAATGCTCTATTCTAATAAAAAACTGAAGCTTTTGTCTGTGTGAGACACCTGGGGTTTATTTTATGCAGACCTTTTCCAACTAACACTGTATTATTTAGATTCAATTTAACTTGATGAGAGCACACTTATGCAGCTTAAAAAAACTGCCTACCTGCGTTCTGCATGGTTTTAAACTTTTCACGCCCACCCACAGCTGAAAACCACTGGAAGCATATCGCAGATAGTCCCTAATGACTATAATAATGGCGTACCCTTTCACGCTTCTCCAAGGATAATAAAAATATTTCTAACTATTAATGTCCCATGTTTAATCAACCACTGAGGCGTATTTTTAGGTCACTGCTGTTATAAATAGGAGCTATAGTTGGAACTCCTTTAGCGGTTCTTCAATTGCTTCCCACTGCTGCATTACTACGAGCTCAGTCACACGTGTCACGGCACGAGAGCGCCCTAACATAAATCAAATCCTGGTACAGAAGCTGTCCTGTAAACAAACCCTGTTCAGAACAATCTTGTTGACAGAACAGTTAACAAAACAGTGAGGGCACAGGGCCTTACATGTATTCCCTTTCGCACTGCCATCTTACTGCCAGCGGAGTGAGCAAGACAAAGAAAGCTGCAGTGGGAAATATGGGATGGGGTGGAGAGCAAGTAGGCCAGTGTATTGAGTTTACACAGCAAGGTTTTGGTAGCAGGGGGGCTGCAGGGATGGCCCCTGTGAGAAGACACCAGGAGCTGAGCCCATGTCAGACACAGCTGGTTCCAGCTGGCTCCAAAATGGTCCTGCTGCTGCCCAAAGCTGAGCCCATGGGTGACAGTGGTGGCATCTCTGTGATAACATATTTAAGAAAGGGTAGAAAGCCACTGTGCAGCAGCTGGGAGAGACGAGTGAGAAAATGTGAGAGGAACAGCCCTGCAGACACCAAGGTCAGTGAAAGAGGAGGAGGAGGTGCTCCAGGTACCAAAGCAGAGATTCCCCTGCAGCCCATGGAGAAGATCATGGTGACAGAGGTTGTCTCCCTGCAGCCCACAGAGGACCACGGTGGAGCAGAGATCCACCCTACAGCCTGTGGAGGACCCCACACTGCAGCAGGTGGATATATAGAATCATATAATCATAGGGTTGGAAGGGACCTTTGGAGATCATCTAGTCCAGCCCCCCTGCCAGAGCAGGGTCACCCAGAGCAGGTTGCACAGGAATGCGTCCAGGCGGGTTTTGAATGTCTCCAGAGAAGGAGGATCCACCACCTCTCTGGGCAGCCTGTTTCAGTGCTCTGCCACCCTCAAAGTAAAGAAGTTCCTCCTCATGTTTAGGTGGAACTTCCTATGCTCAAGTTATGCCCATTACCTCTTGTCCTGTCCCCGGGCACCACTGAAAAGAGCCTGGCCCCATCCTCCTGACACCCACTCTTTCAGTCTTCCAGACTGAACAGACCCAAATCCCTCAGCCTTTCTTCGTAAGAGAGGTGTTCGAGTCCCCTAATCATCTTGGTAGCTCTCTGCTGCACCCTCTCCAGCAGTTCCCTGTCCTTCTTGAACCGGGGAGCCCAGAACTGGACCCAGTACTCCAGGTGTGGCCTCACCAGGGCAGAGTAGAGGGGGAGGATGACCTCCCTCCACCTGCTGGCCACACTCTTCTTGATGCACCCCAGGATGCCATTGGCCTTTTTGGTCACGAGGGCACATTGCTGGCTCACGGTGATCCTGTTGTCCACCAGGACTCCCAGGTCTCTTTCAGCTGAGCTGCTCTCCAGCAGGTCAGCCCCCAACCTGTGCTGGTGCATGGGGTTATTCCTCCCCAGGTGCAGCACCCTACACTTGCCCTTATTGAATTTCATAAGGTTCCTCTTTGCCCAGATCTCCAGCCTGTCCAGGTCTCTCTGTATGGTGGCACAGCCTTCCGGTGTGTCAGCCACCCCCCCCAGCTTTGTGTCATCAGCAAACGTGCTGAGGGTGCACTCTATCCCCTCATCCAGGTCATTGATGAATATATTGAAGAGGACTGGACCCAGTACTGACCCCTGGGGAACACCACTCGTCACTGACCTCCAACTAGACTCTGTGCCCCTAATCACTACCCTCTGAGCTCTGTCTTTCAACCAGTTATCTATCCACCTTACTGTCCATTCATCAATCCCACTCTTCTTAAGCTTCCCTATGAGGATGCTGTGGGAGACCGTGTCAAACGCCTTCCTGAAGGAAGCTGCAGTCCATGGAGAGCCCATGCCGGAGCAGGTTCCTGGCGAGAATTAAGACCCGTGGAGAGAAGCCCAAGCAGGAGCAGGTTTGCTGGCAGGAGCTGTGGCCCGCATAAGCAGCTGTAGAAATATACCCTCCCCCTGCATCTCCTAATATCCAAGCTTCACAACATATTTTCAAAAAAAAATCTGTATTTTTTCAGGTTGTGGTAGCATTCACTGAGAATCCTTACTGATTTTCCAGCTTGAATAATAAATGAAGATCAACTTGACATACTGTTCAAATTAGCATTTGAAAACATATTGATCCTTCTCATAATGTGCTCATGAAATATATAGTGTATGCCTTTTTGTCAAGTATGAAGAACCAAACAGAGGATGGCTGAACAGCTACTGAACGCTGTATCAAGTAGAATGCCATCAGCCATGAATAAATATACATATAGATATATATATAAATATAAAAGATTTCATGAAGACATCTTTGCCATACAAGAAGGAAACCTAACATTTCTTTATAGTGAAGTCATAATTTTATTTTTTTTTTAGATTGATTTAAAAATAGTATCCTCACACATTTGATAACAATCGTAATAATTAAGCTATTTAAAACTTCTGTGAAAAAAAATGCTGCTTTACTTTGTGGCACAAAATACCAAAAACAGAACCGAGACTATGCTGCACTAAATCACTCTAGTTGAGAAGGCTTTTTGGCTGCTGCTCTCACACTTGGAATGTCCAGCCTTTCTCTTGAAATCACTCTTTAATACACATTTCCTCTTTCTTCAACAAGGATTTCTTCATTTAGTCGTCACATCACCCAAAATTACCGCACGCAACTAAACTGCATTACCCAAAATAGAGTGGATGCTTCTTCAAGTAATATGTGTTAAAATATGTGTATACAAAAGAAGAAATCCCAAATTAGGAGAACAGAGAATTACTGTCACTACCAATATAAATCTAATAGACAAAAATATATGAACAGAGTGGGAAAACAAAAGGTGAAATAGTCTAATAGTCTGCCTCGATGGATGTCCCATTCAAAAAACCAAAATCTACCACAATGACAGTAGGTACCGGAGACAGCAGGCAGAAGACTGACTACAAAAATGAAAACACTACTGTGCATTTTCTCAAATTGCTCCAATATAGCAATTATTTTCTAAGATTTTTTGGATGTTCTGATTATGTAGGCAGTGGAAATTATTTAACTACCTCAACTATGGATATCCAACTTTGGTACCTAAAGTTAGGGGTATTTTCTCACCAGGAACTTATTTGTACCCCACAAAGATAGAAAGAAGCATTTCTGTGAGTCTGAACTTTAACACAAGGCACATCAAGGAGATCTTTAGGTCAAAACTATTGGACTGTTGTATCTAATTCAGAGACAGAAATGCATATCCACAAATGTCCTTTTTTAAAATCCCTTTCCCTTACCTATATGACAGAATTAAGTGCTGTGATGTACATAAAATTACCTAGAAGGAGACAATGCTCAAAACAAAATGCAAATTAAGATATTCTGAACTTGAGTCAGGTACAGATCTTCAGTATTCCGTATCAAGTAAGGGCTACCAAAAAAAGCCCACTTAAACCTATTTGCAACTAGGCAAGTAGTATCTTTATGCACTTTACAGTAAATAGTCCTTGCTAACTATCAACCTGCCAAAAAAATTACAAGCAACATGAATTGGCGCTTTCTAGCTTTTTTCCTGTTTCTAATTAAAGGTAAAGATCCATCATTTTATATGTTATGTGTGCCATTTGAAATCTGAAGATGCGTTCCTTTCGGGTCAGAAAAAAGGTTTTGAAGATGTGAGGATTCTATGTCATTTAAGAACAAATGTCAAAATATACCTGGCCTCAACGTATGATGGCAACAGCCTTCCAGAAATTCAAGCTAGTATGTTACCACACCACATCAAGGCCATCATTTATCTACAGAGCCTTCTCATAGGAAAGCAGGTCGGTTTTAAGATTTTTTTGGTCCTTTTCATTCCTTAGGACGGGGCCAGCACAGTTAAGGCTCACACCAGATCCCAGGATGAATTCCATGGAGGAGAATCCCTCCCTCTAACAAAACAAAACAAAAAAAAAAAATACACACCAAAAAAACCACCAAAAAATGAAGTTTTCCAATCAGATTTGTCTGTGTAGGAGAAAAGCCTTCCCGAAGGGCTTACTCAAAACGTGGAAATACCACTTACTTCCTTAGGGAGTTTAATAACAACACACAACTATTCTTCTCCATGTGCAAGACTTTTTTTTTTTTTTTAAACTTGTTTTTCTCCAATATATAACAAAGCACTGTGTACCTCGAGACAGAAACTCTTCTCCTGCTCTCACAGTAGCACAGACAACGCTACCACAGATAATACTTCATGCAGTAGGAAAAGAAGCCTAAGAGCAACGGATGTTATTTACGTAACCTAAACTATATGAACGACAATGGATTTCACTGGCAAGATGGAGGGTATGTTCTTGCACCAGCTTCACTGAACTTTACTAATTTTGAGAATTAGATTGAGGATAGAGCATATGAAATGATGGAAGAGTCTCCTGGAAAAGGCAGAAAATGAAACAAGCTAATTAGCTGCTGATAGAAAGTCAATAACTGGAAAAGTTACATACAATGACAGTACATCTTTAGGGATGAAGAACCTAAGCGTGAGACATCAGCAACATTAAGTTATTTAGAAGAATATGGGAAGGGATTTACAACTGCAGCAAAGGTTTAAAAAAAGATTATAGCTGTTTTCAGTATCTAAAATTACGTCAGGTATTTAAGCTTGACCTACTCCAAAATCATGCCAATGCTATCGTGATGTGGACATTTTACCTTACAAGCAGGTTTGAAACTGTATTGATGGCAAAAACCATGAAGTTAAGACTTATATTGAAAGAATTAAGATGAATTTAACGGGGTTTCCCATGAGTATAATAACGTACCATTAAACAGAAGGATGAGCATATTCTTATACTTCATGAGTATTTACAGTAAGCATCCCAAAGTTAGGCTAACATTTCAAAGTAATGCAGAAAAGCAGTAATTAACTCTGACAGAATACATAATTTTTCTCTTTTATGGTATGGGATACTGAGTCAGTATCAGTTTAGAATGCTGGCAAAATACAGTCCAATGAAGGTCTAAAAATTAACTACTCCAACTTAAGATCAACTACTTGATACCGCTGAAACGTTAGTAGATTTGTACTCTATCAATTAAAAGTTTATGTGGCTTGGAGATTTGACTATTTTACCATTTTCATCTTTTCTTTCCAGCATGCTAAGCAAAAAATACAGATACAAGTTATCTCATGTTGCAACGGTTTCTCCAAAGTTGTTAGTACGAAGCATCCGCAAGTTTTAATTAGAACAGTATTTCCAACAAAAAACACACTCCAACTCAGCAGGATTAAGGAAAAAGTTACATGAAAAAGACTTGCCTATACTGTGAAATTCTAAATCTTGAGTTAAAAGACCTACTTCAAAATAATACATCATTTAAAATGAACCATGCCACTATTTGCAGACCTAACATTAACAGAGTAAAAATACTGCTAAATTAAATACCTGAAGTGGAGGGAAGGGGTGAATGGAGAAACCTTAAAATGAACCTCAAGGTGTAGTCCTAAATGTGCCTCACGGTTCATTTGATCTCACAGCAAGCTATTCACAAATTCTTCTGAGTCAGTAATTTGAAATGACTGTTAGTCAACAGATTATGCAGAGGCAAACATGTTATGACTTTGAATAAGAAACCTTCCTACAAGTCTGAACAGACTACTTCCTCCCACAGGAGACAGCTTTTAATCCTCAACTTTTACTAGACTTGCCATTTAAGGAAAGATTCATTTACAGCTGTGGCTTTTGGCACAGACAGATGTTCAAAATAAACTATTACATGTACTAAACAGAATTTTAAATCAATTTTTTTCCCTCTAGCAGCTATTCCTACAAACCTGTTAAGAAAGGGATCAGAACTATTTGTAGTCATTGTTCTCAGTTCCTGAGACATTCCAGGAGATGACACGGGATTTTGAGATCCACCGTCTTGTTCCATTGTTGGAAGCTGGCTACGGAGAGCCAATTCCTAGAACAGGGGGAAGGGGAGAAAGAAAGATCACGTTAGGCATTTGAATGCACTTTTCAGATACATAAACACATGACATTATAGGCAATTGATGCTTTTAATGTTTTGAGTTACAAGATTTAAATGAAATTAAGTTTCTGAAGACAAATAAAGAATTTTTACTGTCTACAGTGATAATGAAAGTTCCACCAGTCAAGCCCAGTATTACAGACTTCACTGTAAATATATTTATGGATATAAATATCTGTATGTTTACATAAATCTTTTCTAGCTCATTTCAATATGCTTTTGCTAAGTCTATTCTTAAGATGAAAAATAAGAATTATTAACACTATCTGATCCCTAAGATACATCTGTCTAGCTCTGCTGACTAGCACTTTCCCTCCCATTTCTTCGAAGTTCCAATTTAGTCCCTGGTTTCCTTTTTACCTCGCTTGTTTCATTCAGCAAAAGTTTAAAGTCTTTACAAGTTCCCATTCACTCCTGTTTGAGGCACGCATTTAGCAATTTCTCATTGATCGTATCAGTGATTGTCCCACATGTAAATCTTAAAGCTCTTCAAATGCCTAGCAATTGCTTCGTAAAACTAAGGCACTGCACTTCTGAAGTTACAAACCAAGATTAGATATATATTTTTTACATATCTGACCGTGCGCCAACTTGAACCAATCCATCCATAAAGGTTGTCATTGCTATTTAATGAAAATAAATTTTAACATAAAATACACAAGATTTAAGGTGGGTGGAGATAAGCTGCACTTTACATAAGTTCCCAGTGCCCCTTCTCTCCCTTTAAACAGGTAATCCATGAGTTACACATGTGAAAAATACAATAATTTTCTTCAAGCAACTCTCCTAAAACATCATCAATGGTTCACTGAGTCTGTGCTTTGTTAATGTAGACACTCGTAAAGAAATGTATTGACCATCTTGTTACCATTATTAACAGTATGTGATTTCCAGACTGTGCCTGGGAAAGTAATCTCAGGCAAAACCAATCTTGTCAGTCTTGACAATACTCAACATTTCTCACTTGTAATAGAAGAGGTCTTAATCCATTCTCAATTATGAGCCTAAGGACTACTGTAGACTTTTAATATGTAATCTTTCTCCAATTCTTCCTCAAAGTGATCTCTTAAAAAAAGTCTAGGTCTTAAGTCTAAAAGTCTTATTTTTCAGCAGATTGTGCCAAATATTGAATGCTTCCCTACCACCTGTTTTTTTTTTTTTTCCCCTTTTCTAATGTGTGTATGCTTCACTCCCATTCCTGTGGATTATCATTCTACATATTCCTTTAATACCAAGTTTCATGTCTTGTACTAGAAGTTTTTCTCACTCCAGTTGATTAGACCTTGGCAGAAGGTGTACACACATACCATTGGTTTCTGCGTCCGTCACACCCAATTGCCTACTCCAAGTAAATCCAGTCCTCTGCTCACCACCGCTTACTTGGCCACTGTTCTTAATAAATAGTAATAATACTCCTTCTCCTCATTTTCAGATCACAGGATGTTAGGTACCTTTTAATCATTTCTATAGGCTTATCTGTATGATTTTCATTTGCTTATGTAATAAAACCAAGTGCAAAGACTATATAATGAAGTCTTACTTCACAGCTAAATTTACAAACTTCTGCTACATCAGCCTTGATGGAAGAAGGCTGATACACAGGTGGACTCAATCCGTAAAAAAAAAAAAAAAAAAAAAAAAAAAAAAAAAAGGGTTTCCTTTCCTGGAATGCTCCGCAAATGGTGATGTGAAGAAGGTAGAAGGTCTTAGAGCAGCCACCCCAGAGATGGCTCAAGAGCTGCTCCCTCACAACACAATCTTTATGCCCTTCTCTATGCCCTTCTTCTGGAGACTAGAATTCTTCCAGATGTCACCTGAGCCTTCCCTTCTCTGAGAAGCTGACTTCGTGTGATGTAGCTACTTTTAACTAATTCTATCTTGCTATTTGTCCAATTAAAAAAGAGGAAGGGAAAATAATTATTAAAAAAAAATCAATTGATTTTGCACTGCTGCCTCTAGAATCTTTCCATTGTTGGGTTCGTAGCTGGAATACAGCGCACCTTCCTTCTGCGCTCTCATAGCAGAGCTCTGCTCTTACGTAGCTACAACCACCTGGCTATGGCAAGAACGCTCTGTCCTTCCCCCCTTCCCTCTTGCTTTGATCTGTGCGTTGCGTTTTCATTTCCTTGGGCTGCAGTCCCTGCCTGGGATGAAGAGGAGGGGCCAGAAGCGCCAGCGCCTGGGGAAGAAGCTTAATCACACACCAGTGTCCCAAAGAATGATGACAAAGCAAAACCAACACGGAGTCATTTCCGTATATAAAGCACTAAAGTGACATTATATCTCATTGCATGGTAGGCTTGTCTTTCCAATCAGCACTGCCTTCTGATGCAATAGTTTAAAAAAAAAAAAAAAACCCAACCAAACAATACACCCCCCCCCCCCCCCCAAAAAAAAACCCAAACCCGAGAGAGAGAGAGAAGAGAATTCCATACAAGTCGTGTTCTCAAGGGCTACTGACACCAGAAAAGAAAACACTCACACATTTCTCCTTCAGGACCTTAAGAAAAAAGTCATTACAAAGGAATAAGCAATTTGGAAAAAGCAGGAAAGTTACCTTTGTGTTTTCTAAATCCTTAGAGGGCAGGAGAGATTGAAGCTTCCTCAGTATATGAACTTAAATAGTATGGTAAAAATTACCTTAACTCAGATACTATTCAGCTAAAAAAGAAAAATTACATTTCACTGAAGGCCCAACTAAAAAGAGATGTATTAAACCACAGGAGAGAACTGTATTTTGCCTATTCTTTGGCACGTACGACATATTGAAATAAGTCTTTTAAGTATTAGTACTACTTATATCCTTGTTTCAACAACACTGCTAAAAAGTGCAAACCTACCACTCTTTTTAACTATTTATAAGTAGCATTACTGCTAATTATTCAGGAGGCAGAAGTACAGCACTTCACCCTAGAAAGAATGTTATTCCATTACGCATTCAAGTAATAAATTTATGTCAATCTGGGAGTCAGAAAGAGAAAGAAAGAGAAAGGAATTACCAAAAAAAGACGAGCTGCTCAGAAACAAATACAGAGTGATTTTTTATCATTCCATAAGATAACCCATGTTTTTTTACAAGCCCTACAGAGTGTATTAAGACTAGTTTTAATTAAAGGTGCACGTAATGGAAGCTAAAGCTGTGTCGCTTGAAGAACAGTCTTCTTCCTTATAAAACTGGCTTTCAATAAAAAAAGTTACGTGTTTCCTATACCTAAAAAAAATGCGTGGGAGTGTACAAGCCTCTCCCAGCTCCAAACAGAGCAATGTGAACTCTAGGCTTTTAGTTCATCCTTTAAAATATATCCTTTATTAGAAGCACTTAAAAGTCTGGAGGCAAAAATAAAACCATGACAAAATCCTGGCTTAGACTTCTATAACTTGATCTCATCTTATTTTTGTAAGTATGTCAAACTTTTGAAGTACCTCTGGGAAAATAAAAGCTTAGCATTCCTGTTGTTAACACAAAAGCTGAATTTTGGTTATTACATAAAGACCAAAATGATCTGTCATCTCCTTAAGCAAAGTAATTTTAAAAACAAGGTCAGCATTGTATGCTTTATCTGGCTGACCTTATCCATTTTTTGTTCATAATTGCACACAGATTAAGTTTTACATGAAGTTTCTGGTCATTCACACCATGTCCAAATTAACTTTATAAAATTACTCTTTTCTGAGCATTTTTATTTTTATCTTCATTGTGCTTTTGAGGAAAAAGCATAAAAAAAAAGAAAGTAAAAAGAAAGGTAAACAGAAAGGTAAAAGACTCCCTCATGCAACTCACATATCATGTTCTTATTGTATTAAACATATGATATGCTACTCGACTTGAATTGATATATCGTTATAACTGGGTATTTTTGGTAAATTTCCTTTAAAAGGGCCAATTGTAACACTTCTGCCCTCAAACACTGCTCAACTATCAAACAATCCACAGGCTCCACTGGGATGGGAGAGAACTGTTTGGGGAAAGGGAGGACCACGAGACTTATGGGCAGACTTGCAGCACCAGTTATCCTTCAGACTAAGTATTTACGTTCTTGTTTGAGGGCCACAAAGTTAGGACACATGTACAAAAGAAACAGAAAACACATGGACAGATGAAGACGAATTCTGCAATGAGGAGTTACGCAATTAGTGAAGAGTAAGGGGGAAACATAAATCATTCAGTGTTGCAATCATGAAAACCAGAAAAAATTAATTTAAGAGGTGATACTGATAGGGAGATAATTAATTGTATTGTATATACTTGGCAAAGAACTCAATGCTACACAGAGCACTGTAAGCACAGGTAAGGCCACATAAATTGGAACAGATATTCGTAAATAAAAGCCTGGCTTCTCGTCTGGCTTCGCAGTCCTTTGCTGTGCCACTGCTTCATATTCCTCTTGGTATCTGCCTGCCCCGTGGCTCCAGCACTGCCCCTGCCCAGCCAGGATGTCCCGGAGCACTAGCGAGGCAGGTACTTGCCAGCATGAAGGACACACAGAGCTCTACCCATTTTTGTTTGCTTCTAGCAAAAGCTGTTATTCACGGCCATCTTGTACTCAGGTCAACATGGCTTATATCTTCTTCTGACCGACTGCTCAGCAGCACTTCTGAGATTAAGTTTTGCAACTGCAAGCAGCACCAGCAACGCCAGGAAACCCACTGCAGGGGGCTACAACTCCCATACAGACACAAGTGTGTCCTGAAGAAATTAGGGGCATAAAAAAACCCCAAACAGACAAAGGCAACGAATGCAGATCTGATTTACTCTATAGGCTTTTAGACAGGGTATTTATCCATAAAGATCTACGTTCACAAGCTAGCAGTAAAATTATTTCGTTAATCTGTAAAGTTTAGGTTCTGCAAGTGGAATCGGAGATTCTGAATTTTTAAGTTACTCATATAATACAAGTATCTTTCCCACTGCGTAACTTCTAGCTACCGATGCTCAGCATTTCCCACTTAAACTAACAGCGAGTGTGAAATTCAAATTCTACAGCTCTTGCCACACAAACGAATAAACAAAAGTTTCACTTAGATATATGGTTTTCAATAAGGAATGAAGCTATACTATTTCCGATGCCAAAGAACATTTAAAATGCTTAGTTCCCAAGACAGCTGAACAACAGCTACGTTGCCTTTGCAGTAAAACTAGCTGAATTCCACATTTTGTATATTTTGATGGCAGCCAACATACCCTCCCCCCCCAAATCCAGCCACACAGGACTCCCTTGCAATAATGCTTGCCTATTTACAGCCAGTCATGCTTGCATTTTCTAGGCAGTCTTTAAAGTAGTACCTTAGTGTACTGCTCGCTCATCACAAATAGCAAAGACTTAAGTAATAATTAGGTCAAGGAACATCTCCATAATTTCTACAGGATATCCAACTCCAAGCTGAAGTTCTCGATGCTGTGGCAAAACTTTGTTTTATTTAATAGTGTTTAGAAGAAGCAGAGTTTGTTAATGAGGGCACAGGAAGATGTGTGTCTTGATCTCTTAATCCCTGTGGGTCTACACCTGTAGCCACACCAATGCGTTGGCTACTAGATTATGAAAAAACAATGTTAGACACATCCTGTTCTGCTGCCTTATTAAGACAACCTCTGGCAGACAGCTGAGTTTAATGGCTGCAGTTCAGTTTGCCAGAGCATGACAGACCTCTCCGTCAAAACTCATTTTATTAAGAAGCGAGTATTTTGCTTAAAAAAATAACATACAACCCCCCGGCTGCAGCCTTCAGCCCCAGTTTAGGATGGCTCTAGACAGCTGTTGAAGTCTTCTCCTGAATTAATTTCTAAAGTCACGGCACTGCACGGGTGCGCTGCCTTACCTGTAAGCCTCGTGGTACACTGTAGCAAAGCTCTGTGTAAATGACAGGTACTTGACAGATTACCTGAACTAACCTTTAGCTACCTAAAATACAAGTGCTTTCCTAGAAACAGATGCCTATATTAGGGGCAATATGCTAAGATTTGTTATTACATGCTAAATTTACTGCCACAGACTAAAGAAGTCAGTTCCTTAATTTTGGAAGATAGTCCAGTGAATAACAACAGTTTGTTACCTTATGAAGTAAAATATTCCTGCTAACAATAACATATCAATAGTTCAATGAAAACTGAGATAAACATACACAAAATTTATTTCTGCCTACTTGGAACCTTTAAGTTACTTATGATATCATACGTGCTGCTCAGCTCCCTTGTCTGCACGGCAGTTCTCCAGTAATATTTTGTTACTTTGCAAAGTGAGCAATCAGTAACAATTTCTGTTCACTGTGCAAAACCACATCTAACAGAAAACTTAAGCCACAAGGGACAAAGCAAGCCCTAGTATTAGTGAAAAGAGCTATCAAGTGAGTAAAACACAAAAACAGGAGGGATACAATATTTACTTTCACTACAATGAGAAGTTTCAGGTATTATTTGTGACTATTGATTAAAAAAGTTCATCCAGAAGCAAAAATTTTAAATGCGAAAAAAACCCCAACTTTGTTGGAAAGACTCTTCACTGAGTGTTAGCTAGCTAACTTGTCACATAATGGATTCAAAACTTTTCACATGATGGATCTCTTCAGAATAAGACACATCACAGACCATTTTCCCTACCAAATATCGAGCAGTAAGGCAAATTAAAACCGAGGGACACAATACAGCTATGAATTTTCCACAGGTGACTTGTTATTTTCTTCCTGCATCTTGTAAACGAAATTTTCAAAGATGTTTCTCTTTATAAGTGGTCATACCTTCACTGGTCAAAAAAAGCCGTGTTCAAAGACCAAATGTCTGGCTTCGGTACCGTATCTCTGTTAAAAGAGCCCAACAACAACAAAAAAACCCAGCCAAAAGCCAACACCCAGCCCCCCAAACCCAAACACCTTTGACGGAACCAAGACAAGTCATTTATCTTGTTGATCTGGGTTAGCTTCAGATAACACACAGAAGGATGGGCAACGAGATTCAAGGGACAACACTGTTTGGGATTCACTAAGAAACTAAAATAACTATTGCCCACCATTTCCACTGAGATTTGAACACAAGTATATCCTGTTATTTAAAAGACATATTACAGGGAAGGGGGGAAAAAAACATGAACAAACAAACTCTAAGTCCTCAGTAAAACTTCCAGCTTCACTAACATCATGGAACTCCAAGAGTACAGAATTCAAGACTGTATTTGTTTTTAATGTCTTCCTTACTTTCTAAAAAATGTCACAAATCTGACAGTAACATAGCTTTGTACTGGTGTACATACAAAGTGACTGAAAAAAATCTTTTATTGAAATACAATAAAATTGTCCTAGGAAATTAACATTTTCCTGGAAATCTCATTGACTAAGCTGATGAAAGGCATCAAACACCAGCTAAAACGAACTCTTAAGGAATCATGAGAAACAAAAGTTGATAAGAAATAAGTCCAGGGCAACAGGACAGAGAACATGAGAGGCACATCATAAAATAAGAAGGACGAAAGAATGGAGACAATGAACAGAGAGCACAGAAAGAATCACTTTATCATGAAAACAGCTGTGTAGCATGCTAATCTTACTAGCAAATACTCTAATACTAGTGGCAGAAAAGTAAGAAATCTTCAGTCTTAACACAAAAAAAGTAGTCTCCACAACATCCAGGAATAATGCCATCAGTATTTCAACAGTATTTGACTCTCTTTCTTTCCATCGTACACTGGAAGGCAAGAAATCCGTTACCTAACGTCTAGCCAATTTTACGATATATATAAAAGAAGACTGATGGCTACTTTAGGTGAGACATTGTTGACAACCAGATGCTAACTGCAGTAAGTAGAAGGAGAGCTACTGGGGATGGAGAGAAAGTCAAGTCACTCAATCTCTTAACTAAGACAGGTAGACATCTTTAAGGTGTTCACAGGTGACTGATGATGATGATAAGTGTAAGTAACTGGTCAGATGCTTGCTGTTTTCAAATTCCCTGGATGCATCAGTAGGTCTTGTTTATGCACAGTAAATATGGAAGTTATAATCTTGGCTTCAAATACCTTTGACACTGACATTTTTGGAATTATAATAAAATGCACCCTCATTCAAACAAAAAGTCTTTTACAGTACTTGCCAGAAAAGATGAAGCTGAGCAATTGTTTAGTCTTTCCAGGAGGTATTTAAGTGCTAAGGCCTCCATACATAACACCTTGAGTGTTAGTGTCACTACAGGATACTAAAATATCATGGCAGAGTAATAAAAACTAGCAAGGACACAATGTTCACCCAGTACCGAAAAAAAAACCTGTCCAAAGATATCAATACAACCATGGCACTGTATCCAGGCTATATGGACACAAATGTCAGGAAGGAAGAGGAGGCTGGGCTGGATGCAGGATGTTGGACTACCTGACCTTCACCAGTCCCTTCCAACCTACTTGATTCTATGATTAAGAAAAGCTCAGAGACCCAGTAAAGGAACATTTTCCAGGTTTTGTTATCCATATAGAAGAGATACTTCGTTAGAGGCAAGCTTCAAGAATGCTGGTGTAGTGTAATTTCTTCACAAAAGGAAGACCTTGACTAAAACAGACCTTCTCTAAAACAGACTTAGTCCTCCAAGAATTAAGAGCACTGAACATTAGAAGACTTTATTTTCCGTATTCCTTAAAAGAACATCTAAAATTCAGCAAAAGCAGATATTATTCTTCCCCCAAGCAGAGCTTTATCACCATGAAAGCAGGTAATTCCTCTAAACTTAATTTTATGCACAAAGGAAAGGAAGGATCTGTCAAAAAGGAAAAGCTGACCGAAGAAACGTTTGCTCTTTCTGCAGATTTTTTAGATGCACTAGGTTGACTGTGACCTGATAGGATGTATAGATTGAGACTTCAATAATAGCATCACTAGAAAAGACAGACAACATTT
This sequence comes from Larus michahellis, assembly GCF_964199755.1. Classification (NCBI taxonomy): domain Eukaryota; kingdom Metazoa; phylum Chordata; class Aves; order Charadriiformes; family Laridae; genus Larus; species Larus michahellis. Next base: position 207,331,058 of record NC_133896.1, read on the forward strand.
GCTTCTATAGTACAAAGCCTCAAGAAGGATTTAGACAACAATTTCCAGAAGCAGTTCTCTAAGCACCTTCTTCCACACGTGGCTGCTCGCTACATTTTTGAAGTGACACATGAAAACACGGCAAATACATTTAGATGATACAACATGAATAATCTAGTATTATAGAACTTTTAAGTTAACATGATTGCCTACTTCTCTATCCACCAGATGACTCAAACACAGCTTGACTCATTAGCAAGTGCAGGCTAATAAAATTGATCCCGGGCAGGTGAGTATAGAGGTGAGCCTGGTACGAAGCCAGTTTAAATGTAAATGGAATCCTGATTTTTTGCGTAAATCCTTTAAGCAGTTCCCATTCCAAACAAAGCAGAGTGACCACCACATATACACTTAATGAATTATCAATAAGGTCCCTTTGAGTTGGTTTTTTTTTTTTTCAGTGTTTTAGTGTTTTAAGCCAGAATTTCAAGAAGTTCCAAAAATCTGATCTTATTAAGTATGAAACTGATCCCAAAGTTCTCTATTTTCTGCATATTTCTGAGTTGGCAACAGGAAGAAGTTACTGTGGAAGAGTGAACAAGTGCATGACAGAGCTTCAGGCATGTAAGAATACACTTTTGGCATTCAGTAAGAAAAAAAAAATCCCTTCTGAATGACCTAATTGTGGCAAAAGATAAGGTGTTTCCAACTGGTGTGGAGGAGTGTGCGTCTCTGTTTATTCCCACGTATACCCACAGTTCTTAAGGAAATTTTTTTCTCCTTCTTCATAATAGGATCCAATATTGATCAACGAGATGATTATGAGTTTAATGCTCTGTAAATGGATTAAATGATTACATCTTAATTAAAAGCCTTCTGTTTTAGAGCTGCACTGATATTGCCAAACAAGAAAGTGTTTTCTCCAGGGTGTTATAGTGCTTTCTCTAAGGTCTGAGGTTTCTATTTCGAAGATGATCTTCTTGGGAGAACTACTGACGTACAAATTTTGTGGTACTCTTCAGAATGCAATGGCACACCAGTACTCATGGCTTCCAAACACAGGATACTTTCTTTTATTCTGTTTTTCTTGCCTAGTATGCATAGTGTTTTTCTTAGAAAAACAAAGTACAATACAAGCCAATATAAATATTGTCCTAAGCACCGGTAGATTAAGAATACTGTTAGCGATAGCAAGCAAGAAGCTCTCTGAATATATCCATAAATCCACCCTTTCAGAGATTCATTCCATATTCAACTTCTTAAGAGCCTAAAAGAAGTCCGCATTAAACTGTTTATTGTGCTTCACATTTTGACCAATTTTCTTTTGGTCTGAGCTTGGGAGGCTTTTCAGAATTGTTGCTTCCTATACAGAAAATGTATTTGTGCAGAAGCCTATTAAATGTCAAAATGGAATAATTACATATCATATCCCCATAGCAATTATTTTGTTAGTCTAATCTATTAAATAATTCTGTTACGCTGTACATGCTTAAAAATCATAAATATTTCAAGTGACTTTTTATTAACTGATTACAGATATCCTTTAAGATCATACCTGTTTAAACAAACTGATAAGAACATTCACATGAACAGTACTTAAAAGTCACAAAGTACTACCTTAGATATAATGGGAGGTTTGCTTTAAATACACATCTTGATGACATCAGGACTGGAACGGCAGTATCCTCAAGAATGCTAAACAAGAAGGTTGTTTTCAATGCAGAAAAACGTCCAATGAATTCCTCGTTTGCTTTTAAAAACTGATATCAAAGTTGTGTGTAATAATGCAGCACGCTTATAAACAACGTTAGGGCCACGACCAGCGAAGTGGTTCAAAAACGTGTATGGCAGAGCCTGGGCTTTTTTGGTTGGTGGGGGGCTTTTTCTATTGGGTTGTTTTTTTTCTGTTTTTAAGAATGCCTTTATATAGCAAAAAGTTCCTCAGCTAGCCTAACGTAATGCCTTAATTTTTCTAATTATGCTGAAACATCAGTTAAGAGCCTACCTGATGTTTTGGAGAATTTGCTGTGCTGGGATTGATATTCCGCAATGCCTAAGAGTAAAAATAAGATGGATAAAAATTACTTTAGCTGCATGGTTTGCTTATGCAGGCTGTCTTATAAACACCATCTTGTAGTATCAAGCCCCCAAGACAGGCCAGATGAGACAGGATAAGGGAGTTTAGAGACTATGAAAATCATGACACAGTGAAACAAAACTCACAGGTTTACCAAGGATGCATAATTGACAGATAAGCTTAACGACCAGGGAGAACAACATGAAGGGAACTGGCTGTCACCTGGTCCACAGTTAGTCAGGTTCTCAATGACAACTGAGGCAAGAAGACAATTAGAAGGCCTACCTCGAAGCATGCTAGCACAGAGTAAAATGTTTGTTGGTGGATTAATAGCAAAGCAGGAACAGCAGAAGCCCAGGTGCTTAAGCGGAGAGAAAGTCCTGATGCCACCTTTGCAGTGTATTCTTACCTAGAGTACTATAAAAAGTAACGGCTGTAAAGATGACCCCTCTTACACCAAGAGACACTGAAGATTCCTACAAAACAGGCCTTGACTACAAAGGGGATAACAGGAGTCAGATTCCAGGACAGAATACTGCAGGTGATGAAGAAAGAGAAAAGCTGTCTTTGAGGACTTTAAGACGTTATCCTCTACTGATACAAGGCCCATCACCCAAAGTGAAAAGGGAACAGGGTAAGATTTTAGAAGGTTTTCCTCAAAGAAACAATTAGTGCTTTCTCTGACAGCGTCAAAAAAAACAAGGAATATCCTAAGGATCTAACACAGATGGTAGTAACTCTAAAAACGTTCAGATAGAAAAATCAAAGCAGAATGCTTAAAGTCAAATGGAAGTCAAGCCCGAATTCAAAATCCAGAGATTCCAATGTCCAGTCCTACACTTGAACTTTTGCTACATAGAGTAGAAAAATACGGAAAGGAATAGCTTGAAGCCTAATCACGAAGTCTGAAATTCTTCAGCATAAGAAAACCAGAGATTCAAAACGCAGCACGAGTGATTCAGTTATTCCATGCTCCACTCCACTGTTTAACAGATAGCAACAAGGTGTCTCCTCAATTAATCTTATACAAACTTTAAAAGTACTTTGAAATCCTACAGACTGCGACAGGTTCTAAAAGTGACTTTCCTCCACTTAAAAAGGAGAGCTAAAGCAGCTGTGGGAATCAACTTTTGTATGACTCAGAACTCAATGAATACGGAAGATATTCTCACGAGGAATATCCAATCAGATCAACAGTGCGTAATGTCATCCTAATAGTAAAGAAGCCTGTTCTTGGAGAGTTTTGTTAGGGAGAGGAACGAGGGAGGAAAGCAAAATCCTTCAGTCTGTAAGTCAGATGCTTTCACTATTAAGCTGATATCGGTAACAGAATGAATTCAGACCTGTTTAGATCTCAAAGCTTTTTGTACAGTCACCGGTCTTTAAGCCTCACTGAAACAACAACTTAGCCAAAACAAAACATAATGTACAAAAGAAATAGTGGAAGTAGGTGTCTAACCTGTGGCCTCACCTGCCGAAGCAGTTCTTGATGCTTCAGTCTCAGCCTTTCCTTCTCCATCTGTAGCTGCTGAAGTCTCATCTGTTGCTGCTGATTGGAGCTACTCCCACCCATCACACCACCTTGGGGACTCTGAGGAGCCAGAGGGGGTGGCTGTTTCACTGGAGCACTTTGGCTGATTCGCTGATTCATGGCTAAGGAACCAAAACAATAAACATTTAAAAATGAAATTCAAACAGATACATGCAAGGAAAGTAGTATCCTTAGAAGGCGTGTATTAAAAACTTTATAAAATAAACCTACAAGCCATGACAATACAAAACATGCAGCTACGTCGATGTTCAGAGTCTGAAATGTATGCTCACATGTGTTATTCCTGTGAAATCAATGCAACAGTCTCGTGTTGAAGAGTACATACTTGTTCTAAAAGCTTCTGAAAACAGTTAAATGCATGAATTGGTGAAAAATTCAAAAGTGGTAGTAAAATATTTCAGGTTTAGTTAGAAGGATCTCTCTCTTCTTCCTAATAAACTATTCTCAATTTAGACACAAATAATACCAAATCACTTCCCTTATTCGTGTGAAATCTCAGAATCATTAAGCTCAGGAACACAGAGAATGACAAAACAGATTATCTCACTTACATCAAACTACATTTGCTTAAAGGCCACCATTCTTTCCAAGGTGGTGCAACAATCATTCACATCAAGTTTTGAGTGGTACAGACTCTACTTAAGGCATCTTGACATGCAAAATTAGAGCTGGTACAGAAGTGGCAGATGAATTACACAGCAAAAAATACTGCCATCATCGTAGGAAACATTTTGCCCGTGCTTATTTTTCTTTTACCCCACAGAAGTATGTGATGCATCTTCTCTGGGGCATGGAGAAGAAAGAGTGTCGTCTTGTATGGCTAATGCACAGTGAGAACCCATCTTCCACCATAAAAGCAAGACCTAAGACAATTTTATTTTTATAAGATAATGCATGACTGGGATGCATCTACTTGACAGGCGTGATTTTCCCCCCACACAAGACCAGTATAGTTAAAGTCAACAGCAGCACTGGAGCTCCCGTAGTGAAACAGAGGGCTGGGAAAAGCTGACTGTATTACAAGGGCACTATTTTCAAGGGCTTTCAGTTTTGGAACTAGCTCTCCCATCTTGTTGTCTGGAACAGCCTGAATCTGTTAACATTCACAATCTCCTGCAAAATGCATTTGCTGAAGCAGTGATGGGAGAGTGGTATGGATTTATTTTTATTTTTTTCTAGGAATGAGGATTATGGTTTATGGGAAACTAAGAGGAAAAAAAAAGGGAGCGCGCTTCTTTTTAGGATGACAGACTGATTTGGTGCGAAGAAAACCATCTGTTGTATTAGTCTGCATGAATGTTTTCATCATGTATAGAGGATTCCTGGAACTCTAACACTTCTAACCATCATAAGAAAGGAGAATTGTCTCAGAAAGAATCTGTATCGTCTTTTCTCTGAAAAGCCCTTAAGTCTCCACTGTCTTTTGAGTGTTCAACTTAAGGTACAGCAGGTGCTTGTCTTCTGTTCCAAAAAAGCCTAAATATATTTATCTCATAATAGCAGTAAAAATGGCTGTTGCTTCACAGCCTTGCTCCCTTTTCCCACTGCCACAGCTCAGCTTTCCATTGAGAGGTAACATAGGAAGAAGAAAAGCTGTATGCTCACTGGAGTGAGAACAGAAAAGAAAAAAGTCAAAACCAGTTACAGACTCAAGTCTCTCATCTACCCTTTCGACTATTCCTTAAGTCCAGCACAAAGTAAATAGTCTATAACAGACAGGTGGGTCACATTCTCATGAGTCAAGTCAAAATAAAATGAAGTGTCAAATAGCTTGAAGTAATTTGAAATAATCTTTGATGTAGTTGCTTGTGAGAAAGCATCATACATCTGATCACAAACAAGATAAAACTTCCTCTAAAGGTAAGTGAACAGGTAAAGTAGGAATAGAAACTGAATCCCAGTAACAAGTAGGAACAACAGAGAACACGAACGGCCGAAGGTTCAACTCCAACCTCCAAGTCCCATCCTAACCCAGCGGGGGAAAAAAAATAGTGGAAAGATGACACTTCTGTGGATTAAAGCTTAAAATCAAGCACTTGATCTTACAAGACATCCAGCACCATTTCACCATCAAAACCGAACCTCAGGAAGAAGGTGACCAGGATAAGCCAATCAACCAGCTTTGTGACATGAGCTGTGGTCCCTAGACCAGCAATAGAAGAGACAGGACAGCTTGTTCCTCTGCTGAACAGACACAGAAGGTCCATGCGTCCCAAGACACCAGAAAGTGTTAAGCAGAAGTTTCAACAGCACCAACAGCTGTCCTGCAAGGATGTGGGCAGTGAACTGCAACTACAAGCTCCAGGACCTCCAGTGGGCAATCTCTGCTGGAAGACTGACAGCAATTAGACTGCCTACATTTACCAAATCAGGATGAAGCTGAAGCTAGAGAGAGCAATGCAAAAGGGAGGCAGCCCGCCACCCAGCAGCTCTAGACAAGCTGGACATGACACTGCTGGAGTGGGGAACAGATCTCCTCCTTTCTCTTTCTACCCAGAATCCTATTAAGTCTGGAACCTGGACCATGCCCTTTGCTTTTTATATCTTACCCTCCTTCACCTCAAAAACAGACAATGAAGGGGTTAGTAGGGGACAACAGAAACCAGCCGTCTCTTGCTGTTAGCTAATTCTGCAACTCAAGCAGAAGTCTGTGCTACCCTTCAAGAAGTTCCAGGATTCAAACCCCGTTATTAAACAAGATGGAAGGTCAATTACAGTGGAAGGTAAAAGGGGACAAAGGTTAGAAAACTGCAATCACCTGAAATAAGGACATCTAAGTTAAAAGCACACCACCTAGTTTGTAAAAATTAAATACCCAAAGCTGAAGAATGTCAATTTTCTTTTGGTTAAAAAGGCTGCTTATATGGTCTTGTCTCCAATGATATAATGACGGTTTTGGAGTCCCTGCCTCATGCAGTTCACAGTCAAGTCACGTTACAGATAACCTCGTGAGAATTTAACAGTTTCCAGCCTTAGTTAAACACTCAGGTGCAGTATCACTAACATCCCTTCAACACGTTATGAATTTGTTTTTCCTGCAGGCACCATACAAGTGTCACTCCCCTAGGTCTCTTTTCCACTACTATGCAGCTTTGGAAATAATTTACTTCTCATGCCAAGTTCTTCATATTTTATATACCTGTATCTTTCTGACAGCTGCTTGTATTATTCTAGTTCTCTCTGATCACAGTTTGCTCCATTCTTCCCATCTACTGACTTTGCAATTAAAACCATAAGAAACAAATCATGTTTGTCTGATGTTTTTCATTTTATTCCCTCATCCTACATCCCTGAAATGCCTTCTATTGTCCATTCTAAAGTAAGGTATATAAGTAAAGTGTATCTAAAACAGGAATATAAATAAGATATTGAGACTTTGGTGTATACTTAATATTCATCAATATTGGGGGGAAATTTAATTATATGATTTGGTAACTCTTCAGAAACTAAACCTAAAAATATAGTTTCTAAGTTCTTATTTAGGTATCCATCAAAAGGATTTTTCGGAGCATGTTATTATTTCAAGAACGCAAGTGCAAAAGACTTCAAATTGACAAGATTTTAAACTGCCCAGAACAGACCATGGACATGTTTTTCGTGTAAGGGACCTGTTTTTAACTGTGAAATTAAACTAAATGTTTGGACATTAAAAGAACGTACTGCTAACTGAATTTTACTGCCTTAACAACATACCCAAGAACCAGTGGAAAAAAACCAGCAGTAATAACACTGAAGGATTTTCAGCTATCTTGTCTGATTACACACGCGTGCTATCTTCAAGGGAAACAGAAAGAAGAATGTAATTTTCTATAATTTCCAACCCAATATTTAATGAAACGCAGGAAAACACATCTTGTTTCAAGTGACAGGAAAAACCAGAGGGTTTTAAAGGTTTTTTTGTTGTTGGTTTGTGGAGGGGGTTGTTTGTTTTGGGTTTTGGTTGTTTTGTGGTTTGGTTATTTTATGATTGTTTTTTGTGTTTTTTTTTCAATTCTCAATTCTCTACTACATACCGAGGCCATGACTGCAGAAATCTGCACTCTAAAGAATATGCTTATCAACGTGATCTCAGACAAGCACATTTTATTTCTTCCACACCTCACGGCTTTGTGATGATCCTGACACACACGGCCCTTTTTAAGTACTTTGAATTCAAAGGCAACGAGCTTCATTTATCTATTAGAGTCAGGACTTTTAGTTTTCTGATGCATCCTGTGCCTTACCTTCCATGGGTATGGAAAGCATTTAAATAAGGGGCTCTGCACCCACACAGAGGAGGCTGCAGAGACCTCACAGGCAGAGAAGGAACAAACAAGTCTTTGTTTCTAGGAGAGGGGGATCTGAGGGGGGAGGAGGAGGGGCAGACAAGTTAAAAAACACGGGCAACTTAAGACAATAAAAAAAATAATAATAATAAAAAAAAAAAGATCTTGCCGTCCTATAAAATGGCTTAGCTTCACGATCTGCAGAATACAGTCAGTGGTAATAGGTGCAATATGCTTTTGAGAACCGAGAATTCGTGGTCTTCAGATGTTACGCATTAAGTGTTCTACTGTCCGAACTCAACAGCAAAATGCCTATTCCGTACTGCAGCAGGTAATACTTGACAGTCACCGAAAAAAGTTTACACCGCTGTCTACATCATGAATGGAGGAAAAAAAGAAAAGAAAAAAAAAACCAAACAAACTAACCAACCCCCTCCCAAAAAAAAAAAAAAAAAAAAAATCAACGCCAAAACAAACCAAGAGAGAGAAACAATTACCAGCCATTGATGCTAGAGAGAAAAGGCCAGCAGATTGTTAACAACTCAAACATAAAAGGCTAATTCTCTCCCAGAGGTCCCAGGGCAATGACAGTCTGCAGTAACACAGCACCTTTCCCCTATGCAGAATTATACACAAAAATTTGCTGTAGAGCACCCTTAATGCTTAATAGACACAGCTGAATGTTTGACGTTTTCTTCTTTTGTATTTATCATTTCACCCTTCAAAACTAAAACTAATTTTAATCTGCAAATGTAGAGACATTTGAACAAACAACAAGAAAAAAGCTCAGGATCTGAGCATACTATAACTTACTGTGCTTAATAATAAGAATCAATGTTTTCATTGAGGGAACTGAAAAAGAGTACTTGTCCCCTTCAGCTTAATTTGGAAACCAGTCAGTTTTTGTGCATCGTTTTTGGCTACGGCCAGGTTTTTGAATGGTGCTAGTTTGCAGCCCTGCAACAAAGGCAAAAATCCTCTTTGATTAAATTGAAAAGAGCTGTGAAGAAAAAAAAACCACCAAAACCCAGCAGGATTTGAAAGAATGAGTCTCGGAAGTAATAAAAACTCGTTCCAAGTGGCTTTTTTAGAGAGACTTCGTACAACAATTTGTTGTTTAATCAGGATACAAGTCATGTTTCTGCACTGCATTCTTTGAAATGCATTACTAATATACTACTATAATGCATTACTATATTGCTTTAAGGAAATCCCAGTTCCAGTTTCATAATGCTGCTGTTCTAAAACAACCTAAAATTTAGCAGAATAAAAATATTCCATTGTTTTCAGTTTCCGATTAATCTGAGAATCCTGGAGTTTATACCCTGAAACAGACTCTTCTCCAGGCTCATTCTGATGTCTTAAACGTACAAACAAATCTTAGTGTCTTAGTCAGGTAAAAAGAAATATTCACACACTCCTGAGCTGGACTCTTGGTTAAAACAAGATATATCCAATGAAAATACTATTTATTACAGAAGTATGTCCAAACTATGGATTGACTACTCTGCATTTATCAATTACTTTAGTTCAAATTCAATTTTTTTCTTTTTGTTCTTCTATCACTACACCACCTGCTAATTAACACGATATAAATTTCTTTGTTTTCTTTGATAAAGCTGCCATTGTTTTTAAAAGTCTCTCTGTATCCTACAACGAAGGGGTAAAACAGCTGGATTGACTGACCGCCACTAAGACTCTACAGCATCCACAGACAGATTCTTAACACACTGCAAAGTAAACTGGAGTAAAATGCTGCTGCCATTGTTCATGAATCTAACTTTTTTTTCCCCACAGAAGTCAACAGCAATATTTATAAAGCACTTTCACTCAACATATGCCAGTTTCAGAAGAACTGAAATATTCTGGCCAGCCAGAAAAGCAAATATAAATGAGATTCAGCAGTAACGTAAATAGCTGTAAGAAACTTCTGCTCAGTGCGTGCGTATAAACCAAAACATTTTCCATTCTTTAAAAATAAATAATTTTTCATTTTGAAAGCGCAAACAATTTTTAAAATATTTGACTTTATTTTTAAATCCTTATACAGAATGGAACTGACAGCGTAAGTATTAGTACTACAGGAGAACTATGTAGGGGACACTGCATAGAACAGATTATGAGAAGAAACCTCAACTAATGTCATTTAAGTTTAAAGTGCACATATGAAATACTGAAGACTACAGAAAGGTCAGGACTCTGAGCTCATCAAGGCCCCATGTCTGTCCACCAAATAACTGGCAAAATACATTTAATCAAAGCTAGTCCGCATTTTAGACCAAAGTTTAATCACCAATGAGTCTATTAAGGGTATCAACTGCAAACGGTTTCACTGCTTCATCACCACATAATACTTCATGGGACCAAAAGACAAGCTTCTGTATAATTTCTTATAAAATTATTATTATTTTTTTTTTAAATGCAGATTTCCTTCCATTTATTTGAGGGGAACAAACCCTGTGTATATCCATGTGCACATCTGCACTTTTTTAATCTCTGTCATAAACCCACTAGAAATGGTTAAACAAGAATTACAAAATCCAGTAAAAACTACTGTAATAAAAAGAAAAAAAAAAATCAACAGTATAATGTCAAGAAATCGTTTTCTCTATATAAGAAACTGAAATCATGTTTCAACATGATTGAATTCAAGGAGGAAAAAAGCAGACGCTTCTTTGAATTTTAGATTATATATTATTAGATATAGAGTACATAATTATTGTGTGTGTATATATATATATTTAGATCACAGATAGTGAATGATGTGTTCAAAAAGATGCACCTTCAATTTAACATAGTATGCTCAATAAAAGAGCTACACAAACTGCAGTGTTAGAAGGATAGGGTGGAAAAAACAGCCCTATCAGGAGTGCAATTTTCTTTCACCACCACAGCTGTTCTAGCACAACACTGGAAGTACGCATTATTTTTACTGGCATAAAGACACCATTACCAACAAAGCTCCTTTCTCAAACAGAATTAAATTATTCTGAAAACAAAACAAAACCCAAACCAGGTATAAACTTACATAAACCTCCTGCCCTGACAAATCCTTAATAAAAGTGGGCGGGTTTTTTTCCCTTTTTATTCCTATACACATATTCTACATAAAGTAGATAACTGCATTCTTACACAGTACTTGTGGACAGGTTTAACAATTTCTTCAGTGAACTCTGCTCACTGAAGAGGTCTAAATAACATCCCTACTTTCGAACAAAACAAGATTTCACTTTCTGATATGATGATGAACAATTATTAAGCATTTGTTGTCACTACTGTAAGGGCAGCATCCCCTATCACAAAGGGATGCTTGACAGTGGTATTTCATGTGCCTCTGCAGGTTTGTAACAAGCTCACCAGTTCACTGAAAACTGATGCTGCTCCACCTGTACGCAATCTCTGACACACATACCAAAATACAGAAGTCTCTTCCCCATCCTAAGTGATCACCTGAAACCGTTCTTCTGGAAAAATAGAGTCAGAGAAGTGAAAAATCTAATACCAGTAGACCTTACAGAGGAGTCAAATCCAGTTTGGTTTAGAGAGCCTGTAAAGAGGATATGCCATTGCATCTGCACATCAAAACCAGCCGTGGCTCATTCTCTTCTTTTGTGCAAAACTAGAAGGCAGATCTGGAAATTAAAAAATCTGAAATGCCACTGTGACCAGACATAAGGTCTGGGCCTTTTTTTTTTTTTTTTGACCAGACAAAAGTCAAAAGAAAGTTTTCCAGTCTAGGGTTCTAGTTCTATCTTGTCCACAAATCTGCTTCTGGCAAGGCTCCTACCAACTAATTTGAAGAGACACATATTAAACAAAGTGCTAGACAGGTAAGGAATAAGAAAGAAACACTGTGGAATACTTCCTTTTAATTTCGAATACCTAAAATTAGCAGATGCTCCAAGCTTAAGCTTTTAAGCGCATTTCAAGTTTGTTGTGTGGTTGGTTGGTTGGGGTTTTTCATGGAAATGATAAATACACATTTCAATGATACCTACAGATGCATTTTACTTCGGTATTTCTGAACAAGCCCTTTTCATTGTTTCAAATGTTTAATGTTCTTACATTACAGAAAAAAGGAAGCAGAAAATCCTGATGTGCATCCTCCATGCTCCTATACTTCCCATCACTTTTACTCCTTTTCCTACTTGTGTAGTTCAAGCAGCCGCTGCACACTGAGCCCCTATGGCACTTTCCATAACGACACTAAACACTGTCTTGCCTTGCCTTCCCCCTCATCCAAAATTCATACGGAACTTCAAAATCATTAACATAATCTCTAAATGGGAGTGATGAACATAAAGCCGTGGCAATTACTTCAATCTGAAGTCACAACTTTTGCTTCATACCCCATATGGCAGCTCCAACATTTGACAGAAGAGAAGGAAAAAGACTGGGCATATGTGTAACACTGGTATGATCACTAGTAACAAGCTATAAAACTGAAGTCTGGAATAAAATAAGAAGAAAATTGAAATGCTATCTTGTCTTACTCCAGTTCCTGCAGACTGACTTGCCTGACTACTCTACCGGAGTACTACTGTTTAAACACAAGACTTACACTAACACAACAGACACACAGAAATCAACTGCCAGTTTCCAGTATTTTCCCACTTCAAGTTCACCATCCTATCTTTGAATTTAACAAATTAAGTATCCCCAAAAGGCAAAGTATTTTTAGTCGCATTTCAAAAAACAGTCCTACCACCTGCAAACTGAAATAACAGTTGAAATCCCTGTAATGGTATTTGATACAAAAGCCAATTCTTGGAAACTTTTAGCAATAAAGTTGAATGATTCCAAACTTCAACTGGTTCTAGGAAATATAATTTTATAGAAAAAGCAGATGTTGTTCTACTTTACTGCCTCCAGCCACTCAGAATGCATTACTGACCTGCTTCCTACCCAGACGTTGACTATCAAGAAAACGTATTAACTTATCTGAAGGCGTAAGAAAACCAGTAAGATCTGTGAAGAAGGACCAACAGACAAAAGCAGAAGCTAGTAAAAGACAAAACAGTCCAAAATCAAGCTGAGAGTCCAATTCCGTTAAATTTAAAATACAACAACAAAAAGTAGTCTGAAGCCCCTTACTACAAGGCCTGCAAAGGCACTGAGAAGGTAGGACAGCATGTTTGTACCAGATGCTCCACTAGACAAAGAATCCTGCTGACACAGGCCTAAGGACCCCTCCTCCTATCCCCATTCCTTTGATGCCATGTCATCTTTTATGGTTGTCCGTGCTTGGCATGAGAAGGCCCTCCTTTCATACTTAGCTCTTCCCCAGATTTTAAAGTTTGTGAATTCTCCTAACGCAAAACTGTTCTGAAGTCAAATATGTAGACTTGGAGGATCAACATCTGAGCCACAACAAGACTTTGCTGCTGCTGTTTAAGTGGTGTAGCTGAAGACCTCAAGCCCACTTCAAAGCTGTTAGATCTGAGTCTTGGAACAAAGTTCTTATCTTCAACTTGGAGCACTCAGGTTTTAGACCCAGCCTACTCCACAGCAGGGCATTCTGACAGGGACTCTTATCTGATGCATTAGTCTTAAAAGCCTGCTCCAAGAAAGAATCCATGTTAACTGCATCCTTTTATTTTCTGTATAAAAGCATGAATGCAATACCCAAATTCCCCTTACCAAGTCAGTCAGTAGGTGTGTCCGCCTAAAACCATTTTTTCAAACTGATTCTCCTGTCTCCCTCTTTTCTAGCCACATTAATGGAAAATTCCCAATACTAAATACTACTTAATGGGAGAAAAAAAGAAAGAAAGAGGTATATGCACACCTAGTAGAGAAAATAAAGATGAATACGAAGCTTCCATCTGATGAAGAACATACAGAGACGTAAGGGCTGTCTCCCTGGAAGCTGGGAATTCAGAAGCAATAAGGGCAAAGACTCTTCAAACCTTCTGTTTCTAAATCCTGGAACAGAAGAGTATGTTTGCACATACCATTCAACAGCTTTATTGTTTTCAATGGTTCTTCAGATTGGTGAAAGTGGCAGTATCAAGGATGAAATGAATTTCTCCTTCATTTTCAATCAACATTAGTATCACTGTAATAATCACAAGCTTCAACATTACAAAGATCAAGTCACCTAGGATTGCTTCTAAAAGTGTTAGTAGCAAAAGTAGTGAAAACCAAGCCCTTATATTAGAACACAGTGATAGAAAAAAAAGAGTATGGTGATCCTCAGGGGGAAAAAAACCAACAGGATTTTCAACTTATATTAAGCACAGAAAGGTAAACTTCTGAGTCATTCACATGCTATTTAGGGTCACAGCACATATTTGTTGAGGAACTCCACACAATAAATAAATGCAAGGCTCCGTAAGTTTGCTCTGTCAAACAGATTTTTTTCTTCTTCACTGGAGTGACTTAAGGAGGTCACAAGTGAGAAAGCAACAGGAATACGATTTTGTATTTTCTTGGCTCAAATGATAAAAACATAAACCACAATACAATGCGTACAACTGAAGATTTCAAGGAAAACTCCTTCAAGCTCAACAGCAGCTAGCAGCTTGTCTCTATTTGCCATCACTCTAGATCAGAAGAGCCCACATGCTTTTTTTTCCCCCCCCCTTTTTTTTTTTCCCCCTCTTTCCTGCCCCTTTCAGTTACACTTGAGCTCTTTGACTGAAAAGGTCTGGAACAGATTAAAAGTCCGACCACAAAATAAAGAGCCTTGGCATATACTCAAGCCTGTCTGGGATACACATACACAGTGGGCCCAAAAAGGGAAGCTATGCAGCAAGAAACCCTTATGCAGTCTTTTGGACATTTCTAACTTCTTTCAGTTTAACTGTACAGCCTTCGCATTTGATGGAGTTTCAGCGTGCACAAGACAAGTAGCTTTTGCCCTTAAAGTTAGACCATGCTATTTACAGGAGTACAAAATAGTTCTGAGAAACAAGATTCATCTTACTCTTGACCTGCCAATTAAAGCCTTTTCCCCACTCCTTTTTACTTCCAGCTCATTATTGGAAGCGATAAATACAAAGAAAAGCAAAATACATACCCTGCAAGATTACTTAAGTAAATATAACTGACCCGCCTCTTTTAACTGCAAAAGGCAACACTGATTTTCAAAATGACTGCTTCCTTCACAGCCTTATTCACATATTAAGTAATTGTAAAGTTGCCAATTACCCACACACTCCTCTTGCAACACGCAAACAGGTCTGCAACCCTGACTGGTGTTAAAGTCAGCGCGGACATTTGCCAAAGCTGACAACCCTCAATATACGCCCCACCTTTGGGCTCAAGTTGCACAGTGGTTCAACCTGTCTACAAACTGGTGAGCAGTTTATAAACAAAGTGTGACAATCTGGTCTTCTCCATAAGAGCAAGCAGATGTTTAAAGTAAGCACTCGAGCCTACAAAACAAAAAATGCTGAAATTCCTAACAGCCAGTTCAGGAAAAAAAAACCCAAACAAAAAACAACAACAAAAAAAAACAAAACACAAGAGCAACTGTTGGGTTCTGCAGCTCTGTGTTTATATGGCATTCATGGAGTTAATGCCTCTCCCAAAAGGGGCCCACAGTTGTTGTTAGGTCAACCCCTGTAAAGCTTCAAAGGCTTTGTATCCCCTCAGCCTGACCTACTCAGTGATCTGCACACTGTTTTCATTTAGTTGCACCGAGTCCAAAACTAAAGCCTGAAAAACCACAATGATCTCTTCTTCTTTTTTTTTTTTTTTTTCCCCTCCTTACCCCTACTGTTTTTTCCATGGGTCTGGAAAAATAGCTAAAATCCAGAGCAGCTGAAAATAGTAAGTTATTGGGAAAACAAATCAAGACCAAATTAATACAGCTAATAAAGCTTACACACACAGGTCATGGCTTTATACAAAAACTGAAGTTGTAATACCACCTTAAATACATCAGAACAATCACTTGGACAACCCAACAAACTAGTTTAGAGTCTCTTAACGTTATATGCTATTGCTATTCATAGTCACCAGTGCCAGTATTTTACTGAAATGCTTGCAGCTTTGCTTTTCATAGATTGAAACCATTATAAAACGTGAGATACCAGTTCTATTTTGTGAAATTTTTACATCTAGACCTTGCAGTCCCTAACTTAAGTTACTGTTTCTATTTCCAATATTACATAGTCTTTACCCCCACAAAGAGATTATTAAAATAGAAACAACAAAACTAATAATTTCTGTCCATATTGTTTAAAACAGAAAGTTTTGTCATGATCATCACTGTGACAAGCTGGAATTATAAGCTGGTATATGTTTCAAGTGTATTTAAACAGCATATATTATTATTTGAACAATGCCCTCTTTAGGATAGCGCAAAGGAAAGTAAATATTTGTTTGGGAATTAAAAGATTCTTCTGTGGTAAAGTTTTGCAGTTTTAAAGGGAAGAGTGAGCCTGGCTGAAACTGTCTCTAGGTTTCTGAATGCCACCAATTTTGGAAACTGTATGGACCATATGGCAAAATCCCAACCCCTAGCATTAGAAACTTTGGTGACATACACTCCTACAGGATATATGCTAATCCTTTTATTCTTTTTTTTTATTTTAATATATAATGATTTAAATAAGGTATCTATAATTGAAATTAAAATATATTTTAATTGTACTATAAAAAGTTTTCAAAATATGCCTGCAAAATTAAAGCTGAGCGAACTGAAGCGAATCAAAAATTCTGAAGTGAGATGAACTTTTACCAAAGCGTGGGTCAAGCCTTGGGTCTAGCCAAGATGTAGTCTTGTTCTTATGGTTTATGTAGTAAATTTCTCCATCCTGGGTCATAGCTTGTTCCCATCCATCGGGGAGTGGGCCTGCAATATAGAAGGAAGGAGTTGATGGCGGGCTCTTGTTTGCTCCAGCTGAAATTGATCTAAAAAAAATTCCAACATTTTACATATATAACAGTACATGAAGAATTTCAAGCTCATGTCTAACGTATCTGGGATAAGGGCAAAGAAGTGGCGGGTGGGAAATCAAAGAACAGAAAGCACTTCTATCATTTTGGTTTAGGATTTGGAGTTCAATTTTTGTAACTTGTTTGCATCCTTTCGTATGCTTTTGACACTTCCTTTTGCTATAGCGTTATAATACAAAACCAGCAATAAGTCAAGCCTGCCAGAATGAAACCAGCATGAGCACCAGGAAAAAGATGCAGCATAGAGGTATTCTGCCTTTCACGGGAAAGTTCATCTAGTGATTAAGGCCCAGCAGCAGCAACAAGGTAACGCTGAAGAGATCCTGAAACATCCCTCTATCTTTCACAAATGATTAAAAAAGTGACAAAACTCATCTTCCTTTTACCTCATACCATAACTTTCTGCAAGTGCATTAAAGGCTTAAGCAAGCAAAAACACAAACCTGAAGAACAGGAGGCAAACAAGCAACGAAAAAGTGAAGGTAAGAAAACACCAGCAGCAGCTACAGACACAGTGCTACGCCTCTACGAGCAGGAAGGCACAGGCAGGGAGACCTACATTTAGGACATGGTAAAAGGGAGGTAGGCGATGGTGTTCTGGAGTCCAGAGCCAAATGTCTGAACACATGGAGTCTTGAGGTGTGTTTCCCTTGTGTTCCAAACAGCGGCTTTCAAGAAAACCACCTTTCATCACTCATCCCCATCTCTGTATGATCATGTATGTTCATCTGTATTTTGCTTAGTCTGAAAACTGTTCTTAAAGTTACATTCATCTCATCTTATCTGGCACATGCTTTACAAATGCACGTTTTTGAATTCTTACACTCACATAGACATGGACTTTTAAAAACACCTAGATTAGATGCAAGATCTTGCCTGTATCTCTTCAGCTTTCAGTACAATCCTAAAATGATATGGCAAAAGATCCACTGCAAATGTTAAGAATGTAAAAGAAATTAGAACAAGACCTGCTGCAGGAAGCCATCATATTTCAACCTCTTCTTCCACTCTTCCTCAGTGTAATATAGTAATATGCTAGCAAAAGCCCTTTGGCTGTTAGACTTGGACTAACAGACCATTCTGTACAACGTAAGATACATTAAGCATGCACAAACATCGTAATTTCACAGATGAGATTCAGATATACACACAAAAATGTGTGTATCTGATAAATGCCTGAAGTACCTACTATGCCCACGATCAAATTACATTAGCTCTTTGGCTGTCATTTTGTCCTGAAGTCATGCTCCTGTTGAAGGATTCATTGTCTAAAGCTGGGGAGGGGGGAGAAGAGAGGAGGATACATTTGTTTGCTTAATCTGAAAACATGTTCTTGGAGAAATGTCAAAAAGAGTAAAATAATCATTCAGTTGCATTCCAGTAATATCCCAAGGCATAACCAAGACAAGAATTTGTCTTTGAAGATCCCCTGCAAACAACATTTCTAATTTAAACTCTTTCATTTTGGCTCAGAAAACTATGCCTTTCTCTAGCAACCCCACTACCACACCATTAGAGCTACAGGTTTACGAGTGAGCAAAAAGAGTGATCTTAACCACTGGACATTTCCTTCCCATCCTTCATCCTCACAAGCTTTAAAAGCCACATACAAGTGACAAGAGCACCTCAGCTTTTATCAGAGGCTGGTGAACAGAACAGGCAAGAAGGAGCGACAACACTGCAAAACATTCCTCCATCCTAACATATCCACAATATAACAGGTCTTCAATGCAGAATTGAAAGCTAAAGTGCAAAGAACCCTGTGCTTTGTTACCATACCCAAAGACCGGCCAGCTAATCAGTGACATGCTATTTTATGAAACTGGGTCACAGTAGCACACTGACGTGTCCCACATCATCCAAGCAATGAAGAACCAAAAGTGTTCCTTGACGTCTAAGCCAACACCCTAGCCATGTGGGCAGACCTTCACGCTACCATTCTCCTCAGAGTCCTTCTACGCCACACATCCCTCGGAGATGAAACTCAGCAAGAAATTCTCTTTTGAACTGCAAAGCCAAAAAACCCAGCTGGCTCTAGGAAAAACAAAACTAGCCTTGGGGTGTCAGTCCTGCTGAACACTGAGTAAAGCATATACTGGTCCAACATGTTCCTTTGTAGCAAATAAGAACAAAATGCCTTTGAAGCAGGATGCCAAGAGCCCATCAGTCCACCTACCTGGTGGAAGAATACTGCTTATTAGAGTCAGTGATCTGATGAGAACTAGCGTACCAGAGAGAAACCTGGGCAAGGTTCTCTTTCTAAATAAAATACACAGCTGTGGACAGGACAGGAAAGGTCTGACTGCTCACCTTCTCACAGTAGCAAGCCTTCCTCACTAAGTGCCATCAACGGCTGCAGAAACATAACTTTTCTCTCTAGAAACTTTTGGCATTAATCACGATGTTGCTTTCTTCCTTGGCCAGTAAACTGCTCGTGTTTCTACTGTCATGCCTACATGTTGACATGGTAGTGCAAAAAATTGATTAGTACTGCTTTCTGTAATTCCTATTTGGTTTTGTGAGCAGTTGTGAAACCAGAAGACTGTCAAGTCTGATTTTGTAACTGGCTGCCTGACAAACCCTGTATTAGAGGAAAAAATGGAAAACTATGGTGAAGAATAGCAGACACATTCACTCAGAGCATCTAGGAAAATTCCTGTGCAATACATGTCCCTTCCCCCGCCACCAAAAGGCTCAATAGGAACAGAATTCCCAGCATTAGCTTATCTTTTGAAGTGATTTAAGTTATAAAAGCTCCATATTGCTGCTATTCCGACCTTCTCACCAAGATGTGGGTAGTTACTACAGCCCATGTTGTACAAAACCAGCCACGCTGGGTCTAACCAAAAGTCCATTTAGTCCAGGCACCCAACCTGGGGCACCAGACAGATCGCACTGCTGAAAGCGGCCCATTTAGTGACTGTCGCACTCGATGAACTTTTAAACAAAGCACTGAATACAATACACATATAGACCCAAAAAGCACAGTAGCTATGAATAGTTGCTTGGCCTCCAACTACGTCAGGTGATTTCTTGAGCCAGATTGTGTCTACTTACTAGGTGCCAAAGGATCTCTCTTTCAAGTACTTTTCCAGTCTTCCCTTGAACCTTTGCAAACATTTAGCACCAACGCAATCACTGTGGCATGGTCTCCTACTAGTTCTGTTTGATGCCTCCTAGGTTAACTGAATACAACCACAACCATAAACTTACAATTCTATCAAATTATTGGCACTGAGAGAGACAACCTTTCTAAAGGACTGATCACTTGTTGTGGTACTTTTAAAGACAAGGTTATCAAAAATTAGATTCCAATTTCCAAATGTAAGCCATCCTTACAGAACTACTGATCAGGCATACCTCTGTAGTAAATATTTATATAACGTTTTAACTTAACATAAACACATGTCATTTTAAAAATCTGTGTGTCTCTCTCTCTTTGGTGCATGTCTTTTTTTTTTTTTTTTGAGTTTTTACTTTCTCCATATACCATTTTTGCCATGAAATGCAGATAGAAAGCAACAGAAGGAGGAACAAAAGAAACATAAAAGCAGTACAGATTTAAGCTATGCTGGTATACAAAGTTAACCTTGAAAGTCCCCACAGTTTCTGATATTTAATTGTAAAATAAATGTAAATAAAGCTGTATTTTATCACAAGGTTAATGCATATTAGAGGGCATCTGTATATTATAAGAACAGCATGGACAACCTAGGAATTGGAATACCTGTGTTCAACAGCAAGAATCACCCTACACTCCAAGAACCTTCCTAATCTTTCTCTGTGAAAGATGATATTTTTCCATCCAATCACTGTCACTCTAAAACTTTTTAAAATTATATCAAAGTCTACAAAATTTACCTCAAGTCCACCTTTATTCTGTTGAATCAGTAAAACTTACAAAAAGACACCATTTAAAAAGGGGCATTTTTAGGAGATGAAGAAACAAACGCTACTGTCATGGAGATACTTAGAAACCCGTTTCACAACAGATCATACGTAGTGTGAACTGTACACAAAGCAGAATTTGTAGTATGACTAGTTACATAGAAGAGAAACCTGCAACTAAAATGAGCAGGAATCTAACAGAAGAGATAGAACTTGTTTTAGTTACTGGCATATTCCTCCCTACCCTCCTGCCCCCCAAGGGGGAAAAAAAAAAACCTCAAGAGTTAGGAATTCGCGTATCCATTTTCCTATCAACCTCTAACATGGCACTACAGCCTTTCCCTAAGAGGCAATGAAATTACACTAGGTCTACAAACTTCCCCGGGGAAGCCCAATTCAAACCTGCAATGTAAGGTGGAAGACAAACGAGGACAAAGACAGGTAATCTGCTCCACAGCTAATGATCTAATGCCTATGCGCAAGCAGAAGAGGCTGAAGCAAGCAGTGCTGTCAAGCATCATTCAGGAAATAAAAGTATCTGTAGAATGGAAGTGTATAAATACAATCATTATCCCATCTCTGTTGTATCAACTGTAATTGTAGAAGAAACAGGCATTGTTTGCTTTCAAATTTATAAAACTTTACCTCAACAAGAAATGTACAGGACAGGCTCCTCACAACAACGTACCATTATTACTACCATTTGTTGGGGTTTTTTTTTTTGGTGGTTTTTTTTTTTTTACTCAAGAAAGAACATTGTTTTTCATGTAATACCTTTAGGGAAAAAATGGTTAGGAACACACACAAAACAGTCAAGACTAGTTTTTATATACACGTTGCATATTTAGAAGTAACAGACTTGTTTTCTTTCCATTATTGAAGATGCAATCCTATCTCACAGAAGATTAACCAACAAATGCCATCTGAAAGCACACTGTGTTTCTTTGCAAACATATGGCCCAAATCATTTTAGTTGATTACATGTAGCAAGCGAAGTTCAGCAAGACTGAGACACAATAAAAATACCAAAGAATCAAAACAAGTGTGTGTGTGTGGGGAAATCCTCACTTTTCACATACTGATGCCCTCGTGTAAATGATGTATGCTCACACTCAAAACAGTTCATTCACAAAATCATGCCAGGAACAGATGAAGCTGGTTCAGATGCCTACTGGTTTCCTTAAAGAAGCATAATTTGCATCAAGATACCCGGATTCTCATCCGGCCTTAGCTGCACCCACAGGTGGTATTTCTTAAGAAAAACAACATAAAAACCTCAACCTCATGCTAAACTACATCTTCCCTGTTTTTATTTAAACACTGTTTTGACTTGCTTTCACCCTTACCACACCTTCCAGTTTTGCTTTCTTCCCATTCTCCCTGAGCTCCACTCATCCTATTTATCCAGAAAAGACAACAGGTTTATCTTCAATATGCAGACAGCAGCCTTCTGAGATCTGTTCTCTCTCCCTCTTCAGTTTATTTTCCTGTTCTTAATTCTAGCTAATGGCTAGAACTATAATGCTGGCTAAACGGCTAAAGCTTCCAACGGCTTTCAAGACAGCTCCTAAAAATCTCCTGTCTTAGGTTTTACCACAGCAACTTTACTCACAAGCTCCTATGGCAGTCTGTAATTAAATATACTGAAACTTGGACAGTAACTTCCAATTAAGGGCTACAATTACTAAGCACAAGGACGAACAGTACAAAAGGAAAACATTCTCCCCTGCGGCATTTCGGACATTTTTTTTGCAAGTCACTGACCTCCAGCTGTCACAATACTTACACTTGGTTTTTCCCAATATCTTTCATGAAAGGCTCTCCAAGCACAAGGGCATGTTTCATTGCCAGCAATATTTCATAACAGGAAACTTGTGTCTTAAAGGTCTCAACTTTATTTCCCAGTTCTTGAGGATGAATATCCAAATTAGAAAATTAAGTAGTCTTATATTTATGACATTAGCACTCAGATTTACGTTCCACTCTGCTGAAGTGGTACACAGTTACTTGATTTTTCCATTTCTCTCATTCTTTATGAGGCCACCAAAGAAGCGTAAGTTACCATGAACTGGGCAGTAAAAAGTAACAGAATCATATAACACACTTCAGAAAAACAAATATACATTCATAATTTAAAGTTAGTACATAAAGATTTGCCAAATCAGGTATCAGAAACAGAATCATATCCAATGAATGCAGGTTCAGTAGTATTTAATGCAAAACAGACTTTTGTTAAATGCAAGTAAATTAAGAGTAAGCATGTGCATCCAAAGAGCCAGTCCTGTCATACTACCTCAACTGACTTAAACTTAAAAACAGCAATGTCACATAAACACATAACTCAATATACAGAGAAGCTCTGATTCCTTCACGCACTTTATCAACTTCAGAGCAGCGGGGAAAAAACTTTACAAGATTTTCAGTTCATATTCAATACAGTATCATCTATGAAATTATAAATAAATGTTCAATGAACTTGCATTCAAATAAGTGCTTTCTCAAGCCACGAGACAACCCACTTAAATGCCTGAACTCTTCTTTTTTGGATGAGCAACAATATCTATGCAGGATCACTTGCTCACACACTTACATCAATTACATATAAATTCTTGGTTTTCTTTTAAAAATAATCCTCATGTACCGATTGCTGGATTCTGTTTTAGAGTTTTACTCATTACAACTAACCAGTTTTTTGTGGGTTTTGTTGGGGTTTTTTTTGCGCTAAGGACCCTTCATTTCTTTTTAAGTACATAAAATGAATCCTACTTTGCTATCAATATTTTTTTCCTGTTAATTCTTGGTACAACAGAAGGTTTGAGGAGTTATCTTAACACACAAATTTATGTCAATATTTAAACAGCAAGAATCTGATTTTCGCACAACTAAGATAAGGCAAAAGGCAAGACAGACCAAGGGAATTGTTTCGCTTCTCCTATTCCCTGTTCTTCACAAGTGTCCCTACAAAAACACGTCATCTCTATTGCTGCAGGTTTCCTGAGATATATTTACAGAAAAAATAACCACAGATACTATATTTTCACATCAGCGCCTGAGACCTTAATTACTCTGAACCATGACTTCCTGAACTTGAACAGGACTCAAATTTGTTTCAGGATAATCCAACCTCCTGGCCTAGCCAGCAGAAAATTTGATGAGCTTCCCCTCTAATACTCAGTCATGAACAGCACAGTTTGGTCGTGCCCGTTGATCTTTTGGTATTGTCTGTCGCACATGAATTGCAGCATGAAGCAAAGCTGTCTAAATGGACAACAAAAAGCAGCACCAGAGAATAACCTTTGTGAAATACAGAAACAGCAGACATACACAAAATACAATCAGACTGTGAGAAAATAAATAAAACATGAACCTCAGCAACAGACAGAAGGTGACAAAGCACAGGGAAAAGCGCAGCAGCCAAACTAGTATAGCACCACGTTCATCTGGTTGCTCTCTGCACCATCAGGACAAGAGAGCTCAGGAAACAGAAATCAGATTGTACAGCAAGAACAAGCACACTTTACTGCTGTCTAGTGAGGGCCCCTCCAGACTAGCTGAAAAATAATTCTATATCGCAGGAAAAGATATCAGTCTTCCTCAGATAGAGGAATAATCATCAGGATACAAGATTTTGGAAATGATGGCAAAATAAGGAAAAACATCTCTGCTTCCAAACACGATTTTCGAGGTGTTTGCTTTATTCATTTAGTGAAGTCAGAAAAAATTAGATGTTAATAACAAATGTAGGAAATGTAAATAAATGGGAGTATACCAAGTCTAGTAAGTGAGCAAGGGGGGTGGGGGTGGGGTGGGCAGAATAATACTGCAGAGGCCCAGTGGCTTTAATGTAAATTGATAATAATTTACTAGAAATTCTGGTCTTCATCCATTTAATAGCATTTTCAGTCAGAAGAAATTAGCAAAAAATCCGCTTCTTTAAACGTCTGCATCATCCATTTGAAAAAACAAAAACATAAACCAAATAACTACAGGATACTTTCTGTTGACATCATAAATATTATACAAATTCCCTTACCTCAAGCATCAGCCTTTTGCTCGATGCATCAGGCATCAACAAATTTAAAGTTTTAAACCAGGGTAACTAGAAGGACATTTTTGAGATTTGGACTACCTCACCCGCAATTAAAATGGCTATCGGTATCTTCATTCGTATGATCTTTTTCATAAATACAAGTTTTGTTTACCTGATGCCGAGTTCATGATGTTCTGCTGCACGGAAGGACTGGTGGGAGCTGTGACATTCATCTGGGAAAGCATGGCCTTCCTAGGATCTTGCCATGTTGTTGTTTGATCAATGTGACTAAGACAAAAGAAAGTGGGAGTTAGGACAGTGGTGCATTCACAACAACGACCTGCTAGCACTGAAAGTTTAACAACAAAAGCTTAAGCCTGCACCAACAGCCACATTCAAAACCAAGCAAGAACTGTTTGGATTCTTTCCAAGCACCATGTCAGATCCTTAAACCCTTAACTCTGGCCACCACCACCCTCCCAACAAACAGCTGTAGTGACCAGAGCTAGAGCAATGGTGAGGGGTAAGGCTCAACATGACTATCGTCATCTAGACTGTTGGACCGTAACTAGATGTCATACCCTTGAACTAAACACTCTCTTCCTTTTCTCGTTGATTAGTTACTTGTCATTTCTAAATGTGACTTCGGAGTCTTTCAGACCAAGCCAGTTATATGTGGAATCTCAAGCACAGTCCAGTAACTTGGCATGATGAGTTCATGTTCGGTGCCTAGGGAGTTGTAATGAACTGGCTAGCGAGTTATCACCAGTGTTGCCAAACTTTCTGTGCGTAGACCACATCCTCAGATTATTTGATGGACTACTCCCCTCACCACTGACAACTGAACAATCTCGCTGTGCTAATTTAAGTAACCAGTCACACCAGAGCAGTAACATGAAAGTGATGTGCAGCTGCCTTTCAACTTCATGCGAAAAGATGAGGACAGCTGGACTGTCCATAGCTCAAGTAGCGCTCTGCAGAACCTCGTTACAAAACTTTGGGAGCTTGGAATTATCTGTTTTGAAAAAACTGGAAAGTACATTCAGCACTGTCATTCACAAAAGTATTCAATTCAATGAAAATGCAGAAGTGTAATGAATGATTACTTCACCTTCTGAGTATGAGATAAGCATGTTTTGCTAATGAATAGCAAATGCAGGCTATTCGTAATAAGCATCAACGTTATCTTGATGCCATTAAGCAATATTGCTCAAAGAAGTACACGTGGACAAAAATAAAACTAATACACCAAGGTTTGACAACAAAGTCTGTTATTGATTCATTTAGAGCTGGTATCAATTAAAACTCATCTTCAAATAGTATTGTTATCAATTAGAATCCAACACATCACTACCTTGGTACCATTCTTTTCTTACATTAATAATCCTTAAAGTTACTTTTTTCTGGATTACACGGAATGCCCATTTTCATTTATTTCAGCAAAACCACAACATTTAAAGCTGCAACACAAATTCTACTGGTGATCTCAGTTCAAAACTAGGTACTCCAATTCACGACTCTGCTTCGTATCTGTATCTCGCATTGTGTTTTTGATGTATCTTCGTGGATCAACGTCAACTATCAAACAGGCTGGACATTTCCATCTTTTTGTTGAGATTAAATAATAATTGTGCAGCTACTGTTCCTAATTCACAGTTTCTCTTATTTTAAAGCATATTCAAGTGTAAGAGTTGGTACCGTATTATTTTAGACATTCTAAAGGGATAAATAATTCCGATTTGGTCACCTCAACACTAGCATCTTTGTGGACGCTGACATCTCTGTCAACGAGAAAGGAACCTAAATAAGCACGGTTGTGATATAAGTCATTTGATCAACTTAAGGAACATATTGAATGTGAATCAGGCCTATTTTCTCCTTCAAGAAGGGAACCTAAGTTAACTAGGTCAAATACACTGACATTAGAAGACATGAATCCTAAACTTTATTTATGTATTTGCATGACCAAAACATCCAAGAGCTCTGATCATAAATGAAGACCTCGTCATAGGTCAAACTGGATGAACAAAACAGAATATTATTTTCTCTCTGCCCTAAGCAACTAATTGCTATGCCTAGAAACTTACTAATGAAACCCTTGACTCCAATTAATAAAAATGGGCTCTTCTGAATTGGTAAATGTTTTTAGCACGTTCTTTGATGTTCAAAAAGTTAGCATTTCCCCCCAAAATACTATTTTTTGTAACTATTTCATAATTTCAAACAAGTGAGAATGAATAGATACAAACAGAAGATCATAAAATGGAGCAGTAGTCACCAAGATAAGTAATTATGTAGAATTATTTATCATACTCTAATTATTGAAGCGAAATTCAGTTATAAGGCAGAAGGTAACATGAAGTGCCTTTTATAAGGAGTTTTGTTTTACAATATGCATATTTCACCCTCTCTAAACATGCACACAAACAATTCTAGGTCAAAGAGTTACAGACACACTGCAGCAGGGTGACAAAATAAGTAGAAATGTTATTTGTACAAAAATACAATAGTAAACAAAGCTCTACTTTGTCTGCACGTGACAACTACTGCCAGTTTTCCCTTGTGTACAGGAACCCCCTCGTTACTACAGTGTTAACTGAAATGTCGTCACTGCCACGTTAGCTTTCACGACACAGCTCATTTAATACAGGTACTACTAAGCACACTGGATCTTTGGTTGTATTTGTTTTCCAATATTCAGCTCCACAGAGAAACATGTTACACACAGCAAGACTTCTTTACTTCCTTTTTAGCCTATTTATTTATAAAACAGGGCACAACATAGTGAAGAGTGCCCTATATATATACTGGGCTATACATAAATCGTCAAACTCGAGAACGTTTTTTCACTTTTCTCATGGTCAATTTTGCACAGCAGTGAAAGCAGGTAAAGACAATACAGATGTAAAAACACTGCACAGTGATGCTTCACAGACTACGTATTTAAATTACAGTACCAGCATGTGCTACTCCTCCCCTCTATTTCACATTTGTTATATTTGCTCAACTCAGTTCTGGGAACGGTGGAAACTGGGAAAACACCACTGCACCCATGATTACACATTTATTTATCTCTACTTAACTTCTATAAAAATCCATGAACTTATAAAATGTCTACTGAAGGTACATACTTTATAGCCTTTGTTTTTATACGCTATTTGAGTGTAGAGTAAGAAACAGAAAGAAGAAAGTCATCTCGCTGCATTACAGAACCATTTTTGCAGTTAACTGTAAGAACACACTGAAGCAACATTGACCAGCTTTTCCAAACATATCTGAATATGGGATAGACGGATGGGCTACGGAAGAAGCAATTTTAAAAGTACCTCCAATTCTGAGCACAAGGACGGCATTATCAATTCCTCAAGACTGCTTAAGCATACCACGCAAAGTATAGTTAATGTTCATATGGAGTTGTTCACATGGATAGCTATTTTAGGCAGCAGTAGCTTCCAACTTTTCCCTAGCTGAGGATCACTTGAGAACAGTCAGAATGTTCCTTACTGCACCAACTAAACTTTAACCAGTAGTCTTCTAAGAACAAAGAGCCACAAAAGTCTCCAAGCAAGCTGACTACATTAAAGTCATACTAATCATAAGGTTGGTTCAATAAGGCAAACTTGGTCCCCTCCCACTCAGCTCTGCCCTTCCTGACCTATGTATGCATTTCTCCCTACACCTTCCCTTTCTTTTCAACCTCCTTCAAACCACAGTCCTTACATGTATCTTACTTGCTCCATGTCCTGAGTCTTTCAACGCTATATAGTAAGAAACCACCCAAAACACATCATGACAGATCAGTTCTTTTCCACAACTTCCAAATCGCGCTCATCAGCTTACGGAACAGAAAGCAGGCAAACGCCCACTTACATGGATGGAACGTTTATAAATCCTCATACTACAGGAATGGATATAGGTCTTCATTTTGTTCAGTATCTGCAGCATGTGCACCAGGGCAACTTCCTATTAACGCTATATCTTTCTGATTAGCAACTTAAGTATGGAAACAGGACATTCTCCACCGGTAAAGATCTTTCCCTCTGTTTTGAATAGCAGAAAAGGTCTAAATTGACATAGCAAGAACTATGACACCAACACTACATTGTTTTTCCCTGCACTAAAAAGGCTTTTTCCCATAATAGCTGCATTACACGACAACTGCCCCAATCCTTACATTCAGTACCTTCTATTTTACATGACCTGAGCCACATCTTGATAATGTCAACCTCAAACTTTTTAAAAAACCCAGCAGATTATATCAAATCAATGAAACACAGAAATCAGCCATTATATTTAGTACAGTACTATCAAATTAAATTCTACCTACTCATGAACTAGAATCACAGCTCTGTATTGTGTGCACAGAACAAAATGAGTAAACAGTCTTGGAATTAAAATCAACATCTCTAGGACAACCAAGGAACATAAGACGTTTTACTTCACAGAATAAATTCTCAAATCCAGTGTCTAGCTATCTGACACTATTACTGTTCATTTATGTCTAAGTGAAGCAAATCCTTGTTAAATCAGACTAACGTTGTATAAACTAACGAAATCAACCTTAACTGTACCACAAATATAGGTCTACAGTAACAGGCCTTAGAAAAACAAAGCTAAAGCACCCTGAACATGCTAAGTGTTTGTTAGCTAACTTCTGTCAATTCTGGTATCAAGAGGAAGGACTGTTCCAAGCTACACCACCCCCCACCAAAAAGCACTTTCAACATGCTATGCATTATGAAGAGAATCAAACTGCCTCTCCCAACCCATCCCCCAGTTTTACACTTATATATAAATTATTTGCGTATTGACAAGGACAACTTTAAAGAAGAGAAAAATGTTCTTATTTTATGCAAAAGAACATTTCTGCCATTACTAAGAATTGGAATTGGTAACTGAAATAAATCTTTACTGCCATTAAACACTATCATGTGCCTTAAGATCTGTCAGACTCAATAACCTAATTTTAAAGAGCTGGTAGTTTGCAGTTGGGTTGGAGAGGAAGGGGGGAGAAAGGGCGGGGGGGGGCTGGTTTGCTTGGTTGTTGTTTGGGTTTTTTTAAAAGTACAATGGAAAAGAAGCACGAAGTCCAGAAACAAGCAAACAAAAAATAAAATAATAAAAAAAAAAATAAGAATCACAGAATGGTAGGGGTTGGAAGGGACCTTCAGAGATCATCTAGTCCAACCCCCCTGCCAAAGCAAGTTCACCTAGGGCAGACTGGACAGGAACTCATCCAGGTGGGTTTTTAGTATCTCTGGAGACAGAGACTCCACCACCTCTCTGGGCAGCCTGTTCCAGTGCTGTCACCCTCAAAGTAAAGAAGGTTTTCCTCATATTGAGATGGAATTGCCTGTATGCCAGTTTGTGCCTGTCACCCTTTGTCCTGTCGCTGGGCACCACTGAAAAGAACCTGGCCCCGTCTTCTTGATATCCTTCCTTTAGATATTAATAAGCATTGATGAGATCCCCTCTCACTCTTGTCTTCTTCAGACTAAACAGACCCAGGTCTCTCAGCTTTTCCTCATAAGAGAGATGCACCATCCCTTGATCATCTTTGAAGCCCTCCACTGGACTCTCTCCAGTAGCTCCTTGTCCTTCTTGAACTGAGGAGCCCAGAACTGGACACAGTACTTCAGATCTGGCCTCACCAGGACAGAGGAGAGGGGGAGGATGATCTCCCTCGACTTGCTGGTCATGCTTTTTTTAATGCGCCCAAGGATGCCATTGGCCTTCTTGACCACAAGGGTACATTGATGGCTCATGGTCAACTTGCTGTCCACCAGGACTCCCAGGTCCGTCTCCGCAGAGCTGATTTCCAGAAGGTCAACCCCTGACCTGTACCGGTGTATAGGTTTATTCCTCCCTGGGTGCAGCACCCTACATTTGCCCTTGTTGAACTTCATTAGGTTCCAACTCCACCCAACTCGCCGGCCTGTCCAGATCTCGCTGAATGGCAGCACGGCCTTCTGGTGTGTCAGCCACTCCTCACAGTTTCATGCCATCAGCAAACTTGCTGAGGGCACACTCTGTCCCCTCATCCAGGTCGCTGATGAATATGTTGGACGAGACTGGACCCAGTAGTGACCCCTGGGGAACACTGCTAGCTACAGGCCTCCAACTAGACTCTGCACCGCCGATCACAACCCTCTGAGCTCTGCCATTCAGCCAGAAAATCATATTCGTTACTTTGTATTGAAAATAACCTTTAAATACTAATAGACTAATAAAATAAAATCATTTCTAAAAAAACAGAGAACTGATCTGCCTTTGCACAAGGTGTGATATACCTTCACATTCATACTCCAGTTGCTGCACTGAAAAGACAAACTGTATTACTGAAAGCCATGCCAGAAATGAATACACAAAGGACACTGGAAAAAATTACTTAAATCCTTCAAGAAAGGCTTATCTAAGAGGCCTTCAGTTTTGATATTCTGTAGTATTTATTGCAACTACAGGGTCCCTGTTGGTAGGAACACTGTTCAAAGAATGCCGAGGACTTCATTCATGTAACAGAATTCTCAGTCATTACAAAACCATGATTCTTTCTTCCTCTCTTTCACCTTTATTAGTACAAACTAACCTTATATACTGTGCACATCGCTACGTCATTTGTAATGAGAACTTTCACAATAAATGATCTTCTTGGAAAAGATTATTATTACTATTTTAAGCAAGTCAGAAATTGCCAGATTATTTTACTAAAATTTGTAATAGAAATGTGCCATTAGGAAGAAAAGCAAAAGGCAATGAACAGATATTTTAAGCTTCTGTGCCAGATGATCATACTGTATGAAATTTCTGCAACAGCAAAAAAATGAAGTAGTCTGATCTACACAGAAAAAAATACAAACAAGGCAGAATAAATAATCTGTCGCTTGTCTTTGAGTTCGGACATGATTCTTCATAAAATGACATTTCAAAAAAATAGTAACAAACATTTAGAAAGACAAGTTTTTCTTCAGTATAAAAGCATCACCGTAAGAAGCTACACGAGAATCTGTCAATAAAGTAATGCTTGTGTTTTACAATGTAGACAAGACTTATATTTTACATCTGTGAGAAAATTATTTCCAGTCTGTAGTGAAGTTGAGATGACTAACTTGGATTTTGGTTTTCAGATTTTTGGGACTATTTAGGAATTCACTGGAAATCCTATTTTATTAAAAGCAAAACACAAACACACACCACTGACCACATCACGACAGACTGACCAAAACTGTTGACTTCGCGTTGTGTACTTTTTGTATTGGGGATTGATAGGAAAGTCTCCGTGTAACACAAGCAAGCGCACAAATGAAGTTAAGCCTAATTATTTCACTTGGTGTGAAATTTCAACTTTTCATTATATCCCAAACGTGAACTGCTCCATTGACAAGCGTGTCACCTATGAATCTGTTTCACCTTAAGCGACTGAGCTACAGATTCTACCTTTTCATTTTACCTTTGTCAGCCTAACCAGCTGGTTTCCTCAATCCACATAACATGTAGCTTTCTGAAAGGTTTTCCCTTTTTGTTTCTTTTCATCAAAGAACTTTAAAGATTAGATGAATCATGACCAGAGTAAGTTTGTCTTCATAAATGCCATTACTGACTTACTTCAGAGCTATCACCAGTACATTTTAGTACATCACGACTTGATGTATATACCGAAAGTTAGTTTTCCTGGTGACGCTAGGAGAAACTGAGTATTTCTGCTCTTGAAAATACCACAAATTATGTTAAAAAAAAGTCAACTTCAAACTAACCCCTTTGCAAATCTTATATAAACTCGTCCTCTGCATAGGCAATGCAGGCTACCTGCAAGATACTCACCTACGTATCATTCTAGCAGGCAAAGAAACCTGAATATCTTCTTCTGCAGAGGCCTAATAGCTACAGGAGAATCACGCATGTCATGGTCTGATCGTAGGGCAGCTGTGAGAGTATCTACTAATTCAAGAACAGCACTAGATGCAAATTCCTAAGAAGGGCAGTAATAGGTAGAAGGCGGCCAAGATCAGTCTGACATGGCAGATGGGCTAGAGGACCCCACAGGTGAATTTTCCACAGCTTGATTTAGACATCGGATGAAAGAAAAAGTTTAGAGCAGAAACAGGCTCAGCATGAACCACTCTGATTACCACTCCCATAATCTGGAGTGGCGCACGCAGAGATTTCTGGGTTATGGCTGATGATGCTCTTAGGATATTACACACAATGGAGTGGATTCAGCTTTGCCTGAGGGTAGAAGCTGTGACATTCTTTGTGCACCCGTTTTTTTCTACCCTATTCAGGGGATTTCAAGAACTGAAAAAGATTAAAACATGAAACTAAGTCTTCAGCTATATGGGCCATGTTTAATTAGGCACTGCAGACTTAAAAGAGAAGTATGTTTCTCTGCAAATGGCATAACAAAGTTACAGATTTATACCTAAGTAGCACTAATACATTGTCTGAAATGACACAAATTTCAATTCCAAGCAGCAACAGTAAAAAGAAAAGCCTGAAGGGGAAATGAGACAGCTCTGTTAGCAATTATCTCTACCCCCAGTTCAGTCCTCCATAAACACTTCCCTAAATTTGAACACTATTAGACAAGAAGACACACTTAAAATGGCCTAAGATCCTTTAAGTACTTTCCAACTGTCTTTGTAAATAACAAATCCAACAAGAGGAAAAACTGTTGGTCACACAACAATGGAAATCTCATCTGCTGAGAGATGATATTCCACCCATCGCTTAGGAAAGTGCTGTTGTTTCCACTTCTCCTCTCTACATTAACTTCCAGTATTTCCTTAGGTTTCAGGATTATTACAGCCTAATATATATAAAGCACACAGCAGTAAAATTCATAATTTCTTAATCTGACAGGATCCCAAAAATGTCAGAAAAAAAACCCCAAACTAAAATTCGTAACACAGTTTGTCTCTTAAGGACAGTAATGTGTCCAGCCTAATTGCCTCAAAGAAATAGAAACGTAGATGGAAGTTTCTGAATATTGCTGCAATACATAATATGGCTGTATTTTTGGATTTTCCACATTTTTTTTTTTCTGTTTGACAGGTCTTTATGCACTAAGCAAAGCCTGTGTTGGACTACTCCACCGATGCTACTGATGATGTCCTCACCAAACCATACCACAGGCATATAATGACAGAGAGCACGCTGGTGACAACAGGCAGCTCTATCCTACTTTCAACTTGCAAAAGCCTACCTTAAAAATCAACATGCAATTGTTCAGTGCGCAATCATGTGTTGTGCCACTGCTGTGATTTCACTGCCTTTGAGAAAGAACACAAGCACAACGTGTGGGAACGGTGGGCACGAACATCCTGTTGACCAGGAGGGAAGAAAGACTGTCAGAGCTCCAGCCCCTTAATCAAAGTATGAAACAGAACTATATATGCTATGCTACATAATTACCATCCTAGGCAGCAGAAATTCATTCAGCAAATTAATGGTTTGAATCTGAAGCAGAACAACGCGGTAAGAGGAACTTAAATGCCTTACACGTCTCTGGCAAAAGTCTAACTGGGGCAGAAATTTTGCACGCAGTCAGTAAGAGCCAGGCAAGTTCTTCTACAAACCCTATACAAATTTATTCCTACAGTAGCTGCAGCTTGCAAGATGCTAAGAGCTACCAGAAACTCCTGAAAGCATGGCCCATAAAGCTGCGGACACCGATACATGAAACAGTTTTTACAGATAGACAAAATACAGTATTTAACATTAAGGTATTCAAAAGCAGCCTTCATGAGCACTGGCCTGCATGCAGACAGTGCACACAACACGTGCACCGAGGACTTCACGCTAAGCTTACTGTTCTGATTATAAACATCTTGCTGTTTTGGAGCTGCAGAACAGCACTGCCCTTCTCAGAAAAGCACTCAGCAAGGTCCCACTTCAGTGTGTAATGCTGAACCGGACGGCGGGCAGCAGGCAGGCTAACCATACACGCATGACTAATCGAAGAGACGAAGGCATGACACGATGTCCAAAGGTTTGCCAAGGTGGCACCGCTTTCATTATAATATACTCTTGGAACAACTGCCATTTGTCAAAGCAGAAATGGAAGTAATAACGTGCTTATTTTTGCTTTTGTTATTACTTTTCCTTCTCTCCCTCTTCCCACCCTGCACTCAAGGACCTCATCTAGAAAAATATCACAACACTTAGAGATAGTTTAAATGGAGTCTCAAAAATATGATTCTTGGATTCCCCTGTGGATTTCACAAATAAAATAAGATTATTTTTTGAGTTTCATGAAAAAAAAAAAATAATATGAGGGCATTTTTATTTCCAGGGCTCTTTCCACTACTTTGAAAACTGTAAGAAACAGCAGTATTATAGAGACAAAGAAGAAAAGACCCAGCTTTTACAGCCCTTGTACCGGTTCAATCCTTTCCCAAACTCCAAAAAAGACTAAATGCTGTGACCACATTCTGTATCACCAGACACATTTAGTTTTAAACTTGCCCTCTCAGTTCCACAGCAGAAAAAAAAGGCTATATTTAAAAGAAAACCTCCCTCTTCTCTCCACCCTGCCCCTAAGGGTAAGAATTTTGCTTCCCGTGGCCAGGTCACTCCGCATACTCAGAATTCATCTTTAGTTCTCTCCTTAATTTTAAATGAAAGAGATAAAGACATATCACCAAGGAGGGCAAATCTAAAGGAAGAACTGTCTCCACAGCTATTTCAGATCAAATTACTGGATTCATTTGACTTCAGATACCCTCCTACGCCCCTGCTTAGCAAACACAGAGAAGACCTCAAGATGCAACCATTTTGTCTTCTGTAACACTGGAGACAAGATTACACAAATGCTGTTTCACATTATTAAGAGAAGGGCAGATGATTTTCAGAAGTGATGGGCTGTAGAATACGTTATCACTTTATTGTCCTTTTATCTCTGAGATTCTATCTCATTCCTCTCTCCCTAGTTAGCTCTTAAAAGGAGACAAAGAGAGCAAGGGGAAAATCAAATGCCTCTTTGCAGGAATAGGAGCCAGGCAATTTTACACCCCTTTCTATATACCCTGTTTTTGGTTGCCTGAAGGTTTTCAAGTCAGAGAGGCTTGCCTAAGCATGCTGCAATAAAATCTGCTATATAGGCAGCTGCCTTCGTATCTAAAGGGGGTTCCTAGCAATCTTGTTGAATAACCCTGAGGCTAACCACCATCAAGGAAAACAAAATATTAAGATAAAAAGATTCTTTAGGTTGTTTCCTTATTGCTCTAAGTAGGAAGTCTCCGAGGGCAGTTCAAACTGGTTGCTCCAGCATTCAGACAATGATCACTCCCAGATGGCCTTGACAGGATGAGCTGACTAAGAAACCATTAGGTAGGACCTACTGGAAGCGAACGCATAGCTTTCTGCTACAAAGAATAAGTGAATCTGGTTTTCTTGCCATTAAAATCATTAATATCGACAACTCTTTTTAATGTATGTTTCAGAACTGACACTTCACACCTTCAATCATATCAGTTGTTTAAATGTTCTCAGTTTTAGCTATACAAATAGTCTTACGGACAATCTTTTCCCTCATCTGAGACTGCAGTTTAGCAAAAAAAAAAAAAAAAAGAAAAAAAAAAGAAAAAACCCAAACCAAACCTCTATTTCCTTTCTCTATACTTACATGTTTTTATGTTTTTCCCCTTTTTATTTTTCCTTTTTCACTTCCACTTCCTGTATTACAGTTTTTTTCATCCCTTTTTGATTCTTCCTTATGGCTGTGTCTCAGCAAGAGCTTTTTACTTTTACAGTGCAGACAGACACTACATGCTGCTGAGGTTAGAGGCAATTATTCACGTCCCTGAAGACTTTGCAGATTGCCATGTAAAACAAAGACGAAAATCTTCCAACAGCAAGTTGCTGCCTGAGTCAGTACTTGTGAGCTACCAACTCGTGAGCAGCCAACTCTCGGCAATCTTGCGCACTCTATTTTTCGCCAGCAAATTATTCTTTTTCATCCCCCACATTTCAGCTCCCCAGAGACAGATTTCCCAAGCTGCAATGCACCAGAAGCAACAGATTTCTCAGCACCCAGATACAACACATTGTCTAAAGGCTATGCGTTGAAAAGTTATTTTTATTTACCCATGTAACCTAGGGTGGCAAAGACAATACAGAGCAAAAGCAGGAGATGAGATTAAGCTACTTAGATTATATCATTTAAAATGACAGGTATAATAATTAAACGTATAGTATAGTTAAATATAATAGCTATTGTATTTATTCTTAAAAGTGACCTAAAAAAATGTTTTCAGCCTGAGATTTTCAAGGTTCTACATTTCCCTTCACGAGTCACAAAGAGTTTAAAGATCATCAGTTTAAAAAGTATTTCAGAATCCCACTGTTAAATAAATAATGCAAAGTAAAACTAATTTTGAACTCAAACTTCACTGCAAGTTTCAGAATGGAAATTTTCATTTCTATTTTGTTTTATTATCAAGAATTTGCGGAAGTAACAAAGAAGCTTAAAGTTTGACAGAGAAATCACCAGCATCAAAACAAACGCAACTTTTTTTCTAGAAACAAAAAAAAAAAAAAGACCCACGTATTATTTAAGAGGTGTTAGGTTTTAATTTATGCTATTAAATCAACATGATAAATACCAATACCTTAGCTTTTAAGTATTTGATTTGCAGTAATTTGATTTGTTTTCTGAGTATCATTTGGTATATAGGGAATTAAAAATAGTGATTAAAAAAATGTGTTAAGCACAGGACTTGGTTTAAAAGCGTATCGCAAATTATTAACCATTCTTAAAGTACAAATTTCATCTAGAAATACGTAACAGTTTAGTCTGCCAAAATTAGCAGCTACCATGTTTTACCAATAAACATAGTATTTATTTAGAAACTGTTCAACCCTACCCTTAGATGCAAAACAGATCACACAAAAATAAAATATAAATGTATCAGTTCTCCAACTTTCACTAAATTTCAGCAGGAAATTCACAATAAGAGTTGAAGTTCCAATAAATCCTAAATAACTTAAAATTAACACTTTAACTTAGTGTAAGTTAACTACAAATTTAGAATCCCTGCAGTCTTCATCTACTACTTATCAAAACCAGGGTTCAGCCACTGGGGGGTGAGAGGGGGGCTGGTGCTGCTGCAGTGGGAGAAGGGGAAAGAACATTATATTTACTTATTGGCATCCATTTTTAAAACACATGTACTCATAAAATATACGTCTAGCATTTAAAAAGCACGCTTACTAGCAACAGGCCTCCCTAATACAATAAAGATAGCCTGATACAATAAAGATATGAATACATCCTACCCACGCAAGAGATCAGAATACAGGTCACACCAGAAGTTAGTTGTCTGTCTTCTTTAATGGCTAAGAACATCATTATAATCACGCTCTCCTTCCAGCATAGTCCCTCCCCACTTCCCAATAATCCAGTTTAGCAACTTCCCCAACGCAAACTTTATGCTTGAACAGTACGGGGTTTATTTTCCTTTTCGGAAGTGAGGCCAGCTCTTAACACAAGAGCTCCCTTACAGTGTTTGCCGACCATTAGTCAGCACTTCCCTACGACCCATCCCTTTCCTCCACTCCCTTTCAGCTCCAAAGGCTGCCACTATCAGCTTCCAGCTTTTCCTTTTTCACCTGCGAAATTCACAAACTGTTTTAGGACTTCCCTTGATGGTGAAGAAGCTATTTCCAATCAGTATTAAGTCACTTTGAACTCTTGGACAAACTGAGCTCCTTTAATCTCTTCTGTAAGACAGGTTTTTTTATAGTCAAGTCTTCTTACCACCATTCTACAGGGCTACTTTTGCCCACCCACCACGCAGCCAAAATTGGTTTAAACACTTCAACTCAAACACAATTGTAGGCACAAGCTCTGAAGGTTGTTTAGGTTTTTTCTATTTGCTTGGGTTTGGCTCACTCAGTAGCCAGCATATAACATTCTGGAGACAAGAGGTATTTGTTTCATAACCTGCGTTTGGAAGAGGTACTTCTACTGGTCTCAGAAGTGCCAACATGTACACAGCTGAGTAAGAGGACACAACTTTTCTGAATTTTGAGCAGTAAATTAGAGAACAGAGTTAATGGAACAATATTCATCCCACTGCCACGTCAACTTCTCACAATGGGAGCCTTCATATAGGCTCCCGACATACACCTGCCAGGGCAAGCTGCGTGAACTGCAAACGAACACACAGTTACAACAGGGCTCCATCCCACAGGGACTCACTGACACTGCAAACTTTGGAATACATCCACTCTTCCCCTTTAGCTCAGTAATCTAGATCGTATTCAGAAGATATATACCAGTACCTGCAGGCAAAAAAGGAAGATACATCAAGAGAACGAAACCCCCAACATTTTTTTTAATTAATATTCCTTCATATTCATCCAGAATTAGCCTGCTAAAACCTAACACTGAGCTAATATAATCCCTTTGGTCTGCCCTGCTTCAGTAATTTTCAACATTCTTATAAAATGTCTGATTTGCATTTAATGATCTGAATCAGTTCTTTCTAGTCACCACGTATGGAAAGCTTTTTTTAAACTGACGTCATTTTTTCACATCGATTTTGGATTCAGAATTATGGAAGAAGGAAACAAACCACTCTGCTCTTCAGTTCTCAGTTTCTTAGTTTTGAACTGAGAGGCTTGAATAAACCAAAAAAGTAAACATTCACTTGGCTAATGCTTTCTGAGCTGTGGTTTAACGCTTTATAGTTCCAGGTACTTATCCAGCAACTTCCTTTCCAAATTTATCACTCAAAGTTCAGTAGCAAACATGCACTGCTTAGTATTATCTTTAAAATTTATTCTGCAATCACTTTATATCACTGCAAAGGTCATGGTTTTAAACTTTATCTCAAAACCTTTTAAAAGTAAACTGTAAATTAAAAAGAAATAAATCCATTTCTAGATGCCGTGACTCTAGTTTTATAAATTGGCACATTATACCTTTTAGCTACTCTTCTCTGATACCTTATCATCCTTTAAATGTATTTTCAAAAGTCTCTTTCTTCAGGAAATTGTTACAAAATATTTATGTTCAAGTGAGAACTGAAAAGGACTGTTACAGATCTTACAATATCATATTCTTATCTCTAAGAAACCGACTTGCATTTTCATGTCTATCGAGAACAACATAATGTAGCACCACAATAACAAGGGCAAAGAATATTCTGCAGAAGACAGACAAAATACCCAGTATGAGACTGAGGAAGTGGACAAGGCCCTGGAGTTTCATGGCACTATTTCAGAGTCTCCATTTCTTTGTGCTCCATTTCTCATCTCCGACTTGACTACTTAATCTTCTGAGCTCTTCAGGACTGCAGTCTCACTTGCCTAACTAAATGGACCTCGACTGCAGTAGTCCTGTATCCAGCAGTCTATCCGGTAACTCACCTACCCGACTAGAGGGAACAGCTGCTTGGAGAGCAAGCACCACCCCAGCAGCCAAATACCACCTTCTGCGCTGGAGCACGCACGGACGGGCTGGAAGCTGCTGCTGCCAATGCTGCTTCCACATGAGAGAGGAGGAGGAGGGCCTGGAGGCACACCACTCCTGCTCACAGAGCAGGCCAGCAGCTGCTCTGTGCCCATTTCATCAATGCAATCAACAAGGGAGGCAGCAGGCAGAGGTTGGATTCGTCCCTTAAATACAATAACTGCAGTGAGACCGTATCACACTATCAATACACACACGACAAATAAATCCGCGGATGGAGTCACTCTGCTACAGTTTACTTAGAAATTCACTGGTGGTGAGGGACTTCACGCAAATCAACTCCCTGGATATCTTCATCACATGCCAAGTATCTTATCTGAAAGTCACTGTATATATTGGAGCAACAGATGTCCTGCAGGTGAAAGCTGCCGAAGAACAGTTTGCACAAAAATAAATCACATCCATGGGAAATTAATTTGCGTCCTATCCAGAACTGTGCAAGGATCTAATAAACTGTTTAATTACTGAAAACCTGTAGCTATTTTGTGAGGCAATGAAACTCATTTAAACTTCTGCACTTTCACAAAACTGAAAGGCACTACACTCCAAAACAACACAGATCTGAAGACATGGTTTATCTGGCTCCATAACTGTGGAGCCGATTATTTATTTTCAGTCATGTAAGAAAGAAGAAAAACACTGTGAACCACTTCAGCACAGTACTAGGGGTGATTAATTAGGGAGTGGCAGAGGAAAGGATGAAACATCAAAAGAAAGTGAATAGTGGAAGTCTAAAAGAAGAAACATGACTTGCAGAGGAATCTGGCAATCTGGTAATATCAACATCTCCTAAGGAGCCAAGCTTCATGAAGAGAAGCTGAAGTAGCCAAGGAAGGAGGCTGAAACCTGCAAGTTTACAAACCACAGGAAGAACTCTTGCCGAGAATGAACGAACTGTCGAGTTCACTGGACAGAAATATATTGGTCTGGGAGATTAAACAGGGAGGCAGACTCTCACTGGAATGGAAAGAAGCACTGAATAAAACCACTCTGAACCCTCTCCTACTCTCAGGCAGAGAACACCACAGAGCACTTCAGCTCTGGTGGAAGAACTAACTCAATTTGCTGAGCAGAAAACTATCACAGAGGAGGAACATAACTTACCAGAGAGACTAGGAACTGTAACAGGAGACAGTTGCATTTGAAGATCAGCAGCCAAAGAACATAATGAAGGAAAAGCTAAAAGCTAATATAAAATTTTCCCAATATAAGGACAGATTTTGTTTGGTTTTAAATCTATGCAAGTCAAAAATAAAGCTTTACATACTTGCAAAGCAAACCACTGTTCCTTCTATTAAGCATCTGAAATGCATTGTAGGCATTGAGAAATTGAAAAACATCATGAAAAGCTGCAAAGCAGTAAGTTTTACAGCATAAAATATATGCCAGCTGCATAAAAGAAATGTCCACTTCTCAATGCTAGAATTATTTTTTAAAAGTGTTGTGCAATTCCTTCCTTTTGAAAATCTTGCCCAAAAAAAAAAATAAGAAAGGAAAAGTTCCCTCACTCTCCCATTGAAAATTATTAGATGAAACACTTTCACTTCGCTGTAATTGTTAACAACCAAGACTTTTGCTTAGTTTTGAAGAGACAGATTTTCTAAAACTATGCAACAAATATCCCAAGGCCCTACGGAAACGAGCATGTATTCTCTGTAAGGTGGTAACACTGCTCTCCGCACAGAGGAAGCCAGCACTGACTTAGCAGTTTTGTGCACAAAGCTGCCCATTTGCTCCTTGCTCTCCTTGTTTTTGCTTAGCTGATCAAAGGAGTTGCCAAGTTTTTTCTTTACCATTACAAGGCAGGAAAAATGGCTCTCCTCAGAGAGGCCCCTTGTGAAGGTCACAAAGGTTAGCTCTGCAAGCCCCGGAGTCTGCTCTGATGCTGGAGTGATTGGCTGGCTTCCCTGCAGTTCCCCTGCATTTCCCCTCCTTCACAATAGCACGCTGGTTATGGAAACTAAATATGAAAGAACCTGGTGGGGGAGGAAAGAATTTCTGTGGAAACACAAGTCAAAAAAACACTCAGAAGTTCTACTCGTTCGAGCAGCCTGAAAAATCTAGCATTCTAAAACATTTGATTTCTTTCTGGAACACTCAAAACAAGAATTTCAGCATACACTCCCCCCTTAACAAAAATTCAAAAGGGGAAAAAAAAGAAGAATACAAAGGCATACTGGTCTGCCTTGGTCTGGAAAAAGTTATTTCTTAAGATGTTTACTTGCCCCATCCCTGGATTTAATCAACTGGAACCCACAGGTCACACCCTCTTAATGAAGCCTGAAATGAAACCAACTAATCAGGACTCAGATTGGTAGCACCTTCCAGCTCCTGAGCAGTATCACACCAGAGACATATTTAAAATCTTACAGAATATATGAAAGCTTATTTATAGGCATCAGACACCAATTACGTCTAGGTTCTAAAGTTAGGTAATGAAGATATCTTGGAATATCCAGCAAAAGAATCATTACATTTCAGATGGTTGATTAGATACGCTCCCCATTTTCTATAAATTCAAACCCATCAACCCACAGGCAACCAAAACTATTTAGGTTTTTCTTAAACACAAAAAATTTGACCTGCAGTGTGTACACTGAAAGCTCTAGCCTCCCAAGCATCTACTCCTAGGAAACAGATTCAATGTTGGCCCAAGTAGGGGAAAGTAGCATAAATGCTGTATATTGAAGAAGGAACTTTTTGAGACTTCGTATTTTAGGGGCACAATTTCATACCACTTTATAAATAAAACTTTGATTCTCAGCATTGCTCAAAAGGCTTTCTTGCCACCCTGAAAGTGTAGCCAGGTTCTTTCCCCTCTATGTAACTGTAGGTGTCAAGTTCTGCCTCCAGTGCCATCACCCATATGTTTGGACAGGTGAAGCCAATTAAAACCCAGCCATCAGTGTGTTCGATGCTGAACCCACCTCTGCAGCTGTTTTGAGCTCATTACGTTGCCAGGAGTCAAAAGTACTTCCAGAAGCAGTCAAGCTGCACAGCCCCACTAACTACGTATTTTAATCTGTTTAAGTACCAGCATTTAACGATATCCAGTAACAGAGAGGCTGATACTACAGCTTTTTCTTCCTAGGAAGAATCAACAGGCTTCCTCTTCCTAAGCAGTCACCTTTGTTCACAAAACATCTAAGAAAACAAACCCTCTCTATTGGGAGACAGCAATAAATGACTGACAATGCCAGAATCCTAAGGAAGCAAAGCTGAAAACAATAGAATACATTATTAAAGAAGGAATACGATACTTCATATAAAAGCATAGAAGTGTAAGTGGGATTTTGACGCAGTTACTTTGATCTATTCACCTGTAAAAATACATAGCAAAAGGTACAGACACCTCAAGGGGTCTCCAGAGCTGCTTCCCCTACAAGTTCAGATTCAAATGTAGAAGCATCAGGAGAAATCCGTGCAATAGTCATACTGTAACAAAAGGCAAAAGGTACACATAGGAAATAGCTGTACCTGATCATCATTAATATTTATTGGAGAAACTTTTAAGAAAAGCACAAGAACACAGTAACAAATTCCTCTTTTCCTGTTTTGCAGGAGAGCTTTTATGACCAACACGTGCCTTTATTTTTTTAGATGGTGTATTAAGAGATAGCAAAACCTTACCAAACTTCTCAAGCCTCTTTGGGGGTGGCTGCAAAGGCCAGCACACCTAACAGCTACCAAACTCAACCCTCCCCAGCTCCCATACAAATGCTGGGTGCACAATGTGCTGGCCAGCAGAAGACACAGTCACCAAATTACCTGAAACGTTTACAATGCCAACAGACCACTTATCTTTCAAACTTGCCATGACAATAAAAGTCAAGGGGAGACAGAATTGAGTCAGTAACACACGCTACTTTGCTAGCAGGCACATCTTTGACCACCTTGGTACGGGACAAAAATTCTTATCGTTCTGGCTGATGTTGCTATGGAGGCAGAAAGTCTCCCGTGGTATACGCTGTGCCAAGATTAAGGTAATTTTGGCCCTGCCTTTGTTATTCAGATGATACAAATACAATATTTTTTATTTTTAATTTATTATTTATTATTATACAAATACTTTATTTACCATCACTTATGTAATCACATATTCTGAGAGGTACTTACTTCATAACTACATTAACCCACTCCTATCTA
The DNA here is from genome assembly GCF_964199755.1 of Larus michahellis. Lineage (NCBI taxonomy): Eukaryota > Metazoa > Chordata > Aves > Charadriiformes > Laridae > Larus > Larus michahellis. The sequence goes on from NC_133896.1 coordinate 207,375,374, forward strand.
AGGAATCAAATTCAGTATCTGGAAAAGGTGGAGCAACATCACCTTACCGCAGCTCCCGGATTCTTATAGACACCACAGCTAAGAGGAAGGAAAAAACCAAAACAAAAAATAGCCGAGAGTATCAAAACCAACAGAAGCCACTAGCAAATGAACAAAACCCCCTCCCTAAGCAGCAAGACCAAGACCCCACCCAAACCTGGAACACGGGAGAAGGCTAAAGTTTAGGACTATGGTTTTGTAAGTTTTTATGTTAAAGGTTCAGATTGCTGTAATTCTTCAGCGATGACACAACTGGACCAAGGAACAGACACACTGTAACCAGCCCCTTCTTTCTGCTGTATGTAATGCAGAAGGAACTTCCAAGACAGCTTGGGAAAGCATCCCCCTTCAAAACGACATTTTTAAGAAAATGCTGAGTAATTCCCTGATACAAGACTCTAGCAATACAAGAATCCGTCAAGTGGATGTAGTACCAAGTGCCTGAGATCAATCCTGAAACTGCACAGAAAGAAGATGTCCAGAGTTACTGCCTTTTTTTGAGCAAGTTAATATTAGAAGAAAATTACTAGAAACAGCCTGGACACCCATCTTTCGCAAAATTTGAGTTGAAAGAGTTTCGTGTATGGCAAAAAGCTTAAACATTTCATTAGGTACCTCAGTTTCTTTTAGTTTTATGACTTACAACAGTAAACCTACCATTGTGTTGTTTAAAAGTGGCCAGTATTTCTCATAAATTTCAATTCTGACATCATCTAAAAATGCAACTCCTAAAATTTTTACACCAGAACAACTGAATCAAAGCAATCTTACCACAATTTAATTGTTCACACCAGACAACCTCACATATACCCATGCAAGTAAACCTGATCAACTGAAAACAAAACTGCAAAATGCTTTGTTCCCAATGTTTTTAATATATACAGAGGTTTTCCAATAAGGAAGAGAAGCAGGACAAAGAGCCCAAAAAAACCACACATGCCACAATAATTGTTGAGGTAGTTTAGACTAGTGGTCTCCAAACTTTTTTGACCATGAGCCCTACCACTAAAACATTTTCGAGTATGCACCCCCAATGTATGCATATTTATAAGTTATACACATGTACTACACAATATATGATGTACATTATAAAACATGCACAATAATAGAATGTAAAAAAGATGACCTAAACACTATTTTGTTGATTTTATTTATTAATAGTACAAAACCCATTTTCTTCCCCCACACTCCAGTGTCTTGCACACCATCTGGGATGCATCCACCCTACACTGGAAATCACTGACTTAAGATTGTCTAAAAGGTGAATTTCATCCTTACGAAATGCACTCGATTTCAGAACTTGGAATACGGTTTCCCTAAAGTAGCCAAAAATACAATTAAATTGTTTTTAAAGTAAATTACGCTGGTTGACCACACTGCTCTTGTATGTTTGCTGTACAACTACTGGAAAAGCTGATGAGAGCTATACTTTAAAGCAAGACTAAAAGCATACATGTTTTGTCTGCAACAAGACATATTTTTAACAGTCGTCATACTTGTTACGCTCCACCAAAAGCTGCTGAGACTGCTAGTGGTGTAGGGAGGAGAAAAGGCAAAACTGGCACCTCTTAACACTGCAAAATATTATTTTACAAGAGATTACATACTTTCGTCTTTCCAACTGGGAAATCCATTTAGGCACATTACAAATACTACCTGAAATTAGGAGTCTTGCACTGAAAGCTGCTGGAATGTCTGTTCCCTTTCTATTTTCATCAGTGCAGAAAGAAATCTGACCTGGAGTTCATGCTGAAGGAGATCCAGTCCTAATAATTCTCCATTCAATACAACAAGATTGGGAGAGGAGGTAAAAGGAGGGGAAAAAAAGGTTGTTCTAGGACAAAGAGAAGTCCAAATCCAGAAGACAAAACAAAATCATAGCCAGCAACGAAGCCAGGCCTGACATAAAAGGCACAAGCTACTACAAATACAAGGTTTCCCCTGTTCATTGCTTGCTGCAGAGAAGGAATCCTTTAGTTTGCCACTATTTTAGTATCACAAACTCACATCTTAAGGGCGACCAGCTCATCACTGATTGCCTTTTGAAAACTACTACCTCAGAGAACGCTGACTTTAGCCTGAAGGATGCTCTATTAAGGAAACAGAGCGATGACAATATATACAGGTATTTACTACTTCTAAATGTTACTACTTTTTGCTAGCTCAAAGGATTAGATGTTCAGAATGTATTCAAGCTAACTAGAAGTGGGACAGGTTAGAGATTCAGCACTGCTCTCAAGGATTTTTAAGTCATTGGGCCACAAGGTTCCATTTCTACATACGGATAAACAGGAAAAAACACACATGTGCCCAGGAAACTAAGAGGAGAGACAACCCTTTGACCAACTTAGCCTTATTTTGATCCAACACTCCCTGCGCACGTAGCAGTAGTACCTCAAGACAGTCATCAGAAAGACTCCGATTGTGCATCAGTACAGTTGACTCAAAACAACCTGGTAAAGTGGCAGGGGAAATTATGGCCCACTTCCTAAGCCTACATTTGTTATGTGAGTGTGCTATTTATAATGTCACATGCTGGAACTTGTTCCCAAGCTAGCTAAACCTACATGCTTAATTGACTCAATAGACAATGCTGCATTGTCAAGACTAATCTTTTCCTACAGGCTACAGTTTCTAAACCATGAAAGCTTTTATACACTTTAGTCTCCTTAGCAGTTCTGAAACAACAAAACTTCAAAATACACACACCCGTATACACATACACACAGAGAATTTATGTGGGTAGTTACTATATTGGCTACCACTAAAATTCACATATCCATATGCAAACTGAGTCATTGGAAAGTTCAAGCATTTTAAAGAACATGGGAGCCAGACAGTTCTTTAAGTTCCTATTTCAGACATCCAAGACTAAGGAAGAAAAAGCCTGGAAACAGATTCATGTCACCATTATACCCCATGTGATGCATGGAGCAGCAGCTCTCACATTGCACTAGATTTTAAGCCACCTTATGAAGTATTTGTTTCAAGTTACTTCCCAAGAGCAAGGTTTTGGGAAGAAAGAAATCTAATTAGTTTAAAGTCTGAGAAATTGCCAATTAAGAACTAATTTAAACAAATATTACCTTGAATGCTGCAGGCAGACTGAATCACCAATTCCTGCAGACTACTTTTTATTCTTACTGATGAAAAATGCTTTCAGAAAAAAGAAAAAAAGCACATTTAGGAGAATAAAGATGTCAGAAGATACAAAGTTTTGCACAGTAAACAAGTTTCATGAAGTACTTCAACACTGAAATGGAACTTAAGTTTTTCAACATTTGCATACCGACTCTCAAAATAACAGCTGCATTTTAGGAACTGAAGTGATTCAATTATTATTTATTTAAAACAGCAAACTGGCTCAATCTCTTCTATAACTGGCTCCAGAAAGCTGAAGTTCAGTATCTTAGGATCCATCAAGAAATTTTGTCTTCTTAATATTCCTTCTGCCTACCCCAAAATTGATGAAAAGAAACACCTTGGAGAACAACACTATTGAATCTCAAAAGCTCTTGAGCAGCTGTAGGAAACAATAACAAATAAAGAAGAAAAAAAACAACTAAACTATGCCTTCTCAAACTACTGCCAGATGTCAGCATTTTTAGCAGTTCTAAAGTCTTCAAAATACCACCAACTAACTCTGGTAAGGGCACTTTAGTTCTTTAAGAAGCTGAAAGTCAGTTGTGATCAGCTGGTCTAAATGCCTATAAACCACACAACTACATAGACCCAACGGTTACCAAAAATACAGAGACTAAAAGTCAAGCTAAAGACATCCATGTAGAGATGTACATATATTTTTCTGTAAGGACTGGTTGTTTAATGAGTTTACATTTCAAATTTTTGTAGTTAAAATAACGAAGATTGTATTTGAACTCACGCTTTTTGTTGCTGGTATCTCAACAAGTTAGTGCTCAACAACAGAAACGGTCTTCCCCTTTTAAATGGCAGTGTCTCACTGTAAAGACAGCTTTCAAAAGGATGTATTCGAGTACTTGCAACATTTCTTGAGTACGAGTCATGAATGACTGAGCAGGTTGCGTCCAGCACACAGCTGATAAAGCTTTTTTCAGATACTCTGCCATATCTCGTGCTTCATTAACTCAAGTTGAAAACACCCTTCTAAAACAAAGGAGGGTTAAATTAACAACCATCAAGTCTTTCCTCTGTGATGCGTCTCCTTCTAATTTTCCATACCAAGCGGCCTTCAGGTTTATACTGCAGAAGGATAAAACAGCTTTGCAAAACCAATTCATTACTTCCTTTAATAACATGCTGAAGGGCATCTGGTCCCACTTGTTTCACATTTTTCTGATCTTCACAAAACCACCATTTATTCAACCTGACTGAAAAATTAAAATAAGAAGCTGTAGATAGAAAACTGCTAAATTACTTAAAGCGTAAAAAGTAGACTCCAAAAAGCCAAGCCATGTTGGAGAGATTTCTTTCAATTGCCACAGGGTCTAATGATATTTTGACAAGACTGCAATTATGCTTCTGTTACAAGAACAGATCTTGTTCTCCACGTCTTGCCAGGATAATACTGCTTTTAATTAATGCTTTTGTTGTGAAGTGTATCCTCAGGCAGTAATAAGTTTTACAATAATTTCAGTATGTAGCATGTATTTCCCCACACCATTTATTCAAAATTTCTCATCATTCGGCCTCACAGATAATGCCCAAGCCCTTACTTCCCAGAATGCTTCAAAACATGGCTAAACACTGTTGTGCTGAGCAAGACACTGTTAAAACATGTCTTCATATGATTGTTTTCCTCTGCTTTCTTCAAGAAGAAAGGAACATTACGTGCCTTATCAGGCTGGCACAACCACAAGAGAACCAAATTTCCTTTTGAACATCAGTCCCAGCTTCACTTTCAAGAATCAGCACACATCTTTCTTCTTTTCAAATAGTTGATACGTGCTTTTACTCTATTATCTTTTAAATAGTTATAAGCACAGCCAAAGTGTCATAAGGTGCTGATCTTCAGTTAACGTTTACAGATTACTAAACCTGGGTAAAAAAAACAAAAACAAACAAAAAGAAAAAAACAAGTGCAGCTTTTATTCTTACAATCCACGGCATAACCCACCTCTCAAATTTGAAAGGTCTCGCTAAAGGAAGTTACAAACCAGAGCTTCAGCAAACAAACAGGCAATTACTGAAGCCACAGAAATCTAGACACATATTTATCCGAAGGCTGAGACAAGTAAAGTACTGTGTGGGAAATGTTATGAAACCCCCGTCAAGAAAACTGGGCCTCAAATTTAATCTACTGCCTCTCTCCACCACAAACAGCTGTGAACTCACTCATTTTTGGTTTAAGTGTTATTAATTAATAAAACATGACTGTCTAATTAACTTCCCAAGAAGGTGGGAAGTTTCAATTCTTCCAACCCAATTAAAAATGGCTTTACAATGTGTTTGGATAGATTGCATTGACTTTGAAAAGTAAAGTCAATATGTAAACTGCTGCTTTCAGATTTCAAGGACCTGCTTTTATCTGCCACATTTTCTCAGACTACGTTCAAGAAAAGAAATTAAAATTTTAAATCTCACTTCCATAGGAGCATTCACAATTTTTTTAAAAAAAAAAGAATAAAATTAAAGTGGTGTCTATATTTTAGCAGACTCAGTTCTCCAAATTATTCTAGCACTAAAAGCAATACCAAGTTTATACCTTCAACAGAGAGGAGTTAACGTTAAACATTACTTCCATTTATTTTCCATTACTAATAATAATGGAAAATTTCTCTAATAAAACAAATCCAGTATTTCTGCCTCATCTCTCAAACGATAAATTAATTTCTGAATCTTGCCCCCATTTAATGCAGAAACAATCTCCAGTTTCTCCTGCATAGTGTTTGCATGACTTCACTGAAAGTAAACGTTTAAGTAGAACAGTATTTGGTAAGAATAAGCGTATGTACTGTCAACAGTGAAATTTATGGATTACATTATCTGGCCTTTATCAAGAAGGTCATATTAGGTGACAGCCACCTCTACTGTTTCCAAATTTTCTTGCTGTTGCTGGAAGGTGCATCTGTCTAAATACAAGGGCACCACCTGAATGTTTTAGCCAGGTTGGACTTGTTTGTGCAGCCTAAAATCTGATGAACTAGTAAAAACAACAACAGGTTGAACTCCAGGTTGTGTGATTTTGATTTGCAAAAACAATCAGTGGAAGAGTTCTAAGGCTCGCAACATCACAGAACATGAAGTTATTTAGTATGGACTCTATTTAAACAGCTTAACAGACAGAAGACCACTCACACTCACACCCCCACACCCCAATGGAACTGTGTATTATGCAATTATTTTTAGAGTCAAACCTACCAAAACTTTGAGCTTTGTAATCTTAACTGCCAGTTTCTTCTACCCACTGACATATTTGTCCACCAAATAACCACTGACGGACTTAATCAGAGAGGTCAAAGCCAAACCAAAAATAAAGATGTTAAGCACATAGGCTTTCTTTATAAGAAGTGGATGAATTGCCACAATCGACAATCCACTGGTTGCCTCTGAACAGCATGCTATAAGTATTGATTAAAGAAATTATCCTTTTGATCCTTCCCCTTTTCTTCAAGGAGAAGCCTGACTGTCTTACACGATTCCCAGTATGTTTCTCAGAATGAAGCAAAACATAACCTTGGAATGAAAATGGATTCACCAAACAGAAGCAGATTGAATAACAGACTTCTGGTGATCAATCTTAATACCATTAATACCAAATAATTCACTAAACAAGGAAGTATTCAGTATCTAAAACCTATAAATTGGCTTCAATTAACTGTACAATCAAAGAGCTTGTGTCTTGATATAGAGCAGTATTAAAAAAAGGAAATTGAAGTCATTAATTTTTACTGTGTCTCTGCAGTTGTTACAGGGTGACGTTACCACCAATGGCATATCTTGTGCTACTAGAATGAAAAATGAGGTCACAACCTAGAGTATAAAAAAGCACATAACTCACAAACAATATTGCTTCCCTCTCTTTTATTATTTTTGTCGAACTGGATAAGCTGCATAAAGTTACTCTGTAAAGACTGTTAAAAACACATTAAATAACTTCAAATAAAAAAAAAATCCAGAATCAGAATTACAACCGTTAGATCTCGGGCACACCTGATAATTTCTACTTTAAAAGAACACAAATTTCATGCTATGCAAAGTCCTTGACTGGATTTACACAAAATATTTACTGCTATACCTTTTTCATTCCAAGGATGTGTCGATCATTGAAATTCTATATTGAACATTGAGAATTTTAATGGCATTTATTTCTTAAAACGTATTTGTGTGTTGCAATTCTGACTTCTGGTTAAAATAAATTCGTATACCTTTTGATTTACGTATCCGATACGGGCAAATAAAAGGTTCACAGACGAGTTGAATACATCTTTCTGTAATGAACACATACACCAAAACTATTTGCTCTATCATCATATAGTAGGAAAGTTAATTAAAGCATTCGAAGTTTACTTTAGTTTTACAAAGCACAGCAGTTAAACCAAGCTGGTCAACTGGAAGAACAAGTCATAAATCAAAAAGAAGCTGTGCGTAGCAAGGAACAGCTTCATTTTTTATTCTGGTGTTTGAGATGAACCGTAACTACAGTAACTATTTACATAAGGAACAGAGAAGAACAGATTTTAAAAAAAGCACTGAACTTTAGAAAGTTTTTAAGATACTACCATTTATTCATGCTTTTAAACGTCTAGTAGAATATCTGAAGACAGACAATGGTACAGGCTTGAATTCTTTGTTAGTATCAGTTCCTCCAAGAATAAACCCTGACAAATTCCTTTACTAGCAGACCTGCACCTACATGTTTCTTGTTTTCTTGTTTCCCCACATCAGCTCCTGTTGGTCAGACATTCAGTATTCTTCATCATCCTGCTTTGCCTCTGGCAAACAAAACAGCCACCTGTATTTCCTGAGCAAAAAACACAGCGCAAAACAAGCCTACCCCTCCTCTTCGGTTTCTCTATCAAGCCTAACTTGACTACAGGAAATAAAGCTGTAGCGTGCTGGTTTTGTCACTGAAAAGCATAATACACCATACTGTATAGGCATGCAATTATCACTTAAAAGTGTCATTACTACTTAAAGCTAGGCTAAATCAGTACCTGTTTTATTGCTTTTGTGGAACAACTTTGCTTCAACTCAAGGGAGAAATGAAGAAATGCCAATTCTGCATTATTTTTTTTGTTCCTTTCTATCACAGTCTCCCTATAAGCTCTCCCTCACACTACCTTCTGTATGAATTTAAACCTTGCTCTACAATTTTGTTGGTAGCTGTTCAAGAACTTTCTTGCAAGTTGTTCAACAGGAAAAGAAAAAAAACAACCAAAAAAACCCAACAAAACCAAACACCAAACCCTGAAATCAACAACAATCCCAACAAAACACGAACCCCCAAAAACCCCAAACCCTGGTGTGGATACAGTTATGAACAAAATTATGTGATTACCCTTTTCTTAATAACGCTTGCACCTTTTATGATTTATTCTACTGATGTAGAGTATCAGCACATCTGAGGTTTTCGCTTGCACAGGTGTACTTACAGAACTTTTGAGGACAGACAAGTACATATTCTGATTTTACCTGGACCAGTAACAGAGTCGCAACATACCTACTTATTAAGAGTTGTGCTGCCTACGTACACAAGTTTCAGTATTCAATATCCCACTTAAAAATAGAACAACTCAGAATATTTATTAATACCCTACTTCAGATCTAAACCACTCTGCTTTTGTAAAAGTGTGGGGTTTTCCTCCATTTTATTTTTAGCATGCTTTAATCAAATTATTACTGAGAATGGTGCTGTGGGAGTATTAAAAAATCACTTGTAGGTCAGTCATTAGTTGAGCTCAGTAAGCTTTTCTTGTAGTAACTTTTGAACACGGAGTGTACAAAATCCACATTTTTAAGAAACTAAAATTAATATTCTGATCCCTCATTAAAGTTGCCTACACTAAGATGCTGATTTTGTGCAGATTTTAAACCCTGTTAAAAGCGTGAACAGACAGAAACTCTGTTGAGCACTCGTAGGCTTAAAAATTAAACACTTTGATACAGTGACAAAAATTCAAGCTGTCTTTCTCCCAGCACTCTTCCCAAAACCCACAGTATTTCAGATATTCCAGTTTAGCTAGAGGTTTTGCTGCTGTGATAAATCACAAGGAAAAAGAGATTCTATACAATAGGCTAACAGCTTTGTTAGCCTATTATCCACAATATGATAACACATTATACTGGCTAAAAGCTCAATTCAATGCCCAAGATTATTTTTTTTTCCACTAAAAAAACTAACAAACCAAACAAACAAAAAAACCAAAACAAAACTCCAAACCAAAAAAAAAAATCCAAACACCACCAACCACAAAACCACCACACACACACACCTTGCTGACATCAGCTGAATTTAGTTCACACATCAAATTTGTAACTGCAGCAAAGCCAAGTTTACACATTTTGTTAGAACTTTTTTAAACCAAGCTCAGACCATAGAGTATCAGCTACCAAACGTGTACCAGACCACAGTCAAATATTGTACCTATCCAGCATTAAAGTATGCCTTTTTTTTTTTTGGTTGGTTTGTTTGTTTTTTTGTTGTTTGTTTGTTTTTTGTTTTTTTTTTTTAATTGCCAGTCCTAAGTAACTAAGATGTGTGTTGGCGGGATTGGAAGAACCATTGTGTCACCCTAGTTCAGTTTCTGTGCAACAGGAAGGTGGTAAGTCTACACAGATGTCCACAATAAAACTTCTTCAATTTCAGTTTACAAGCCAGACAAACACCAATGATTTTTAACTTTTTTTTCCTTCCATGTGGCTCATTAAGAACTGCTTTTCCCCATTACTTTATTTGCTGGTTTTGAAGTTCATGTTAAGCTACATATTAATGCATGGTTTTATTTACTAAAAACCAAAAAGCCCAATAACCACCACCCCCCGAAAAAACCCACTCCAAGCCAACAATTTGTTACACCAACCGATCTGTACCACTTCCTCTGTCCCCCATTTATGTACCACGTATTCCTAGCAGAAGACTGACATTTTCCGTTAAAGACAATGAAATAAACCATCTTATACCATTTCAGATTACTCCCATTCAATGAAATCTGTGCTTCTATAAACAGCATGGGAACACAGAGTCCACAACAGAAGATACTGACCACGTAGCTACAGGAGCTCAAAAACAAGGGGTTTTTTTGTTTGGTTGTTTGTTTTTTTTTTAAACCAAATATCTCAAAATACAATTTTTAGAGTGAAATTCTGTAGACTTTTAAAACAAATTATCCTGAGGACTGCAGTCAGTCAGCTCTCTGAATTTTAGATAAAGAATAGCCAGTTTTGTTGAGCACCACCACAGCTACTAGAATGTGGGTAGAGATTAACTGAAAACCCAAAAGGACGACTTTTCTGGAGGTTCAAAATAGAATCTGGATTTAAGGAACACAAGAATAAATGTTATGCCTTATTACTGGCTTACTCTTGGAATGACTATGTTTAATAGTCACAATTAAATTGTTTGCAACTAGGAACAGAAGAATACTGCTTAGAAACCTGAGCCAATAATAAAATAAATAAAAAAACCCAAACACATTTCAGTACCACTTTTAAAAAATATATTTACCTCATCTCTCCTGTAAACATAGTTTTAACATTCAACTCAGACATTTTAAGGTTTATCAAAATATTATTTGCGTAAGTCACAGGGTAAGAGTAAAAACGGGCTCCAGTTAAATCTAAAATATATTTATTGCAGACAATACAAATGGATTAAATCCTGTCTGAAGCTGCCCGGGATAAAGCAATGTAGAATCAACCTATTTGTCCACACAAAATGTTAACAATATGGTTTTGCATTGCAGAGAATTACATAATTGCAGAATTGCATAATTATAGAACACCAAGAGTACAAACATAGAGGATGATTTCACAGAAAAGCAGCAATTTCTTCTATTTTGAATAGGATTCCCTGCTATTATGACTTAACACACACCATATAGATCATTTAAGAAGCCATGTCACGTGCTAGCTGAAATGCAATTGTATTCACATCCAGTAGCCTGTCAGAGCTTCAAGCACGTTGAAATGAATTGCATAAATATGATCACAACAGTAAGCAATAACCTAGAAAACTGATATACATCAACCAGGCATTCCAGGAAGACAAGTCCCTGTAAGAATTACTGAACACATACAAGACTGTAGAGTACAGCACAGTCACTTGGACAACTTATTTCATATAAGATGGGATGTAGGATGTCACCGCACATGACTACCTTAGGTATACGGAACAGATTGGGCGAGTTTCTTAATTGCTCTTTTTCTTTTCTTAATCCCAAGAAAATCCTACCAAAAGAATGACATTTCATTTTCTTGGCTAGTAGAGAAAATACAGACTATTTAAAAAGTCATGAGGTGAAAGCTGTCCATCAGGAACTGCACTAGATGTTCTGCTCTGCTGCAGAGAACCATTTTCTGAAGGAGCATATTTAAGAGAAGGAAGGGAGGTTGTGGGATCTCCATCCTTGGAGGTTTTCCAGACTTGGCTAAACAGTCACTTCTGACCTGATTTAGCATTAGCGACATTCGTGCTTTCAGCAGAAGGTTGGATGGATGACCAACCTTCACTAAATACTAGGTTGGCTAGATAATAATAAGGACACTAATGGCAGTGTTTGTGAACAAGAAAAAGAAACCAACAAAAAACAACCATGTCTAGATCACCTGGTAAATTCATGGCTCTTGGAATCTTCCAGTCAACTTAAGACCCTAAAATCCTGATTTAATACAGATTTAAACAACGCAGATTTAATCAACCTTCACTGCTGGGAAAACAAAGCTTCCATCAGAACCACTTAAGTGTTGTTTTTTTTTTTGGACTCAGACAATTGTCCCTTACCATCTGATGATTTACCGATTGCCACATTTGAAACAACATATTCAATATCACCAGTTACAGCTGGTTGACAGTCTTAAACTCAGAAATTTGGAGAGGCAAATACTTTTCTTTTGGTTACTGAACCGATATGTATAGGCATACTGCATGACACAGAAAAATATGTTGTATGCATGTGGTACTGAGACACTAGGAAGTAAGGCATGGTATTGACAAAAGCTATTTTGTAACTAAACTTAGAAGTAGAATACGAAATGACAGTTCCAAAACAAAGTTGAGATGGACATTACTTCAGCACTGCTGGAACTGAGTCTATGAGGAAACATAACCTGTCTTCCAAATACCCTGGCATTGCTTACTTCTCTAATGACATATCCATTCAATTAAAAACCTACATACATGTGTAGTATCACCCAGAAGATAAGATACTTTACTCTAAAAATAAATTTCACTTGGATTGTTTTTAGTGACGTGCACAGCATCACTTTATTACCAGCATACTTCCATTTCATTGGAGCAGCTCCTAGACATAAGCCGTAAGGAAGCGCAGAAGACTTTTCCCTTTCAAGGTGAAGGCACCCAAAGGTGTTTGCATCCCGAAGTTCATACAGAAGACTCAACTTCAATCATAGCAGGCACTGAGTTCCAGAAACCAATAACTAAAAGATCTGATTAGGAACTGCAAGTGTTTAAAAAAAACAAACAAAAACATGCAGCTACAGGATAACGATAGGTCCTGATATGACATGAACAAACAGTTACTGGTAAGAAATTTAAAACAAAACAAAACACAACACCAAACACCAAAACCAGGAGAGAGGAATCAGCAGGTTTTGTACCAGAGGTAGCCTCTGGTCAACTTCCACAGGGGCCTATATACTAGATCTATGCAAGAAAAAAAACGTAGGAGCATCACAAAGTCTCCCAATGACACAAATTTACTCTTGATGCTAACTGCAAAGAACTGAAAAATAATAATACAAAAGTATACAGAATGAAAGGACAAGCAGCAGAAGGAATAAATTGATTTTTTTTTTACCTTTTTTTTTTTAGATGAAAGGTTCAGAATGTTGGATTATGTAAAACATTCTAAACCTTTCATCTGAAAAATAACAAAAATTGGAAAAGGCTTACAGAAAGGCTGCAGGGATCACTGAAAAAAGCTTCTACCCCAGTAAGACCCAGCAGGTTAGGACTCTAAGTTTCAGAAGAGATTAATTTCCAAAGGAAAAGATATCCACCTAGAGCAGAACAAATATGCATCAACTGTTCATTGTCACTTCCAAAATAAGAACTGGGCACCACTGAATGAAGCCGATGGGAGCCAAGCTTCAAACAGAACAAAGGCGGTTCTTTGTGCGGTGCATGGACAACCAGTGAGACTCCTTGCCAAAGGATGCAGCAGATGCTAAAAGTTTCTATGGCCTCAAAGGGACACAGCACAAGTCTTGGTGGACAGTTGGGAGCTGGGAGACTTCTCAGTGAAAGTATCACATATGCCTTCCCTGTTCTTGGTCTTTCCAAGAAACGTGCCTATGACCACTACTGGCAACAAAATACTGATCTGGACAGACACTTGGACAGTTTTAAAAAAAAATATAAATCAATACAGGCAGTTTAAAAAGATGCTGCAAAAAAACTCTCTTAACAAGAGCAAAGCTGGCAGGTCCCAGCAGCTGCTATGTTTTAAAACTGAACGTCTTATGAAGAACAGCATATTAAGCCTTAGGAAGAACAGTATAGCTACTTCTACTGCCTCCCTACTGCCAATATTCCTAATTTTTATCTCCACTTCTACCACACATCACCTTCCGAATTTTTTCCTTCGCCTAACCATTATAAGTATACCTTAGATGTACTACACAAAAAGATACCTATATGAAGCAACATAGCATTATCATCCAATTCTGCAGTTCAGCCTTGCCATGTCCACCAAAAGCCAAATACAGGCTTGGTAGGATCCACTAGAGGGGTAACAGATAGGAAATTCTCAGCTGATTTAAAACACTGGGCAGGAGCATGCGCCAAACAGCCTGATAGCTTTGACAAATAAGTATTTTTTTCTCTAGTAGAAATACTGCCTTGAACAGTATCCAAGTGATATACTAACCTAAACGAAAAGCTGCCAGTCCTAATGAAGTGCAAATGAAAAGACTGCTCGATGAAGCACAATGTGACAGCACCAGTTGCTACTGCACTGCAGTTTGTGCATCTTAGTTTAATAAAACTTTCTCTTTTGGGACTCAACAGTTTGATAAAGTAATTCCTTACAAGAATTTGCATCTTATTTTTCTGCAGCTTCCAAAACAGACAAAAGATTTTTAGCTGGAATTCAAGAACTGAACAGCATCCTATACAATAAAAGAACGCATGCATCTACTTCTTTTACAGGTCTGTCTTGCAAAGAGAGACCAAGTACAGGCACAGCTACCTCCATATGGTAGGTGGGGCTGGAATATTTTAATCAACAGTGGGTATGTAACTGAATGGTTAGTATTCTAAGCTCTCGTAACTTCATAACACAACTGCAGGTAAGGGCAATAATGATCAAATATATTTATCTGCAGAAACTGGAGAGAAGCTGGTTATTTCAGCTAGTTATGAAGTATCACGCATTAGCAAAATTCTAAGTTTGCTTATATCTTTCATATAAAGAATTCTACAAAGTTTATAGGCAAATTATGTGCAGACCTTAGCAAAGCAAGAAGAATCAGCACCAGAATCTCCTGTATTTCAAATAAATCCCATACAAACGAACTAGTTCTGCCTGCACAAGAGCTAAACAGCTTCTTGTGAGGATAAAAGATTTCTTTCCATATTTACATAAAATTTATCTATTCAAAAACCAGCAGTTTTCATTTCATCGCAACTCCCTCAACTATATGGTAAGTTAGCTGTTACCTTGGCTTAGAAAATCCTTAAGAAGTCCTTTAAATCCTCCCCCTTTGGTTCCACAGAACAAGCATTTGAGACCATTTTAAAAGGGCAGAACTTGGCACAGACCAGGGTCTACACTCCTACTCCAATAGGACTGCAGAGGGGAGGAATCAATTAAAGTTCACACGCAATCTCCAAGTTGCTCACCATCACAGCATGAACAGGATTCAAACTGTAGCCCTGAGCAAAACCCACACAAATAGTTGCACTAGAAGAAGAAAAAAAAAAAGTTCCCCTTCTGCTTCCCCCCTCGCTATTCCAACGGAACCTTAAAACCAGGAGTTGGAAAATGGGTACCGCAACTATGAAACTGAATTAAGATTGATTTTTCCTGGAGACATTACCACATACAGATGACATTTAATTAATTAAGAAAACAATGAACTGTCCAAGTTCCTCAACAAACCTCTATAGTACAAAGCTGATCGTGTCAAGACCCACCTAACAGTGTAATAAAAAAGGGGCACAAATTTGAATTGCAAACTGTTTTTAAGAAGAATGTAATTAAGACTTCCTTTGACCTTGTTAATAGGGATGCTAAAATGTTAATTCTTAACTAACTGTTTACACTAAGGTCTGTTTCACATTTTCTCTTCCTTATGCCTACAAAGTGACTAAATTATCAGGATATTGTGAAAAATACAATAGATTTTTTCCCAGTTATTAGTCATTACGGTTAAAAAAAAAATACAAAAAAAACCCCACAAGCATACAGATTAGAACAGTGCTTCTAATACCACAAATCTGAAAGCTCCTGTCCTCTGTTACCTAGTAATTATTTGGCCCCAATATCTTAGGTCTGCTTTAGAATAGTTTCAGAATGAGATTCCTGTAAAAAGTTAAAATCTGAAAGACCAGTTATGAAAGGGAAGGCTTACTTCAGTTCAAGTGTTAAACAAGTGACATACACAGATGGAAATTAAGTGTACATGCGTTTAGGGACAGAAGGTAGGACAATGAAATACAGCTCTACACTGATGATAAGATACATATAATTATGTCAACAGCAGCATAACAAAAAGCTCTCACAAATCTATCCATACACAAACTAGAATGCAGGCAGTTTTAGCTTAGTCAGGCTCATGCGTACAAAGCCCTGTAACCATGGAATGTGCTATTCACTGTTTTCATGAAGACTGGAAGTATTTAAAACTTTTTATTGTTCAATGAGTCTAATTCATCCTGACCCAAAGACCAGCACAAAAGTCAATGGACACCTAAACTCCAATTAAAGCACAGTATTACTTTTTTTTTTCCTGTAAACACATTTTTTTTCATATGTATACAAAAATGTCCGATGAAGTTGGGCATAGAACATTCTTCCAAGTCCTTTACCTTTTCCTCGTAACAGCCTTTTATACATCCGATTACACCTTTTTAAGTATATCTCATTTCATATCCTTACGTCATGCAAAGCTGGTTACTCTGACAATGACAAAGGTTTTCTAATTAAAAAAAAACAAAAATCACCACTGAGTTACATGTGCATCGGATATTTAGGTCTACCAACTCTATTAACTACACCACCAGCATAGCTAGTAAATATGGAAAGAAATGTCTCTTTTTCTCTATTTCTCACCATTCTAAAAAGACTATGTAAATGTTGGAATGAAAGTAACTGCAGAGGACCTGCCAATCAAGCTTTTCAAATAGGAACAACAAATTAAAAAAAAAATTAAAAAAAAATTGAAAAGTGAGATCCTAGGAGAAAATATACCTGACTTAACATTTCTTTCCTTTACCCAAAGAATTCCATTTTGTCTATACAACCTATGCTTGTTTGCTTTCGGATAATGTTTTATTACATCATAAATGTCTAATTTTATAACATATCCAGAAAAGGCAAAAAGTTTACTTAGCATTTCAGTTACAACAGGTAATCAGAAAGGGAAAGGCACCCTTAAAGCAGTAACACTATTTAAATAACTTGCATAGTGCAGATGGACTTCTAACAAAGCTCTCCATAAATCAGAACCCATTGGAGATAAACTAGCAATAGCAAATGACCTTTAGTTGACTTTCCTATAAAACAGTTCACCAGAAAAAAACAAACAAACAAACCTGGCTTCACAACCTCAATGTAATAATCAATAACTAAACCACTAACACTGATCTAAGTTACCAAACGGCATGTCAGAGACTCAAAAAGGATCTGGTCTTTCACTATGACGCAGCAAAGTCTCATCAGTGAAATTAAAGCAAAGTCCAAGACTGTTTTCAAGACAGCTTTGTTTCCTTAGCAACTGGTGTGACTGACAGGCAGTATACTGGTAAAAGTCTTACTTTACAAGGCAGCTTTATATTGTTAGCTTGACTTAACCAGCAATTTAGAAAACATAGCTATACTTGCCTGAAACACAGCCTGAAGTAACTTAGTTAAAAGCCAAATAAAACACCAGCAGAGTGAATCCCAGAAAACAGAGTCCAAGAAGCACTTCAGGAGGTCATGAAACAGCAACACAGTTTAGTCACGCCCTTCAAAAACTCCTGTTCTCCAAATAAAACTTCAGTTTTATTTACAAAAAAATAGCTATTAGGTACCATTTTCATAATAAAGACAAGTTTCCCCCATGCTCTAGATTCCTATTTAAATGCTTAGCAAAAAAATATAATTTAGCTGGTAAATTTCCCAATACAGCCTTATACCAAAATGAGGTTTAGCAAGGTGTTCGCGAGAGTAGTTCCTGACACTACGTGGCTTCTATCTGTTAACATTCCAATACACAGCCTCCTCCCAAGAACTTTGTTTCACATTATGCTGACCCCCAGGCTGTCAGATTTCCCCTACAGACAATTCAGGCTTTCTCTTGGGTCAAATACATGGTATCCTGACCATGTCCTAGGGACACCTGCCAGAGGACACCCACTCACAGAAATCTCCTATAAATTCACTGCATTCAGCCAAGTGAAATTTTCTTCAGAATTTACAACAGAAACTGAGTCATTTAAATACTAGGGTTTACATAATCATGCACAGCTTTGTTTGGGGAAGAAAAGAAATTAAAAAAAAAGAAAAAAGAAAGACCCACACAGTAAAAGAAGAAACAGCGTTTACAAAAATAGTGAAAAACAGTGAGTTCTAACATTAATCCATGCCTATGCATGTTTGAATTGTATAAACAAAAATGCAAATAGGTTGGAATTTATAAAAACACCAGGACACAAAATTAATAGGAGAACTCAGTAGCTATCAGTTTCAAAAGGTTAAGCTAAATCTAATTCCATCATCTGAATTTGTTCCCAGCTACGAAGATAAACACACGCAGTGGTCTGGCCCCATATAAAAAGAAGAGAAACATCTCTAGTTTTGGTTGACAGCTCGCTATAGCTGTTTACCTTGTTTTCGGGTTTGGTTTTTTCTTTGGTTGGCTGCGGGGGGGAGGTGTCTAGTTTTAATCAAGAGCCTGAAAGAAATTGCTTGTAGTTAGTATCAGACTAGTTTTAACAGTTAATCTTGTATCTCAACCCTGAGTAACGCATCTTGCTGTCCTGGGCATCATCCAGTAACTGCTTATGTCTGACACGTGGAAATGTTTCTTCAGCGGCAAACTAGGAATTCTGCTTTAATTTTACATGTGACCCAATTTAGGTCCTGCAGTTAAAAATTTCACCATTCCCACTGCTAATAAGTGACTTTCTCTGAAAGTCTACTGTAAAAATGCATGAACTAAGTGAAAAATCTACCTCACTTGCTCTGTGTCAGCTTTTAAAAATTTGCAGCTGTTGCCACAATTGCAGAGGGAAACTGAACAAACTATAAATGGAGGTTTTACATTTGGTATTTTAAAGCTACTGTTTTGTTGTTTTGTTTTTTTCCAGAATAGGAAAGATAAGAGAGAGTAAGAGGTGACTCTTGTAAAAGTAGGTATGATTTTACCCATATATGCTACTGACCAGTTCAACTGTGTTTTACCCAACAGAAGTATTTTTTTTTGCAAAAACTGGTGGGGTAGTGCCTCTCTTACTTTCATGGGAACTTTCAAATTAACATCCCCTTATTATTTTACTGCTTTCTATCGAGTAGGAATTTCCATGATGTGACTGATGGGTTACAGATCACCCTATGCTACAAACCAGATGACTACTAAAAAAACCACAACTATAATTCTTTGACATCTTCAACATACAGAAGAAAGGCAAAAGGATAAGGGAGTCCAGAAGACACTCATCTTGATTTATATCAAATCCTTGTTTGTCTTTAGAAGGGGTCAAGACCCGAGAAAACAGAAGTGGTTCCACAGCGGTGTAATTGCTCCCACAGAGCTTGACGCTACTACTTTTAACCAAAAACAAGCTGACAAACGTAACCTGACAAAATCTTCAATAAGCAGAATTGCAGAAGCATTATTTTTGTACACGAAATTCTGTAAACCTGTATCAGAAGCCTCCTCTTATTACTGATAGGAGAGACTCTAAGATTTCTCGTTATAAAAGACTAGTTAATGAAGATCTTGGTCACAATTATAGCTTCCAACGTAACACAAAGTTTTCAGACCACAGTAAGATAAAGCTGATCTCAAATTCGACTCAGAAGATAGGAAAGCATTGCTATAAAACAGTATTAGGCATTTAAAGCATATAAACCAAAACTACACCAGTGTTCTCGACAGCTAAACCAGAAGTAATTTTGACCAATTCCATGAGGGAAGTTGAAAGATTTAATTTTAGGTTTGCTACTTGAAACAACTGTGGTTTTCCTCCTTAATGAACATTAAGTTAAAACACCCTTATTTTTCCAAGTATGCCACTGCTTTCTCTCTCCACTGAACATATATTCAGATCCTATTTAGATTTGTAAGAATTGTATTCACATTATATTTTCTACCTCTGGCGTATGCTTCCCTACAGTATTAGGGGCTCTTAGTAGAGGTTTAATCCAGTGCTTTTTGGAGTTTATGGGAAGATTTCAATAAGCACCAAATCAGACACTACTAAGTGCAAAGATTATTTTTTACGAGACATACCAAAAGGCAAAACCTGTGGGAGGAAGAAAGGTACAGATCAACAGACAATTAAAAAAAAAAAGGAAGGAAAAAAAAAAGAAAATCTTCAGAGATAACTTAATAATTAAGTTACAACTAACTGCCACAGATCCTATTTTCTTCCCCAGTTCCAGAAAATAAATGCCAATATACTTATAAATAAAAGGAAAACACATTAGTGAAAACACAGGGTATGTTTTTTGTTTACCTGAAATCACATCTATCAAACTGCTTTTGGAACAGTCTTGTAAAATCACCTTGTATGGCGAGGTATTGAATGCACGGATATCATCGTTTGCAATTTTTCTTACGCAAAACAAAACTAAACACAAGACAAGCACCGTGTGCCATTGCTTTCACCGATGCCCACCCACTAAGCTGGCTGCAAGTCCTCTGAATCCAGAGGGCTGAGATGTACTTTCATCCCCCTCCCAGCTCGGTCTCAGCACTAACACAAATAAGGCAGCTTCCCCCTCATTCTTCCGCCGCCCTTTTAAAGATACAGAAATCTTTTAGTACAACTGCAAATTCAAAACAGTCTGTATCATTGCTCTTTCGTGGGACTCTTGAAGTAAGAGGCAGAAGGAAAGATATACACTTAGTAGTACTATGACTGTCTTCCAAGATGAAAAAAAATCTCAGGTTGCCAAAAACATACCATGGCATGGTATGTCTACTTCAAAAGCATTATAACTAGTATTTCTTTCTTCCAGCTCTGTTCTGAAACTGACAGATCATCCCTTTTATGACTATTTTCATAAACACTCAGAAATCATCAATATAAAAATGAAATTAGTTTGACGTATTATAAAAAAAATTTAGCAAATAGAAAAATATTCAACTGCTTTTTGGTATAAAAAGCATGAAAAACTGGACAAACCCATCAAAAGCAGTGGTTGCAGTTTTTGTTTCCAACAATATAGCTCTTTTAATGACAAATTAGCCTGAACTATAGAACCATAAACACAAGGACTCATGTTAACTGATGATTCTGAATATGCATTTCCACAGGAAATTAAGGTATTCAATAAAATATTCAACTGCGCGGCAGTTTTTCCAATAAACATTTTCTGTCCTGGAAGACTAAGATTAATTTGGAGGGGTGAGGAGGAGAGCAGATAATTATTAGTGTAGCGGGTGGTTCCAGCCAGGGGCAAAAAAGGGATGCAAGAGAAATTTGACACAGTTGCTGAATACTTTTCATGTGTTATATGAGAAAAGATTAAAAAAAAAAAAACATAGCAACAAAACTTCCCTGTTATCTTGAAACGGTTTGGTTTCATAACATCCAAAGCCATACCTCTGTATTGAGCCCATAAGAAATGTCTATCAGCAATCTATTTTTAAGGTTTCTGCCAGATGGGTGAACACCTCAAACAAACCCACAGATACTAATGAAAACCACCTTGGCCTCCTTCAGGAAGTCATTCAACACTTCACAGAAAAAAATAGGAAGTTGTTGATAAACTGCTTGCAAGAACTACTTCCTGTAGGAAAAAATAATTACAAGACTTATTTGCTGGACAATCAGTTAACTTTTCCTCACGCTACAAAATGAGAAGAGGTATTACACAAGCTTTGTAAGAATTAAAAGCTTAACACTAAGTTAGAATGATAGAAGAGTAATTTAAGATTGAGCAAAACTTATTTTTTCCTTCTGCAAGCTGTTGCCTGCCACTCCCGTGGCATATTATCTTTTGCCTAGAGAGCGATCCCCTGTCTTTCTCCATAGTTCACCGAAATGTCAACCAGCAGCTGGCTAACAGGAAGCGGTTAAAAAGCAAGGCAGTTGACATCTCCACACAAACCACACCAGTCTCTCTCACTGCCTCTCTCACTGCGTGTTTAAGAATGGGCTAAAGCAATGCTGAGATGACTCAGACGTGACCACTTACTAACCAGGCAAGCCTTCACTCACGAGTTCTATTTAAGCAGCAGTTTCAGTAAAAAACACTATTAGTTTTACCAGCTGTACAGCAAGCACGTCTTAACTCACTGGCCAAAGTCATCTGCATTTTCTCTTAACAGAAAGTTATGCTCGGGAGTCCTACTCCTAACAATGAGATGAACACTAATGAGTGGAATTCTGGCAAATCGTATGTTGGGCATTCATACGTAAAGGGCTCTATTTATCTAGATGACAGACTGATTTACGAGAGTAGTTCTAGTTCAGACCCTACACTACCACTCTCACCTTCCTTTAATACATATGGATACGTGTGTGGTGTGTATTTAAAATACCTGGCCAAATAACTCTGTGCATATGTATCTATATCTACACACAAGTATTTTCTCTCCGATACACACTTTTTTCATTTCTTTGCACAGACTACTACGTTTGCAGTGCTTGACCCATTGGTTAGTGGAAGTGACTATATTCCAGACTGTATTAAGTACGGTACTCAATTTAATATTATTCTGTTTGCACTGTAGTATATTATGATAACTATAACCATAAGGCTTAGTGACATCTGGAAAAAATCTAATAGTGTTACCTATTCTGCAAAGATCTTTCTAGAGCCTGATTACCAGACTGTTCATGGAGTGGCTACAGAACAGAGCAAATGGAAACAAAGAGCAATGCAGCCAATCCAACAAAAAAGCTGAATACTTGGAAGAAACACCAAAAATCTGCATACGGTAGAAGGAACCGCATTAAATGTCTTTAGCATCAGGAATCTTAGTACTCATGCTTCGAGCAAAATTTAAGGTATAGAGAAGATGTGAGTTTTAACAGGCTTGCAGGTATGAGAGAGAACTCAACACTAAAAAAAGCTTCTGAAATACAAACTTAATACTCAAAAATAATTCTTACATTTCTTTGGATTTCCTAAACATAAAATGCAAACATTTTGCTAGTACTTGAAATGTTTTTTGCTCCCCCTCCCCCCCCCCCAAATCTTCATGAACTCCAATGAAGTTGGTGGATCTCACCTGTAGATAGTATTAAACCAACCTTTTAGGAACAACAAATGTTCTTCAAGTGTGAACAGAGCCTTCAGAACTGTCCTCATTAGACTCTCCCATACCACAGCATCACCCAAGGAAAGCCAAAAGAAAACAGCCCATTAAGCTGTTTAAAATCTCCCAAGGTCAGCATGTGACCCAGCAGGGAGAGGTTCAAAAAGTACAGCCTTTATTTTTCTTCCTAACAACCTGGTTTGTTTCCACTCCTTTCCCCTTCAAGACACATCCTTCACAGCTAGCAGCTCTTTCAATCATTTACTTTGGATGTCTGCTTGAGAACAAACGATCTTGCTCATGCAGATGAGTTTGCCAGACTTGTGTGTACTTTCCAGTCTCAGGCTCTTTATTGTTCTTGCTGAAACCTGACCCTTTGAAATGGATACCAGGACACCAAGAAAGGACAAAAAACTTGCAGGAAAAAAAAAAAGGAAAAGATTTTTTTGCGGTAATAACGAAACTGCAGAAAAGCTTTCCAAGAACAAATCTTTTGCTCTGATTTTACCTGAAGGAGCATAATTTTAAAAGAATCGATTATAAGAGACTGAAGAAACTTCGCATCTCTCAGTTTTATTTTCTGTAAAATGTACAGCATTATCAAAACCAAAGACTTGTGACAGTAAAACTTTAAAATCAAATATCCATTTTTCATGTTTCATAAGCTGCTCTTTAAGAGCTCTCACTAGTACAGTCAAAACAAAGTTTGCTTTTCATTTCAAAACTCAGTCTGTGCTTTCCTCAAGGTCCAATGAGCTACAGTTCTCAAATGGCGTAAACTTACACAGTTCCGAAAAATGTCTATTTGTGCCCACTGAAGAGCTCACATTCCAGAATATGCTGATTTGTTAAACTCCACTGAAGAAAATACCACATCTTCAAGATCTATATAGCTAATGCTCATTTTTGCATCCAGACAACTCCTGTAACTTCAGTTAAAAAAAAAGGGATGCTACTTTCCCTGTATAGAAACACCATTGCTATAGGGACAAGAAGCAGTTTTAAGAAGTTCTGCAAGTTCCATTTTCCTTGCAGATGATGTAGATTTGTTTTTGAAGCCACAAAATCAACTACTTCAATCAAACGCACATATTAGTGACAATCTTTTAGCGAGAAAGGTAGGGATAAAGATGTTTTTCTTGGCTGAAACAAGTTTTACATAAATAACACACGGTTCTGCCCCTTCCCTCTCCCAGCCCTGGAAATGACATACAATGGGTTATTTAAGAGACGTGCAGTTAAACAAAATGTTCAAAATATAGTCAAAATATTTAAGGGCCCATTATAAGTCTTGGTGGGCACACTTTCAGAAAGAAGGACAAGCTCCTGCTGTTTTAGAAAACTACGTAGCATAAAAGAAAATGCTCCCTGATGGATGAGGGGTCAGATGGCTGGCATGTGTACCCTCTCTTCAGTTATAGAAAAGGTGATACTAATTTCACTGTGTGAAAAAGCTACAGCTGCAGGAACAAGAAACAATGTTAGACTTTGTGCAATTTCCCTTTCACCGCAGGGAACGTAGAGGAGTTACGAGTTACAGACCCAAATACCACAATCAAACACATAGATTAATTTCCTCATGAGTAGAGAGTAGGCAAAAATGTTTTGATTGCATACTTACACAATCGTCCTTAGTAAAAAAATTACTAAAAATAGTAATATTCTCACTACAATAGTTTCTAAATTCACTCTGTATCATAAAAATAAGGTAAAACATATTTTGACCTGCATGAGAACTCTGGCAAGATTCAGCAAATCCAAAAGTCACGTTGTTTAAAAATCACTATGCGCATTTCACTGATCTTTAGTATACAATATAACAGACAACATTCTTCAGCTAAGATTAAGACAGGATAAACATTCAGAGTACCACACAGTTTTCAGAAACAGCAGAGAGTTGATACAGGAGAAATACCGAAGTGGAGCATGTTTTTAAAAATATGTACACACGTATTTTAAACACAATGAAATTTACTAAAAATCAAAGACTGAAAAAAAAAAAAAACCCCAAACCAACCAACAAACAAAAACTCACCAGAAATACAGCTAGTTGAAAATAAGTTTTACTTACTTAAGAAAGTATCTCTGTCCAGATGGTGTCTTCGCCATCTCCCAACCTGGTGGCAAAGGTACATCGTCAGGGATCTCAAATGAAGACTGGCGGAGATGCTGAGAAGATGGAGCTCCGGGTCCAGTCACTACTCCAGAGGGTGTAAGTGTCCCTGGAGAAACTGCTCCCAGCTGCAGCGATGCTGGAGAGGAATGAGCTCGGACATGCTGAGGGGTCAGGGCGCCTGCTGTCCCTGCATCAGTGCTGGCCTGCCAGGAATGAAATTATTCCCATTAAGATTCTTATATTTCAGTAGGAATGCAGCTGTCAGACGACATTTCACTTTAAATGAATCGTTCAGAAGAAATTCTAAAGTTCTGCTTATTTTCCAGTAGTTACTGTGCAAGAGAGCCTCCAAGTTGGTTGGTTAATTAGCATCACAAAAGCCCTTGTGTAAGTCAAGAAATATTAACTGTAAGTATGTGCTAAGTGCCTTTAGTTTTATTTTAGTTTTTATTTTAGTTCTTACGCCTTGGTACAGGGTTAAGAAAAAAAACATGCCAGCCATCAGCAGACCTCATAGAGCATACTGCATGGCTCGTTACCGGATGGCACCCACCCACTTTCTGTTGGGGGAGTTTATTTCCCACTCTCCTTTGGGAACAGGGGTGTGGGGGTGCAAGGACACCCAAACATACACCCTCTGCAGGGGCTCAAATGACTACACAAGGAGAAAAGCAACAAAGAAATGCCAACTGACAGCAGTGAGCTCCAACAGAGGAAGACTCCTGAAATCAACCATAAAAAACCCTATACAACACTGAACACAAAATTTCCTAACCCGCACACAAACTGCACTTTAAGGGTATTGGAAGCGTATAAAGAGTCTTGCCCACGCTCTACACAAAGCAAAGCTGCAGCAAACTGTTGAACCGGTCAATCAGAAGTGACTCACAAAACCATTCACCAGAGTCACCAGTCGTAACTACACAGAACTTCTTTGCCAGTAGCAAATGCGTGTCCACCATGAACAGAAAAAGTAGCTCTGAAAACTAGATTAAAATAATATTGACCTTTTTTTACATAATTACCGATTAATTGATTTTGTAGATACACCAGAACAACACAGGCACCTGTAATAAGATGCACGTATCAGCCCTTGCCACACCTCCCTACACAAGGTATTGCACCACACGAGGCCCCATTTATATACTCTTACGGAGACTGACAATTCTGTTTCACTATATCTGTGTGCAAGCACGCGTGAAGTTTAATATATTAAATTGGAAATGAATTAGCTTACATTTACACAAAATACACAAGCTGCAAATCAACTGAGTCTGCGGCATTTTAATTCTTGAGAAACAGGGAGAATTACAGAAACTTACAGACCTTTCCTGTTGAACAGAATATTTTTGTGGGACAGCTAAACAAAAAGGAAAATGAAAACAGTCTTATTTTAAAAGGCAGTCCGCAATGAAGCAAATTATTTGGCTAGATTTCGAGTTTATGTTTTAGGAGGCACCGACTGCCACAAGGAGCGGTGACCCAATCAAATATGCATTACAGATGGAGAGTAACATACACAAGCGAGATAACGCTAAGCTTAAAAGTACAAGTTGCATGAACGTCACACACGTTAAGCGCATTTCAAACATGATAGCTATTTAACCGCAGATACTGCGTTTAACAGGACACAGCACCAAGTGTTAGCTGGATGTATCCCAGTTCACAGGGGTGCACAGCGGAACTGCGATAAGATTTGCACGGCCATACGTAATAACCCAGTTCCTCGCTGGATTTCAGTACGTTATTAAAGGTCTGCAAGCCAGAAGCCAGCAGAACTACAGAAGCAGCTCAGCCCCACCCCTTTCTATTTTCTTTTCAGTCTTGCAAAATGAAGGCCAGACTGATTTTTTCGAGTATTTGGAAAATGAATTAACTCCTAGGTTGAGAGGGTCTGTGCCAAGGTTCAGCCTGGAGTAAACCTCCGAGGCCAAGTTATAAATCCTTCAAAACAGAAGTTTAATAATGGAAATGTTGACAGACCCTTAACAACAAGGGTACCAGGCACCAGTACACAGAGCGAGTTTCACTCCTACTGGCTGCACAGATAAAAGTGACAATTGCCAATAATAAAACCTCTTTTACAGCTTAGCAACAAAGTTCATTACTTAATAAAACACTCAGGGTCGGCACAGCCTCCTTCCAAAAAAAGTTGGGAGCAGCAGCCTAAACATTAACTTTCCGTCGTATTCGCACCGGCGCTTCGCTTTGGCACAAAAGTCACCCTGCTCCGAGACCAAACGCTGCCGGAGGCCCAGGGCCGGCCCTGCCCCGCATCCCCCCCGCCCCGGGCCGGCCCTGATCCGCATTCCCCCCCCTCCCCGGGCCCAGCCCCGCATCCCCCCGCCCCATCCCCGGGCCCAGCCCCGCATCCCCCCGCCCCATCCCCGGGCCGGCCCTGCCCCTCATCCCCCCCTTCTCCCCGGCCCCAGCCCCGCATCCCCCGGCCCCGGGAGGTCCCGCCTCGCACCGGCCCTGCCCCCGCTGCCCGGCGGACCCCCGGCGCCCTCAGAGCCGGAGGGCGGCTCGGGAATTAACTTCTGGAGACAGACTCTGTGTGTGTGTGTGGGGGGGGGGGGGGGGGGGGGGTCATCCCACAGCCCAGCGCAGCGATGAAATGGTGGAAGAGCTACATCCATGTTGTTTGATGCGGGGGGGTAGAGTTTGGCACAACCTCGTTACCCCCCTCAGCACACGGGATGAGACCCCAAAGCGAAATCCGCCCGGTTTTCACCTAAGTTTTTTTGAGCCCCCACCACCACCCCGGCCCCGGCGAGGCCGAGCGAGCGGCCGCGGGTCCCGCCGCGGAGCGGATGTGGAGACCAAGGCCCCGCCGGGGACCGGGCCGGAGCCAACGGCCGCCGCGGCGCCGGCTCCCCCTCAGCGCCCCGGGGCGAGGAGCCACGCAGCGCCCGCCCCCGGGGGAAGCGGGGGGGAGGGGGGGGCGGAGGAGGGGAAGGAAGCCATCGAGCACCCTGGCCGGGCGCCCCCCGCCCCGCTCAGCCCCGCGGAGGGCGGATTCCCGCCCCGGCCCCTTCCCCCACACGCCTCCCCCGGGAGGAGCTCGACGGCGGCGGGGAGGGAGGAATGGGGGAGCGCCGGGCCGGGCCGCCCCCCGCCTCCCCCACTCCCGGGCCGGGCCGCCCCCCGCCCTCTCCCCCCTCACCTGGCGGGAGTGGGCCTTGGGCTCGGGCGGCTTGAAGAAGGAGTCGGGCAGTTTCCGAAGCCGCATGGGCAGCGTGTGGGGCACGTTGGCGCCCTTGGGGTTCATCACGGCGTTGAACAGCGCCTCCAAGTCGGTCTCCGAGTCGCCCCGCACATGGACGATCTGGTGCCCCGCCGGAGGGGGCCCCGCACCGGGGGGCTGTGCCGCGCCGGCCGGGGCCCCCGACACGGAGCCCGGGGGCTGCGGCGGCGGCGGCTGCTGCGAGGCCGGGGGCTGCGTCGCCTGCTGCGGCTGCTGGGGTTGAGGCTGCCCGGGATCCATGGCTCCGTCGGGACCCCCCGGCGCTTCCCTGGCGGGGCTCGGCGGCTCAGAGCCCGGATTCCCAGCCCCGCATGCCCCGCTCCCCGGGCCGCGGCTCGTCCTGCTGTCGCCGGTGCTTCTCGCCCCTCGGCGGGGAAACCGACCCGGCCGCAGCAACTGGCAAAACAACTCTGACCGTGCGGCGCTTCCCCGAGCCCGGCCCAGCCCGGCCGGCGCCTCTGTCCCGGCGGCGGAAACTAACTCACACAACACTCCAAACAAAAGTTCGCAGTTACGCCCGCCCGAATCACTCTCCGCCGCCGGCCCCGCCCCTCCTGAGCCCGCCCGCACCGTATCCGACACAGGCAGCCTGCGCCGCGCAGCTCTCCTGCCTGCGCCCGCCCGCACCGCCTCCCGCTCCAGGGGCGCCCGGGGGGGGCGCTGCGCGACCCCCCCGGCCCAACACCGCGCGCGGCCCGCAGTCGCCTCACGCCTCGGTTCGCCGCCCCCCCTCCCCCCGCTACTCCTTTGCTCGCCCGCCCGCCCTCAGCCGCAACGGAGCGGTGTCGCCAACCAGAACTTTTATTTTTCCCTCCCGAACTTGTATCCCAACTTCCAGGCGGCCGCGGGGCCGGGGGGGTGGCTGCGCTCCCCCCTCTCCCCCGCCGGGCAGCGGCTGGGCCCCTCCCGCCCGCGGGGCCTGGGGTGGCTTGGCCTGGGACCCCCTTGGGGCGCCGTTAGGGCAGCTGCCGGGCGGAGGCCGTGGGGCCCGGCCCTTCCCGGGGCCAGCAGGAGGCCGGGCCTGGCCCGCCGGCCCTCGGCCCCCGCCTCACCTGGCGGTGTCGGGGCGGCCGCGGCCTGCGGGGCTGGGGACGAGGGGCGATGGAGGGGAAAGCCGGAGGTCGGTCGGTGCAGGCTGGGGCGCCTGACGCACTTTTTTCCCCATCCCGCAGAGAGTTCACTGAGTCCAGAGCCTCCCCTGGCATTTACACGTCGTGGATCTGAAAAGCTGGTTCATAACGAGACATTCGGAGAAATACCTTTTATTAGATAAAACGGGTGAGGGAAGGGGGGGACAAAACTGCCAAGATAAGAGATTCAAGAAGCGTGCCTTTTAAATACAGAAGAACTTTTTAAAAAAACACCCAGAAATATGTACGTGAGCGTGGAGCCATGCGGAGGCTGTCATGGAGGTGCACCTTCCTCACAAGAAATCTCGGCAGCTTCTGCCTGAATCAGTGCCATGAGGAGGCCGCCCCGGTGATAAAGTCGGAGGATGGCCAAGTTTATAACGAGCTGGTAGATACACTTGTGCCAAAACAGTGGTACAGAACGTGGACGTGTCGCCTGCAGGGATCCACGGTCAAGTAGGCAAAAGTCTGCTGGTGGCTTTGGCTGGAAGGGTAACACAGGCCATGGGCATCCTGAGAAGAAATAAAATCAAACAACCAGTATTAGTGACAGCACGGATACCCATGAAAGAATTCATAAAAAACTGAGCAAAATGTATCATTTTGTTCCAGTTGTAACAATTTATTTCATGGCAAAAGATAGAATAGATACACCATAGTTTATTTAAGCAGTGTTACGTCTCGGTGAGGATCCTGATGCCACAAAACGCACCAGTTCTGTCGGAATAGTTCCAATAACCTTGAGGTAAATGGAATATTAATATAAAATGTAAAATTAACCATGTAAGCGTGTGTTTACACAATTAGAGCCTAAAATACAGATGATTAAACATACAATGGTTCGATCATGTTTCATTTGAAACAGAAAAAAATTAGGGATTATATTTATCAGTAATTCTTTTTCACTTAACATTTGCTAATGCATCTGTTCAGTTTCAAATATTTGCATTTAAGGAAAACCCTCCTTACAGCTCTCGTTAACAACTTCGAACTGTTAGCGAAAACATGTTGTGTGCCGGTCCTCAGAAGGGGTTTGAAGGGAGTGCAGGCACCGAGCTCCAAAATCCTCATTCTGGAAACACAGGTTCAGGTGACAGCCAGCTCCAGAACCGGGCTCTGCCATTAACGCCCTCCCTCTGCCCGCTTCAAGAAAAGCTTCAGCGCTGATGAGGCGGCACAGCCTGACACGCGCTTCGAATCCAGCGGGGATCCAGAAACCAGGTGGCGGGATTTTTGGAGGGTTGATTTTTTTTAATTCATTTAGTCTAATAATTGAACATCTAAAAGATAACAAATATTTAGCTGACACCTCCTTTCCTTTCAATCACAGTACAGTTTCCTCCTGCTCCCGAACACCTTTATACAAGAGTTGAAGAGATGTAGGTTCTGTTCCACTTTTTTGCCCGAAGGAAATTGCTATATTGCATTTTTTGTCAATTTTCTCCAAGAAAATTTTAAACTCCTGGACTACAGACTATTCCAGATTAGAGGCACATCTCTCACATTCCTTTGTTGAAGCTGTCTTCCTTTGCACAAAATAATCCACCTCTTTTTGGACCAAGAAAATATGAAAACTGTAACCTCCCTCAGTGGTTAGGGCAGTCAGCTTAGAAGGAAAAAGTCTGGGTTGTGAATTTTATCCAGTAGCTGTTACTGGCATCCCATTTTCTCTCCTGTTATTTCAAACAGGAGGAACTATATCCTCTTTGGATACTATGTGTTCTGGTGTCTTCTTTTGGTGCACTATTCCAAACCATAAATCTTAAATTAAGATAAGCACCACCATAAAAGCATTGTTTAAGACAGGTAGACATTTGATAATGTTTATTCACAGCATTTTCCAATGGTAGTCAAATGCCACAAGCTAAAAATAGCATTCTATTTTTAAGCAACGCAGCATACAAGCTCCATAGCTCCAATTTTAAGAAGCCTAGCCCTCTCTGTGTGGTTTTGAGGTATGCATGTGTATCAAACACTGGATTCTCAATAGCAGTAAGGAGAGCAAGCTTTAAGATTTTACAGTACGTGGCATCACAATGCCTTTGGAGTTTGATCCAAAGATAACCTAAACTCATGCACGAAACCAAAGAAAAGCAAGAGAAGACCAGCATCAAGATGTGATTGCTAGTTAAACTTTTTTCCCATTGCTACTGAAGATCCCATTCCTGCAGTCCTTATGGAACTGACCAATGTCAGTTGAGGTTTTGACTGTTTAAAGGCAGCATTGGCACACTAAAAATTTGTTCAACAATTCAAGAAGAAAAGTTAAGTTTTGGTGATGAGGGATTTCAAGAAACTCCAGAATATACCAAACCTGGTACCAGGAAAATAATAAATAAAATTTAATTAAATTAAAAGGGATCTTAAATTTATTTTAATTAGTAAAAGAGGTCATAAAAACCCTGAAATACTTGAGCATAAAGCCTCTGGAATTTACACAGACTTGCTCTGGTTTTTAGAGCAACAGGGTGCACGGACACGAATTCAGAATCATACCAATTCCATCTGCAGTGTGGACTTCGGTTCAGACGTGCAGGGGGTGTAACGATTGATTTACTGATGTTAGAGTAGGATCATTTTATTTTTTCCTTGTAGGAACGCACATAATCAGCTGATGATTTAAGAGTACATATGCATAGCATAATACAGAAATAAAGATACCACTGAACATCTCTCAGAACTGCATCATTTAATAAACAATTTTTTTAGAAATACTTTTTGAATAAACTGTGCATTACACAGATGTCTGACACTGCCACGATTCAGGTTCAGGTAAAGAAAGTTCTAAAATGCCAGTTGGCATCCAAATACTTCAGCTGTAACAATGTTTCATTATGTGCAAGCCCCAAAGCTCTCACGGGTATTTGTGATGCCCAGGTGTATGGAGTTTTGGTGCTGAACAGATATACAGATGTGTATAACTACACCTTAATGCCTTGAAATATTTACATCTCTAATAGTGTGCTTTTTTAGATATTGTTTCCAAAATAAGGGCTTCTTAGCCACAGCTTAAAAACCAATGGATGGTGTCAGTATGGTGTTACATAAAGTTCTTAATTCCTGATTCCATTTGTACTTGTGGAAATATACAAGTATATTTATTTGTCCACTTACTAATACAGCTTGAAGAAATGTGTGTTCTTCTAACTTCTCAGATGCTCTTCAAGTCACTTTTACCAGAACAGCTCTTTTTTTCACTTATATCAGGCTAAGAGAGTATGTCCATTTCTTTCAGATATAAACCAAGAAAACATGGCTTAAAAATTGTCAGCTCAACGTTAAGATTATAATAACACACTCTATGGTTATTTACCACACGAGCTCAGAAACTAAATCTACTGCAGAAATGTAGTTATCTCCTTGAGAGAAACTTTTCGTCACAAGCACAAGACATTTGTGCTCCAGTAGGAGCCCTTCCTGTAATTTCCAAGTAGAGTTCAAAGAGTTTTGATCCACATAGCTACCAAACGATCTAGACAGACACGTTTAAGGCTTTCTCTATTCCAAGAGAAAATTCTTCAGGATGTTCTTTAATGGAATCCAGAATTTAGGAATTCTCCTTCACTTCACAAATTTTCAGAATGTGCAGTAAAGCCCAATATCCCCCCAAAGCTACAGGGAGGATAGCCTGCTCTGTATTTACACTGGATTTTCTTTCATCCATCCACTTTTTTTTTGTTTTCAAAAGGTTGACAAGTTTTGTCTTTTTTTTTTTTAAATACTAATGATATTTAACGTATGGCAAAGACAGTTAGGGGAACTCTTAAATATCATGCATCTACCGAAACACAGAAATGTGCAAAGTTCACATCAATACACTTGATTCGGAGATGGGGAGGACCCAGTAATAACAGTAGAACATCAAGTTAACAGGGTTTTTCTTTTTTATTTTATTTGTATTACAGTCCACAGTCTAGTAGAAGGCTGCATTTTGATACACCCATAAAGCGCTTATTTTCAAAAACCTTCCAAAAGCCTTTTATGAATCACACATAGTACTTAAAAGATGATGATCCACAGATGAACAGCTGGGCTATTGGCAGCTTACAGGGAAGCTTGTGCAGTCTGAAATGACATCAGCTAGTTCTTTTGAAAGTGGGTACATTATCTGACATTTAATTATTACATATTCTGGTTACTCAAGAAGAATTTGGAGTAGTTCATCCTACTATAACAATTAAATGACAGATATGCTGAATCTAGTAAACATGCAGCCAGTTCTCAAACTTATCTTGATGGTAAATGTATGATTTTGCAAGAGAAACAGATAGGAATGAGACTTGACAAGGGAGGGGAAAAGAGGTGAGCAGTCATCTCACCACCCCAACTTTCTGCGTACTAAACTTGCAGTCTTCACAGAAAATAGATGCAATACAAGCTATTTGGAAAGCTCTAGCAACGTTTCTAAAACCAGAACTATACAAAGTCAAGAGTGGATTCTTAATCCTTAACTGCTATCTCAAGTAGATCTAAAAGCAGAATTACTCAGACCTAAAGATATGTTTTTTTCATAAACTAGTTTCTGGATGACTATTATGACTTCAAGTGTAATCCAGTAAACCTATTTTTAGTGAGCTACCAAATAAAACTTTAGTTGGTCATTGTTGATGAAGAGTCAGTAAAGAGGACAAGAAAGCAGGGTGAGATCAGGAAAAGAGTTCATGAATACAAAATGACAACAACTATGGAAAAATAAACCCTTAAAAATGGAATATTATGCTTTCTTTGTGTAAACGTCAATTCATTATTTTCATGTTATACATGTGACGTCCAGTATAATCTTGTACTAAAATTATTAATACTTACATATGCGGACACTCTGAAGACTGTAGAAATAATACGTATATCTTTTGTTTCAGGATCCTTTTGAACACTGAAATACAGGGGAATAATACATACTTAATACATACAGTAAGCACTGATTATTAGAATCCTTCACTTAAAAAATAAATTTTTAACATATGCACTGTGTTCTCACTCAAATTTGACCAAGTTCAAATTAGTAGTTAAACTTCAACTCATGTCACATTGACTATGAAAAGCTATGTTGACCGTTGTTAGAGAACACGGATATTATGACATTTTACTGAAAGCTATTGAACGTATCTAGTCATCTGAGTTAGTTTCACTGTTTTCAGCTACTAAATCACAGCAATATTACCCAGGCCTAGATGACTCCAATATAAAGTTTGCATTTTGACACCTATGAAAAGTTATTCAGCTAAACATTTAATAAAAATCTTTTCACATATTCTTTGAGAAAAAAACCACTTGCAAAGTGAACTGCATCGTAATGCAGACTACAAGAGGTAGCAGCCGTACTGGTGAAGAAATGCAGACTTTAGCTCATTTTTAATTAATATATGGTTATAATTTAGCTTCATTTTTTATCCTTTGAAATGATGTATATACAGACAGCTATGCAGCTTAGGATGGTATTGGGTCTGAATTTGTATATTTCTAGACTTATGTTTGTTGTGAGGGGTGCCATTTATTCCATCACAATTATTAATAACACTAAGATATTATTGCAAAGCATGTCTACATATTTTAAACTTAAATGTTTTTAAATATGTCATTTTTCCTCAGATCTGCTTGAAGTGATGCTTACATTCCTTCGTTAATTAGATTATGTAACTTCTATTAATTTATGTAATTTTACAGATTCCTATTTACATTAACTCCCTATGGAGTTGTTGAGTCTTATAAATTCCATACTTACACAGTTCCAAGAAATGCATAGCTCAAAACCTGCCTTGTCACAAACAGGTTCAGTTCCTGGGAAAGGTCCCAATACAGCTAAGTCACTAGAGGATGTGTGTTAAACACAGCCTAGTTGTACACTGCACCAGCTCCAAGCTGTCTGTGACAGCAGCCCTCTGTTACCACTGCTTTCACAAAGCTTCTTTTTATAAGAACAAACAAACCCTAAATCAACACACATCATCTTTGTTGATTCAATCTCTCCAGCTAATAAAAGAAATTGACTCTCCGATGAGCTGATTTCATCTGTAATGACACAGTCATGTATGAATTAAGCTTATACAGTGAAGCTGATCTTTCCTGTGGTGAGTCAGTAAGGAGGCTTTCTCAGAATTTTTTGTTGCAACTGACTTGTTGATATACTCAACAGTGGATTAAAAAGGCATTGCTGAAACTGGTACTGGCCTCAGTTGTCTGCTTTACCACCCCTCTAGAGATTACTGCCTTCCCAGCAGGGACAGCTCAACTGGTTCATGACTCAGCTTCTGAACCACTGCAGTTTACAGACCGGCATATTAAGATAAACTTAACACGGATGTCAGTTTATGCTAATGTACCAGGCTGTAAACTACAGCAGTTCGGGAACTGTTCAACCATCTCCGCTGAAAGAGTGACAACTTTCAGAACAAGGTGTAGAGGGTCAGTGGGGTTAGCGCTTTCTACCATACATCACCACCCCCAAAAGCTACAGTTGTATTTAAGTTACTCTGGCTTCACATTCTTGTGTCTGAAAACAATGCTTTCAATTTCTGCTTTCTTAATTTTTATGTTATATATATCTAGGATATGAAAGTAAGGGGTGACAGAGAATAAGTCTTCCTATTTATTATTCTGCTGCCTTGAGACATTTTCCCCTTGTGGTTAGCTTCCTGTAAGTCATTTTTCAGACGGATTGTATATTTCTAGAACTTTGGTTAATTTTTAAGGCAAAATAATATATCTGCCAAAATCAGATGAGATTCTTCCCTTGCTTACTTGAAAGAAACCAGAAGGTTGCCTTTGACAAGCTCGTTTGCTCTATTTCTTTTCTTTTTTTTTTCCTAAAAAGGTTTTAGAAAAAAATACCTTGTCTTCTGAAGAGGATAGTATTTCCTTAAAAATAGTCTTAATATCCTCTTTGTTCTTTCAAATTGTTAACTTCTAAACTATTCATTGAATATGGTCGTTCCTTCATCACTTTAATGTGAGTCTATTGTCTTTTTATGAAGAGCAAACTTCCTCATCATCTCGCAATTCACTTCGGGTTGTATTTATATCCTAACCTTACAGTCAATATTTTATTACGATTTCCAAACATTAAATGAACAACTCAATGCTTTCACATAAATTCATTTGTTATGGGGGAAAGGGCATAGAGGTGGCATGGAAGGAAGGAGAAGAGAACAATAAACACAAGATACTACAGCAGCTGTCACCACAGAGAGACACTGTCAGATAAATCAGGGGTTAAGTACAGAAGGCAAGATTTATCAATAAAGATTCATAGATTATATTTTAGCTAACAAGTTTTTGTCATGTAAATGTATGCGTTAACTAAACCAAAAATACTACGAGAAGCATTTTGAAAATATTTACGTTACACAGGATATGACACTTAACACTAAAACTTTGCATGGATTTAACTGGTCACAGACTAATTACTGGTGGATTAGTAACAGACAACAAGTTGTGCATTAATTCATTAGGAAGTAATTATTGCTCTTTTTACAAAGGAGAAAATGTCTGCCATTTAATAGTTGTATTTGGAAGTCCCTAGCTGTGCTTGTAAAATAGAGTGGCTAATTTCAAAAGATTATTGCATTCTTACATAATAAAGCAATATACATGGAAACACTTCAATAAAATGAAATCTCAAACCTTTTGGCACTATTTTGAACACTAATGCCTTAGAGTTAGAACTCAGGAAAGGCCAGAAGAAAGGCTGTAAGAAAAAGAAGTGGGGAAAAGCTCATAATAGGTCTGTCATTCCCAGTACTAGAGACGCTTTTGTGGAACTCTTCATGCCAAGGCTCTTTTCCATAAGAAAAACTGTTACAGGACCAAACAGTGGTGGTTTATGCCTCTATAAGCATATAATGATTAGACTAAATTCATCTGTGGGGGCCAATTTTTCAATGTACATCAGCTAGCAGCTAATAATTATTGTGCTATCAATTTGTTTTTCACCAAGCCTTCTGAGCCCTTAAGACATAAAACTTAAAGCTTAAGAAGAGTACAGTTTACAGAATTTTTTAGTACCACAAAAAGTTTTTATATCACTTTTCAAAGAGTAGAACATTTCCAATGCAATGGCAATCCAGGATGAAAAGAAGCAGTCAAGAAAAGAAGAATTTAAAGAATAGTTGGTTTTCAACAGGAATTTGAAGGTGAACTGTTTTGTAAACATAATTTAATAGGCCACTACTCTCCTTAGCAATTGTTTACTGAAAATAAGAGGCCGTAAGAAAGTAATTTTCATTGCTTTATTTTCTGGTGTAATTTGTGCAAAAATGATCTAAGTAACAGTGCACAGCATGGACTAGCAATTAGAAATCCAGTCAAGACTGTGGCATGGATGTCCCTCTGCAGAGCTGTATCGCTTATCCTTTCACTGGCCTTTTCTCTTACGAAGGTGGTAACAAAACAGCAACATCATTTTGGATAAACTGGGGGCAGGGGGAAATGAGACAAAGCAGGAGACAATCATGATTGGGAAAGGAAAGTCTGAAATGTCAAGATCAAAAGCTTTTCTCATGGGACCAACAGAGAACTTAATATCATTGGAGCAAGATAAAACATTTAGTTGTGAGATTTCTTTTGCAACTGCTAGCCAGGTCCAATGGCAGTGAGAAACAAGCAGACATTTGTAGGCACAGAAATGGAGACACAAGGTAAATAAATAGTGAAGATCAGTTATGTCACATGAACTGTGTAGATGTACTTCAAAACTTTGGAGGATAGAAAGCAAGCTGCCAACTGGAAAGAAAAAAAGAAACAAATAAAAACTAAACCAAAAGCAAACACCCAAACACCAAAAAAAAGTGGATCTTCAATGGTTTTCTCTTGATATTGCATAAAGGACGGAAGTAGCACTCCAGAGAAAAATCACAGAAATACAGAAAGGGCCAATAGGGAACAGGTTGAGGGTATAGGAAAAGCAAACCTTGAAAGAGGGATGAAATTGTAGGGAAGATTTTGGCAGACGCTTTTTTTTAGGTAACAAGAACTACTTGACATCCTTATTGAATTTTACATCAGGAAAAGGAAAATGAAGGGGAAAAGGTTTAAGGAGATAGAAAGGTAAAGGAAAGGAGTGGCTTTGAACAAAACTTGAGCATGCGTAGCAGCAAACAACTGAAAAGCAAAGGGAAGCAAGAAAGTGAAGGAACTGATTGGATTTGCGCTTTGTCCTAGGTCAATTCAGCAACACAAGAGCAGAAAGAGCTGTAGTCAATGCAAAGTCAACTAAGGCCAAGGATTAGAGTAACACACAGCTTGTTTCAAGTGTCGAGTGAACCATTTGAAAGAAAAGGGAGGGTAGAGCTGAAGCACTGATGGATCCTTTTAAGTCATATTCTGTATTTCTGAAGAACCCACTTGATTTCCATCTATGTATGATATGAAAATATCAAAACTAATCACACTAATAAGAAAGCTCTGGTGACTAATCACAGTATTCAAATTAATACATGCAGCAATCTAAGTTCGTTATTTCTAAAAAATCTTGGAATATTGATAATGCTCAATTTCTCTGTTTCATTGGTTTCACTAAAAGTATGAACTGTTTTGCTACTTTAATAATTTATTTTAGATGACCCGGGAAACAGCACATAACTAAATCAACTTGTACCCTGAAAAGTATTGACCATTAGAAAATCTGAAAGCTGCTTAGAAGTTATTAAAGATGTCTAAGCTTCTTTGGTTAAGTACTACAAAAAATTCCCCAAACCAACAAATATTTTGTTTTAAATATTTTGTTTGGACACAGCAATCTATACACAAGTGCCACAGAAGTAAAGAAATATTCAGGTGATTAAGAATCACTGGGTCTAATCCTTTCATTTTATCTTTGTTCAGACATACACA
This sequence comes from Larus michahellis, assembly GCF_964199755.1. NCBI lineage: Eukaryota > Metazoa > Chordata > Aves > Charadriiformes > Laridae > Larus > Larus michahellis. The sequence continues at coordinate 207,414,531 of NC_133896.1, forward strand.
TTTTACTCTTATGTTTATCCAAAGACATTTTAAGAACAGATTTAATGACGAATACACCTTACACGATCTTTTTCCTAATATGCTTGTGTATAATCTTAAAATAGGAGATGAAATAACCATTGGTCATCACACCATTCCAAATAGAGTGAGAACGAAGAAAAATATCAATTCCTACTTTAAGTGATTTGAAGCCCTTGTAGTGTACATTGTAGTTGCATTACTTAGTATCCACATTATCAGAGTTCTTGTAGTATCTCTCATTTTAGTTTTCCACTGTGCAAGTTGATATTGTTCTTTATAGTATCCCACAAATACTTAATTATAAGTGGCAAAGTATAATATAATATAAAATTTTAGTAATATCATTGATGATCTTTATATTCCCATTAGTTTAGCTATGAATGAGTCTGCGTAACTGATAAGTACATTCCATTGCCCACTAATCAGGAAATAAGAAATTTTGTCAATCAGAGAAGTCAGCATATGGATGTATCAAAACAGGCCAAAAAATTGCCCTTTTTTTTCTGAATTTGAACCTCTGATCGATCACCTCTAATCTCAAGGAAAAAAAAAAAACAAATTCCAAACAATTCCGTATACCAGATCTAGTAAAAATGTGTATGCTAACATGCTAACAGCATGTGTCACGCTAACAGCCAGATTCTATCACCGTTAGCTTTACGCTGCGATAAGTGTATTTATAGAATTAAGAATGCCAAAATCTAACTGTATTTAAAAAAAATAAAAATCACCTGGAATAAAATATATACAGAACTACAAATTTCAGCTGAAGTATTTCAATTTTTAAATCCTAAGCCAAAAGCAGCTTGAAAGTAGTCCAAGACTATACATCCAAGACTTAGCTGTTGATATTTTATCAAAGATAGTGGGCACACAATCTGCTTCCAGTGCCACACCATGTTTTCAGCAGACAATTACAGAAACAAAAATCTTTAAAATGGGAGTGAATTACAAAGTATCAATGTCCATATATGTAATATAACAAAAGTTTTTATGTGGGACAGATGCCATTAAAATTGCATATATTTTGCCATTGAACTCCTACCATTGTTATACAGTATTTTGATAGGTGAAGTCAAATAAGCTTGTAGATTGATTAACTAACAGCCCCATTTTTGAAGCAGTAATGCACAGTAAATTTACACAAATCAACACAAAGTATCTATGCACAGCGCATACATATAAAATTGCATAAAACAGAAAATGCTTACCTCACCAAGTCTTTATATAAAGCTTTTGTAGTTTCTAAGTATGGGCCAACTACATCTTCAAACTGGCAAAGAGTTCCTCCAATGCAAAGATGCTTAAAAAGACAGAAGAGAAATTCTTTGCGATCCAATTGACTGAATAAGTCATAATGGTCTGAATCTTCCAGAAGCAAAACCTTGTGGAACAGGAAAATAACAAAGTTTATAAACAATGGAACTACTTTGCTGTATTTCATACAGAGTTTACATCCATATAAAATACATGAACTAGGGATGGAAATAAAGTACTTCTCTCTCAATCTTTCCTCCAATGATGCAATTATGTTCAAAATTTATAGATAGAATATAAAGCAGAATCACTGTCAGATTTGTGCCCACAAGATATAAGGGAAGATTTTTCAAGAGTCTTGTTATTCACTGGTTAATTGCTCATCGTGCTAATGAAACAATAATCTGAAAAAAACCCAGCTATATTTGGTATGTCAATCACAGCCAATTAGTTTGTCTTCGGCACCTTTGCCTACGTTTGCTTTTTTACTCTAAGTTTACACACTTATCTCACATTTGTAAAGGAATCCTAAGGATGTCCCAGAGGACATCATTCAAATTCACATCATTCTTTACTGCAGACTCTAGCGAGTCTTTATCTGCAGCCTGGGTAAACCAGACATGCTGTCCAGCTGCCTCCATGCCTCTCACCTGCCTTTTGCTGCAATATTATGTGAACACAGAGGACTTGCTAGATTAGTCCCAACACTGCCCACTGTAAGGGTGGACAGGAATTGTAACTGAGTATGGCTACAAGACATTTGAGTCACACCAGCCAAACTGCAGATGTCAACTCAGGCAAACTGGTTAAAGCTAGACATGAACTTAACACTCTCTGGTCCTCTTCATAATATCACTACACAACCTGAGTAACAAAGGGTCAGGGCAGCAACTGTTGTTGATGGTCACCTCATATGTATCCCAACCCCCTTCTTGGTTGAAGCAAGAGACGATGTGACAGGTGGGAAAGAAACATGGAGTTTTGCAGATGAAGGCCACCCTCTGACATCAGGAGATAGACAGTTTGCTGCCCCCTACAGTCTACCGTCCTGGGGCGTGGACTAATTTCATCTGAAGCTTTGACGTCGTTCCTGAAAGACTTTAACTCTTAATTCTTTCTGCCATCTTAGGTCTTATGAGTAGGAATCATGTTCCTTTCAAACAAACGTGAATCCTTCAACTTGCAACTTGCAGACACACACATCCCTTCCAAGGGAAGGAAAATGGAAAGAAACTCAAACTCCAATCATTTATTTTAAATAAACTTTCCTATACCCAGTATACTTAATTTTCAGAAAACATTTCACACATACCCAACTTAGAAATAAATACATAGTATTTTGAACTGCTAGGCTACAAACCGCATCTGAAATTCAAAGCTGAGCTTGAGTTCTCTCCTTTTCCCAGAACTTCACAAGACAGACCAGTATTTCAGGCCACATCCTGTAACCAGTGTCACTGGTTCAAATATCCTTCAAAGGATTTGGCAAGTGCAAATGAGTGCAACTCTATAATTATTAAGTACTTATGATGATTATATATACAAGGAAGAGCAAAATCCAGTTCTCCCACACTATGCCTTGCTAATGCTAAACAAACATAAGTAAAAAAAAATTGTTTTAGCTTATGACGTCAAAAGAAACACTTACAGTGAAGACATATGTTGATTAAGAAGGTGCCACTGTTAGAGAGAGATCCTTTTTCAGAATAATCTGCTCTTTAACAACTCCACTGGAGTGTAACAAACAGGTTTTACCTTGCAGGCCTGTTCAGGAGCTATATTTAGTCCTTTTCCAGTGTTAACACTGAAAAATAATTTCCCTTTTCACAGTTTCCTCTCCTTTGTTTCAATGAAAATATACAAAGATCCTTAAATGCCTTCAGATATGATACGGTCAGCATTCCCAGCCAGGAGTGCTTCAGGATGTAGCTATTGAGTACGTTCAGTTTCACCAGCTACCTGGAAGGTTGTGTGAACCTGCAGCTCTGGGTATCATGGTACCTTTCCATTGGCACCATTTGTTTTCCCCTCCTAGGCAAATGAGTAGCTGCATTTCCCCCCCAACCAAGCACAGACTACTTGAGATAAGGGTGTGTAGAAGAAGGTTGTGCCTTTTTCTCGCACCTAAAAAGGAAAGAAGGCCCACCTGGAAAACAGCCAGTGCTTTCACACATTCAGGCACTGCAGTGCCTCAATTGGTTCTATCCCATGGCTATTGATGCCCATTTTTACCACAGAAAGTATGTATTGTCAGAAAAAAAAATACTGAAAAATGTGTCCTTACGGTACCTAATAGAGTATGAAAAATTATAAGAAATTATTCATTGCTATACTGACCTTCCTTAATTCATCGGAGATGAGAATATCATCGTAATAGTCATCATAACATTTCACAATATGTCCAGTTTCTCTGACAACTCCTTCAGAGTACAGCCGATCAAAAAATGACATAGAAATCTGTGTACAGGGCACCAGTGTAGCTTCGATTTTTGTCACTTTGGAACCTGAAATACATAGGAAGGCTTCACTCCAAGTCTCTTGCAATAAAGAAAATAGGAGAATTTCCATGTACTAATTTGTAATTTGATACAGCGTGGAAATAATCACCTTCTCTAAATGGCTGTGTGTGGCATATTCTTTAAAAAAAATACAGACCACATAAGTATGACACAATCACACAGTCCCTCAAAAAACAAAGAAAGCTAAGAAAGAAACAAGCGTAAAGAAAACATTAAATTCATCTGAATACTACCCTCCATTAAGGCTCATGTGTGTGCTCCCCCTGTTGGTAATACTATGAGCCAAAACAAGTAATAGATGAAATACCACGTGAAACTCAACATCGCCTTAGATCACACCCTTAGAAAATCGTAATCCACAGCTTAAGCCTTGAAGAATCTGAGGACAAATACCAAACTTGGCATGATGAAGTACAAAAGCCAATAGCTGCTAACAGCACCCCACAAAGTAAAAACCAAAATGAACACAGCCCTGATGAATTTTTGGTTTGTTAAGTATTATATCTGAACTTTTTGAAAATTTATTTTGTAGCTACTGTAAGCTTTACGAACCAGCAATTTCAGAAGATGAAAAAGGTACTATCAGCACTTCCTGTATGAATCTGGAGTACTAAATGTAATCATTAAGTGCAGAGTACATTCTTCTAGAAATTTTCCATTTTCTGTGCTTGCAAGTCATTGGAGGCTTGATCCTGTTACTCCTAGACATCTAGTGCCATTTGAGATGCCCTACAGTATTTTACTTAATGAGGTATCAGTCCATAACGACACATATCTTTTCTATATACAGTGTTACATCTACAATCTGTATGTGTGGCGTTGGATAACTTAGGGCACATCAAATAGCATTAGAGTCCATGTTTAAGAAGCTTTGGACTCAATTCAGTTCCATCAGCTCTCTACGGTCCAAGTGTTGAGACCAAATGATAGAACTTATTCTCTACTCATCTCCAAGTCCCCCTGAACCCCCTCAAAATGTTTCTGGAACAGGAGAGGGGAGGAACGCACAAGTTAGCATAAGCACGAGCGAGCACACAACACAAGGGCAATGTGTCTTGGCAGAGATAATATTCACAGCATTCCAGCTTTCTATGACTTTACTCATATGTTTTCCCCTCTGGAGGCTCCCTTGACTGGTCAACAGCATCACAGTATCAAAGGCTTTTGACCGTACAATTAAAGATAAAATTAAGTGGTGTCCTGACAAACTGACCTAAAGGATCACTAAAGACTAGTACTTAGGAAATGCACAAATTTCATTCTAGATGACAGTATTTCATGAACAGAAACATGCCAAAAAGGGATGTATGAACCATGACGCTTCTAAGAGCACCTATTATTTCATGCTGATCCTAATCTTTGCAAGCATAGCACAACCTAAAATTTCTCTTGCCTCCACACTTCCAAAAAGTTCTTGGGATGTCTCCCGTATGTTATTACATGGAGGTTAAGTAGGACTGGCATTTTGTTATCTAAAACCAGGTAAACTATACCACCTACCCAATCAACTCTAAGAAAAAAATTAGAGAATTTACAAGTTGATGGCTTGAAAATGTGTCTACTTAAGCTAAAAATAATGGCATGAAATTTTATAATTATTTTATTGGGCCAATGTGATGTAAACAAAATGAGCTATAGAGAAAAGCTTGGCATTTAATTGCTTGGCTTCACATCTACAGATATGGTTATGAAAACCATATCTTTATTAACCATTTATTTATTAAAGAAAAAAGGTTTGGACATTCTCCTAATGTCCACATAGTGACTATCAAAAAATAATCAAATTATGTAACCAAAATCACAAGTCAGGAGAAACAAGACTTACAGCTTTACAACTTAAGAAAAAAAACAAACACTGATTTTTGATTATTTATTTATGCTCCCTCCCTCACCCTCACCTCCAGACTCCTCTAACTTCTAATTCTCCAGCTTCCTTTAGAAGGGATAGACTTTTTATTTTATGAGATATTTAATAAGAGCTAAATCAGCCTCTAACATAGAACTTATTTTCTAAAGACCTATGAATCAAAAACTGAATCAAGACTAATAATAATCAGATGTTAAATGACTTGAGGAAAAAAAGACACATCTTACATTTTCCCAGTTATTGAGCTTGAAGTATAAGAAACAGAGCTATTTATAGGCCTTCAAATTGTTAGGATTTTATCAGGGGAGGGGGAAGAAAGGAGACACACTTCTGCTTTGAAACAAGATGTTATGAAAAATCTCATCAGGAAAAAAAAATCAAGAGCTTTGTAATCTATTCAGTAGTTCAGAAAATCAAACTACAAATGGAAAAGTTTAAATATACTGGAAGCTCCTATTCTCCATTTGAGAGGTGAGATTTGAAATTGGAGATTCAGAATTTCCTGGAAAAGAGTGACCAGTTTTAATAACACTGTAAAAGTGAGCAATAAAATAGGAAGAAGAAATGCCTTGACAAATCTGCAAGTGGAAAACAAAGAGCTGAGAAGTACTGAAGTAGATTAAGCTTCTTATAACAGCTAGCTCTGGAATATATATAAAGCACTGCCAATATACTTTTAAATGAACACATTGCATATCTAGTATGGGGCAGATAAACCCCAGATTAGGTATATTTAGAATTCCTCCAAAGTTTAAGAAAGATTTTTACCTCAGGGAAACATCTACAGAACAGTTTATATAGAACATACATAATGCAAGTTCAGTGCTCTGTACTAAAAAGACGGTATTTCAAAAGTAAAAGGTGCAGGTTGATGATTTATAGGTTCAAATGACATCTAAAATTTTTGCAAATGATAACCTATAACAGTAGTCTAAAAAATTGCTTCCAGATTTTAAAACGCCATTTCAAAGACAGCAATCATTAAAGCTTCAAGTACACATGGCAACTCAAGAATCTTTCTTAGGCAAATACTTAATTTCTATTTACACAAAAAGACAGTAACCGTATCCCTTTGAAGATAACTTTTCAAGTGTTAATTGAGCTTAAGCAGATACAGTCCTGCCTCCCCAAGACTGTTGACAGGTGCAAGGCCAGTAATATGTCCAAGGAAAAACTACTATTTAGTTTTCATTGCAGCTATTTAAAAACACAAGACTCAAGACATAACATGGTATGCATCAAATTTGTTCCTTTTGATGCTTCTATTTTAGAAATACGAGAGTAACAGATGAAGGCGGGGCTTAATGCACATGACAGAACTATCAGGTGCTCTGCCATGCAGCCAGGAAGAGGGAAGAAAAAATCCCTCCTACAACAGGCAAAAAAGTGTCATGTGAGAACAGGTGATTAAGTATATGTCCGATCAGATGAAACAGACTAGAGAATATCCTTGTGTATTGTTTACCTAAAATGTTATCTTTCAACTAATATTAAAGCTGAAGTCCTTGAGACAATGTACTACTGTGGGGTTCTACCAGGAATCCCAACACGTCAGGGACCTGGGGAGAGAGGTACATGTTGCATTCCTTGGGGACACCATGTTTTATGGCACCTTTTGATCTAACAGATAGAGACTGAGGATGTTATGGTCTGATAATATTAAGGTGAGGATGAAAAGCAGTCAAGAGAAGAAAAAAATGAGATTAGACACAGGGAAAAAAAAAAGAAGTAAAGAACTTTTAGAAACAGATTTTAGGAAAAGGAGATAGACAAATAACAGAGAAGAGGAGGTAGAGATAAATATGAAAGTGAAACCACGCCCACTGAATTAAAAAGAAAAATAAATTCTTAGTGAGAAGGTAAAAGGGGGAACACAGCCTGGAAAAAGACAAAAGGATTATGAAAACAAAGAAGCTCATAAAGTAAATATAATATTGATGTTTTATATAATGTTGACATCTTTCTGTGGGTCATAAATAAATACTTCCTGCCCAAGCTCACGTCAGGGAGAAGGGAGTTTTTTAAGAACCTATCTAAACCCCACTTATGTTATGCATCCAAAATATCTCCCCCCTGTAAAAAAACCCTAACATTTTTGTTTGCAAGGAATAAATACAGTATTTGAATCGATCTAGATTATGTAATTTTTCTTCCTATTTTCTAAAAAGCAAAATAAGCCTATTTCCAGTATTTTCTTTCAAGAACAGGAACTTGTTTTTAAAAAAGTTGCTCCACAGTGATAAGTAAATGATATATCTGGATTAATATATTGACATGTCTGAAGAAGAAAATACTAGAAGATGATTTTTCACCTCCTCCCACTCAAAGCTAATTCTTACTATATTTTCAAAAAATGCACATGAAGACTAAGGAAAGAAAAATGTGCCAACATTCCTCACCAAAAATAGGCAAAGAATGGGAAGATGAAATTTTAAGGGCAAATGGGGTATACCAGCTGTTCAGGATTTAGAAAGGGAACCCTTCCAGTCCTCAGAACAAAATGTATTACTTCTGTGTTGAGGAAGAGTGAGCGGAATCAGGAGTTAAGCCGGGATACTTGGCAAGTGACCCTCTGCTCTTAAACACGAGGTATGTAACCTACTGACCTTCGCTACAGGGACTGGCAAGTCACAGGCTAGACATACAGCCTAAAAAAATTCTTGCCTAAAGCAGGAAAAGGTTTACCCACGGTTTGAAATATATTTATTTTCTTTTTGCTTGCCAGAGTCAAAAAGAGGTACCTGAAGGGGAATTTGAGATATTTTTTGCATCTCATATATTTCAATTGCTTTAACAGCCGGATACAGTATTTGGAAAATGGATTTTGCTGACAAAAAGGTGGCAATGTCTAGTGTCATTGTATATCGTGGGGAAAACCTATGCCAATTCCAGAGAGCTGAAATGGAAAAGTTAGAAAATTCCCACAGCTCCATTAAATATTTACACACAGTAAAATATTTGCAGACAAACCAAAAGAACTGAGGACTTCCCAGTACCCCCTTTTAAAATATTCCTATTAAGGAAAACCACTTTGGTGATATCAGAGTTCACATTATGCCTAAAATCCCATTACATTATCACATGCAATTTCCAGGAAATTTTGTGTGTCATTTACATAACCAAAAATACAATTTCAAAGTGGTGCCATAAAATGGGCTATTTGCTTCTGGTCTTTCTCCTTTAGTGTCTCATCTCCATCTACAGACGTAATCAAGTGTTATAAGCAGTTAATGGTATGGCAACAAACTAGAAGCCAACCTTATGTCATGATTGCAACTAAAGCAACCTATCACATGGCTCTCTTTCTGCGCCCAGATCACGTTTGTTGTGCAGATAACATATTCCCACAAGCTCGGGGCTTTGCTCTATCTAATCTTCCGCTCTCTCAACTTTAATTTGTAACAGAGCAATAATCTCAGATTTGTCCTAAGTAAGGTGGTTGCATCTACAGAAGAGTGTCTTTCTCCAAATATTATCTGGATAACGTAGAACAATAATTCCACAGTTAGGGCAGTTGATTATGTCTGGATACAAGATCAGGTCAAGGATGTTACCGACCACTTAAAACCACTTCTGGTAGCTTAGTTTATGGATCGATACAGGGGTTAAGGAAAAAAGAAGTGTAAAATGTGACAATTCAGTAACAAACTAGGTAAGAATCTTTTCTTATTATTTAGTAAAAGAAGTTATTCTTTAAGATATTTCAACCAGGTGAAGATACACATATATCAACTGTCATTATTACAAAATGGTAAATGAGAGGAAAATAGTTACAGACTTTTTTATTTAAGATTAATTTATTCTAAATTTACCCAATGTAGTCCATTGTCCTGAAGCTGAGAGCAACTTTAAACTGGAGTTCACATTTTGATCATTAAAAAACGCCTATAATATTCAAATAAGAGAATACAAATTAATGAAATGAAACATAAAATCATCATTTATAGTGCCTTGGACACTTTCAAAGCAAATTATAAGGATCCAGTTAGTAAATAGATTCTGTATGATCTTTCAGTTTGGATACTAAATATCATACCACCAAATACATGTTTATGCAGTATTAATGTTTTACAGTAAAGCACTTTTAGTCCAAGAACACACAAAAAGGTTGTATGAAATCCTTGGAGGTACAGAAAATGGAAGAAGAGATGAAACAATTCTATCATCTCTGCATACAATGTTGTTGAAGTAAAAAAGGAATGCTAAGTACGATTGTACAGTTTACATTTTGTAAATAAATTCGAGGCTTGGAGAAGTGTAGATACACACAAAAAATATCAAAAAGATACAGAAGACATCCATAAGTTATCAAAGGGATGGAGAAGATGTTTTTTAACTGATTTATCAGTTAAAAAAAGGAGACATGCATAGTAATGTTGGTAACTGACAAGTTAAATGATAGATAAGCCAATTAAGAAACCTCATACTTATGTATATGCATACAAGCAGAGCGAATAATCATTGATGAAGCTGCTAAGAAAATGATGGATTTTTCACACTCTGCATCACCAAATCTCTTTACCACCTCTCTGGGATACAGCGAGATCAGACTATAAAATGTAATGGTCCCTTTGTTCTCAAATAATTCACAGCTACTCAGAGTTCATAATTTCATAATGATATTTTTACATTTTTAATTCAAAGGAGACAAGCATTGAGAAGGTAAATGCATATTTTGTAAAATTCAAACATTTGAAATGTTTATCAGTGGGAGATGAGATATTGGTGTATTTCTGTGTGAATTGCTTTAAAATAGAATCACAGAATCACAGAATCTTCATGGTTGGAAAGGACCCTTAAGATCATCGAGTCCAACCAGACAACCAATACAAAGAGTCTGAACTCTTTATCCAGGATAACAATATAAAATAGGCATACAACAAATCAAAGAGTTGTTTTTAAAACAACAAATGTAAAAACCACACTGTTTTTAAAACCACAGATTATTATTTTTTTTCTGTCTGCAAACAGATGAACAGATTTGATGTTGCAGACCACAAAAGTGGAGGCCATAAAATCAACAAAAGACTCAAGTCTCAAAAAGCTAAGAGCCCAAAATCACAGTATAAAGCAATGGTATCCAATACATTTTTAAATCTTGTATTTTCAGATATATGGTGCCTATGCATGTCTAATTGCACAGTGTATTTACTGTGACAAAACAGTAATAGCTGTGAGCAAGTGTACCAACTGCATGTACACTGTTTAAAGTCTTCCCCTGGGTGGACTTCCCAACACGAAATACGGTGGCCAAGATCAGCATCCAGTTCCGATTCCCATTCTTGGGAATCTTGAATGACTAAATTGCTCCCTCTTAAAACAGAGTAACATTAGTACAGACTAAAATATTTTTACTGGACAATACAGTTAACCCACAAAGTAAGATTTGTGCACCACACCTAAATCACTGACTTTCAAGGAGACAGTGATATGGCAAATAGCATGTTAACACTGCTACAATGTTTGCCATTAAGCAGTTTTCCAATAGATATAATTCCCTGCAAAAAAGTCAACTTAAAATATGAAGGATTTAAAGCTACCATAACAAATTCATCCTTTTGATAGGGCTTAAACTGCTGGTCAAAACTGAACGCTTGTGCTGTGATCCTGCCTTGCATGGACCTGAAATGGAAAAATTAGATGAAATATTCTGCAGACATACTAGGCACTTACTCACTTTGCAAATTTGCCTAGGTACACTACATAAAGTCCTATTCTGACCAATAAGTATAGTTTATTTTTTTCTTTTTCTCTTTTTCATTCTCACTTATAACCACCTCCGTGGAGAGGGGGTGGGGGGAGCACGACGGCTGCTGAAGCAGCACCAAAGCAACGCTGCGACGCTGAGGCGGATCCTGGCTAACTCTGGAAGGCAAAGATAAACGCCTTTGCTCCTCAGAACAAGCCTTTTAAGTGCCTGAAAAACACTGAGGAGACTTCCAGTTAAGGGGGAGGGGGGAAGAGAGACCGGGACCCGCCGCCACTTCAGAGCGGGAGCGCTGAGGGCGCGGTGGCGGCCCCGGCCCTGAGCACCGCCCGCCCCTTCCCCTCCCTCCCACCGTCCCCAGCGAGGCGGCCTCTCCCCCTCCCACCATTTGAGGAGCCGTTCCCCGATGTCCCTGTCCTCCAGGGAGGGGAAAGCTTTCTGGGGCAAGCAGCGGAAAGCGAAGCCGGCCGCGCAGCGCCGATCCCCGGCGGACATCTTCCAGCGCCGGCGGCGGCGGCGGCGGCTGGGCGGTTGCCGTGGAAACGGCGGTGCGCGGCCGGCGCGCTCCCGCCGCCGGGCCCGGCCCCGCTCACAAGCGTTCCGCTGCTACGGCGGTCCCCTTTCTGACAGGATTTCTTTGTTTTTTACCCACAAAATCCTCTAATGGAACACCATCCTTCTCCCCCCTCCCCTCTGCTCCTGTCTGTGCACCGGGAAAACTTTCAGGCTTGCCAAAGGAGGGCCTAGCAGGCCGCACGCAAAGGCAGGGACTACCATTGCTGGCTTAATCAACACCACCCCCAATAACGCAATGTCAAACCAATTGTGAAAAGCCCAAAGTTATGAATTGTGAAGCTGTAATGAATCAGCACTGCTTCTTGCTTCCCAGGGTGTTGAGGCGTTTGGGAATAGCGAGGCCATACTTTCAAGCTCTTCCCAGTGGAGAATTTAAGGAAAGTACATCATTAGTGAAGGATGTTATTTCTAGAAGTCCAGTAAAGCAAGAGACACCTTGCAAAATTTAGGGAATTTCCTGCCCTTTGCAGGGAAAGCAGCGAGAGTTTAGGGCTGCTGCACATTTCACGCTATATCCTTTAGCAATCCAGCCCCCCATCCCCCACCCCAAACTTCGCTGCAAATCTTAAAAATTGTCATTTTCCCATTAATCATCTGCTCGGGCTAAACAGCAGACCTGTTTCTAAGAAGTTAAGCAGTGGGGTTTTTTTTGTTTTTAATTTAAAAAAAATAAAAATTAAGCTGAATGGCATTCAATTTGATTAGAAAGCCGAAGGGAAAGGTGCAGCGTGCCCCGGCGGCAGGGAGCAAAGCCGAAACTGCCGGCGTGCACGCCCGTGTCTCATTGGCCTCTAGAAGACGTCCTGCGGATTTAACTTGTGAGACATGTTACTCTAACAGGCTTGTACCAAAGCAATCCAGACAAAACAGATATCATAAGCCTGTTAAAACCCCCTGTTTTAACACAGCTTCATTAGAATTCATTGCTCACTTCATACTCACTAAATTTTGTAAAGGAGTTCTTAACACCAGCAGGTTGCAGCTCAGCAGATCAAGTTATTGCATAGCAGCTCTGTAACATTTAAGGAGCCATTCCGCTCTATCTTCTCCATTCTGTTTTCTCCAAGTGTTTTCCCACACACATCCTTTTTTTTTTTCCCCAAAATATTTTGCTTACACCTAAACAATAGAAAATAAAGCTACACTATCTTCAAGATGTTTAAACGTTAGAGGTAGTTCAAGAGGGGATATGGAAAAAGTGTGCCTTTCTTCTCAGTATTTAAATATGATCTAAAGAAGAGGCACCTGAAACAAATTATTATAACCTTTTTCTCAACACATCCCCACCTACTCCAGCACTATTCCATCTGTTAAATTCCTCTTGCCACTAATATTACTAGCCAGAGATTAAATAGCCAAAGTGAAAGAACTGGTCTGGGCAGGGAGTGATGCGTAGCAACAACTAACAAGCACATAAATTCTCAATTTCAAGTTGTGCAGACTCAAATACAAGATTAAAAAAAAAAAAAAAGAGCGAGCGAAACTTTAGGTCTTTTGCAGCAAAAATTCCTACTGACTTCAGTGAGGATTTTCTCTGATTAAAGTGTTGAATCAACAAGCATATGCTTAAATCCCACTGAAATCTAGAGCGTTTAAATGCTTTGATGAATCAGGAGTAAGGAAATGAGTAAGGACTTCAGGGCTGGCTCAGGAGGATCAGGACAGGAAGCTCTAAACTGTGGAATTAATTTCTTTAACGTTGTGCCATCTACCTATCATAGTTTTATAACTCAACATTTCCAGTTTTAAGCAGTTTACAATAATAAAAGTTAAACTGGGACTTTCAGTTTAAACACTGACCTCATTATCCTCTGATGTCATTCACAACAGCCTGAAGTAGAAAGTCAGGCACAGTACTCTTTTAAACACAAACATTTAACTTGTTTTTTTTTTTTTAAGTTAAGGATTTTATGGTCTCACAGAAGATATTTGGAGGGTTGAAAATCTATTTTTCTGCTGCAGAATGAAGCCTTGTAAGTATGTATTATTAAGCAATAGTAGTGCCTCACTTTTGACCAGACTAGTTTTCAGCCTTGTTTGTTTTTCACATATTTACTTATATGTGATTTTGAAGAGTTTTACAGTCCTGAATAAACTGTGGGCCTTAAGTGCAAAGCAAACAAACCATGCCTTTCCATGGCAAACAAAAATCAAATTACAGAGGACCAGCCCTGTTGCACCTCTGCGAAGTGCATCAGTCTTTAGGGCAAAGGTCAGCTGGTGACAGAGCAGCAGCCCGTTCCAGTTGGGGAGGTAGTGAAGGACCTGAAGAGCAGCTCCTCCCTCCCTCCTGCAGAAGTCCTCAGCATCGCTGAGTGATAGTTAAGCCACATGAATCAGCCAAACAGAGGAAAGGGATAATTATACATCTGTGAAATAAATGAGTCTTTCCAGTGTTAAGGTACTGTAGGAAGAATCTGATGGAGAGTAAATTAAAGGTCCAGATCCTACATCTTGTCTGTAATGAGAACTAGACCCCCCCCAGAACAGAAACCACTGTGCACTATGGTCAAGCCCAGCTCCTGCAAAAGATTTATGGGGTATCAGCACCAAATTCTAGGCACTTGGACTGATAAAAGTCCCCAGGCTCAAGTCTGGAAGAGAGACAGAAGCTGAATACCATGGAAGCCAATTAGAATACCTACAAGTTATCACAGAATCACAGAATCATAGAGTACCAGGTTGGAAGGGACCTCAAGCATCATCTGGTCCAACCTTCCTTGGCAAAGCAGGTTTAGACAAGATGGCCCAGCACCCTGTCCAGTCAAATATAAAAAAGTGTCTGATGTTGGGGAATCCACCACTTCCCTGGGGAGATTATTCCAATGACTGATTGTTCTCATTGTAAAAAATTTTCCTCTTGTGTCCAGTTGGGATCTCCCCAGGAATAACTTGTACCCATTACCCCTCGTCTTTTCCATGTGACTCCTTGTAAAAAGGGAGTTTCCATCTTCTTTGTAGCCACCCTTTAAATACCGCAAATAGGAAGGACTGGGGTATAACTGAATTCCCCCTTTTCTCCACCCCTGCCCCAAACGTTGCGCTTCAATAACCCAGGGCTGCAAGGCAGAAGTCCTTGTCCACTCCGGAGCCAGGCTCTGGATTCTCAGGTGAAGGCAGGCACCAACACCTCTGCTTGCAGAGAACTGCCAGAGTTTTTCTTTAAAAACACAGCCAAAGGGCTCATGGTGGTCACCTTCATACCATGCACCTAGAGCCCTCACCCAGAAAGAGGGAAAACTGGATTTTAGCTTCTTTCAGCATGAGGAAGCTCACAGCTTTTACATCTGAAGTGCCTCAACTGCTAGGGCTGGTTTCATGTCCCCTGAGTTAGCCTTCCACTGTCCTAGCAAGCTGATTTCTGGGTCACGGTGTCAGGGCCCTGCAGAGACTCAGCAACCACTTTTCCCTGGCACTGTGGCTGCCTGCACTCAAGGCCAGCTCTGCCGTGACCTGGGGTCAGATGGTTGTGCGAAGAGCTGGGTGGGACAGAGCTGTGAGGTGCCGCGATCGGAGCCTCATCCTCTTGGCTTGGGAGCTGCATTGCAGCCCCGGCTGTTGCCCCTACTTCTCTTCTCGATGGAGCTGTGTGGACAGCATGCCTGTGCCTGGCCATGAACCCCACTGGTCCTGAGCCTGACCTAGACTCAACCTGTCCCATCATCACTGCCGACTGGTCTGGTGATCTGGACTCATCGATGAATGTGGTCACTGTCACCAGACCTGCTTTGCTGTTGTGGTTGGGGTGCTGCAGCGCCGGGGAGGGGAGGGCACTTCCTACGAGCTTCACTGTCACTCTCGGCTCCCAGCTCACCCCATCTCACAGAGCAGCCCCCTCCTGCTGCTGCCTGACACACCGTATCTCGTAGAAAGATGGTTAAGTTTATGCTAGACTCATCCATGTTGCCTGTTTTAGTTTAATGAACTCAGTATGTCTGAGTGACTGTTTCATTAATAACCTTTCCTTCCAAAGGACGTGTGCTATGTTGCTTGATACATGCACTACAGCCTATTATGAAGCTTAATTCAAAAAGCAATGCCAAAATAGATAATTTATAATTTGCATCATAAAAAAGTATTTAGAGATATGTAGTAAAGAAAATATGTGAGGCTAAATACCAAAAGTGAGTTTAGGCATTAAAGCATTGGAATGCCTAAATTTTCTTTGGTCCTCAAAAAAGAAACATGAGATGCTGGAGATGCACAGTAAGAATTAGAGTGAGGCCCAGGAAACTCAACACAGTGTGTGTGACACCATCCAGGCCTATCTAAGAGGCAAACAAAGAGGATTTGTGCACTTAAGTCTCATCTCTCCGTTACAATTTACATAGTCCCCTGGAGATTCCCTGCCTTAAAGCTCTCCTTTGAAGGCTGGTGTCTAAACACCCCGACTCTAAGTCAGATATGGGTTGCTCTTTCTTTTAAGCCCAGCAGAAGAGAGAAGGGTTACTGAGCTGCTATTCCTCTTTTCAAGCAATACATGAGTTGTTCATAAACACAAGTGGCAACTGAGACGCCCAGTTTCAAATTCGTCTTATGCTTTGAGAGTTCAGCGCTATACCCTCTTTCTTCTAGGACTGCAAGCCAAAACCACACAGCTTACATACACAGTTTTCATACACAGTTTACATACAAAAGCTTACAAGGCCTCAGAGTAATTGTTTATCAGAAACTGTTTCCCTATGCAGAAAATGACGTTTTACTGTAGTAGTTGGAGAACAAAAACATGAGTCTATATACTTATCTCTATAGCTTCTTGGTTAGGGTCTTTAAGAGGGAGGGGCAACTCTGAGGTTTGTTCAAGTGCCAAAGACTGTTTATTACTTTTTTTCCAGTGACTGCCTGGCTAATATGAAATATTGAAGTAATCTTGGATTTGGGCATGCAAATTCTTCAAGTCAAGACCAGGCTGGATGAGGCTTTGAGCAACCTCGTCTAGTGGGAGGTGTCCCTGCCCATGGCAGCGGGGTTGGAACTAGATGATCTCTAAGGTCCCTTCCAACCCAAACGGTTCCATGATTCTATGATTCTATGATTCATCAATACTATTTTAAATGCTTTCTACTGATTCTGACTAATTGTGGGGT
Source organism: Larus michahellis (assembly GCF_964199755.1). Taxonomy (NCBI): domain Eukaryota; kingdom Metazoa; phylum Chordata; class Aves; order Charadriiformes; family Laridae; genus Larus; species Larus michahellis. The sequence continues at coordinate 207,431,565 of NC_133896.1, forward strand.
TTTGCTTATTATTTGTTAACAACTGTGTAGCCATACTGCAAGGCTACAGAAGTTTTTACAGTTATCCAGCACAGTTTTTACATACATTTTAAGAACTAAATTTTGCTTATAGATGTGCCTTTGTCTTCATTGATTTTTTGATGCTCTCATCTCTTGTGTTGAAAACAAATTCCTTTAAAGTGTAACAGTTCCTCTCCCTTCTATGTGTGTGAGTACAGCAGTACCAGGCTACAGGTTGTGCTGTTTTTCTCTGGACAGTGATCAGGGTATTTGTGGGAGTGACTTAAATTCTAGATGCTGAAGGCTTGGCTTGATTCAGTTGCTTGGACTTGGTGACTGCTACCAGTTTAGAACCTTCAAGGGACTGGAACACCTTCATGGGGCTGTCAGATATGACACGAGACCTAAAGAAGACCTAGGCTCTTCCAGACTGGTGGCTGGAGGTCAGGTGGGCATTTCACATGGCACTAGACCTAGAGGTGAGAGCTGAGACCTGAGGGTGTGTTTCAGCTTCAGAGACTTAATTTTAGGTATCTACTTGTAGACGTTTACAGGTTAGATAAGCTTCCATTATCATCAGGAGAGATCAAGATCTCAATTTAATTGCATAGGCAGGCATTTCATATGCCCAAGGTGCCTTTCAGATTGCCCCAGATACCCTTTCACTGATTTTCTGGAATGGCAGCTAGAAGCTGAGTCTACTTTAAGTAATGATATATCTGCCAGCTCCATAAAGGGCTGCTTTGTCTCAGATGGAACTAGGTGGCCACATGCAGGCATCTGAGTTGAGTGCCAAGTCAGTACTGTTCTTAGAGTCAACAGATTTATTTAGCGGATGAGGTGTCTACCATAAGATGAGCTCAAAAACATCCTAAACTCCATACTTGAACTCTATTGAATATATGATTGCATATATACCTGAAGTACGTGTTACATGTATACATCTACTCAACAGGCACCTAAAGTTAGGATTCAGGGATGAATTCCAGCTGTGGAGGTGCTGGCTGTGTGGCTGAAAAAGCCCACTTGTCCCTTCTGTTGTAAATTTACTTAATAACCCTCTTACCTCTGTACACCTTATTCTCCACCTATACTTTTGATATTATTACCTTCCCCACCAGTATTGTGTACATCCCCATTTAGCCCCACTCTCCCATACCTATGAGCAAATTACAGCTATCTCTAGGATCCCAGTTCCTGTGCACCTTCCTCCCACCTTTGGCACCTTGTACCCAACCTTGGGTTGCTTTGTCCCTTCTCCTCCCGCTGACCCTCAGGGGTGTTTGCACCCTACGCTGCTCTCTGTGCGTTAGTGTTCGTGTCTCACCCACAGCTCCTTCACTAAACACACCAAAGCTAACCAGCCACTTTCAGTAAAAACAGTGGGCAGAAATATCACCACTATCTTTTTCAACAGTTTTTCTTCTCTGAAAAGGGCTATATACAATACAATTACTATATTTAAAAGGATTCTTTTTGCATATTTTATATTGGACTACTGAATTGGAGAGGAGTTGTAAGCATATCACTGATGTATACTCCTTGGGTGCTTATTCTGTTACTTATTCACCTTGATACTCCTTGGTTCTCCTTCTTATCAAATGGGATTTTATAGGGTTTCCATTTTTGGGTTATCAAATACAAAATTCGGTCAGTATTGGGTGGCTCTACAGGGAGTGATACTGCATTGGGAACTTTATAAAAGCTTTCAGCGAGGAAAAAGGAAACCGCCATTTGAGAAGGAAACTGAGTGTGGTTTTCCAGCAGGATATATTTACTGAAAACATTGTTAGGCTTTGAAGAAGTGTGTGTGTTGCAATTAGCAAGCAACAAGCAGGGGCTTTCCTGCGGTATTGATTTTACACTGAGAGCAATACATCAGTGATCAATCTCACTGTAGTTTGACAGGAATGGTTTGAAATTAGGATATTTAAGACATACAGAGACCTTGATTTCTCTCCTACAATGCAGGTGAGCTGAGTGTTTACGAACACGTCCCATGTATGTAAGCTACCCATCAGTATACAGCTCAGCTGCTGTAAAAGTCAAAGGCTATGAAGGGTTAAGCCCAACGGCATTTTTTTTCTCATCAAGAGGGTGGGGTTAAGGCAAGGGGGGAAGCTATAAAGATGTAAGATTTGGAATGTAGCACTGTTGCCTAACGAGACCTCTGTCTTTGACATTAAATTCAGTGTTTTTTCAGGACTGGCAGGCAAAGCAAGTTCTATTGCTCTCTTAAAAGCTGGGTAAGAGGTCATGTGACTTTTACTTTCATAAAAATAGCTTTTATTGCAAAATCTAGTTTCCTTTGTCTGCTGTTCATACTGTTTAGACAAAGTTTATGGAGCGTTATAAAATAAGGTACCCAAATGTCGCCTTCCATTCAGTCTGACAAGCATTCTTCATTGCATAATCATGAATCTTAACCTAGGCCATCTGAGAGACTGGCAATCTAAGCCCTGAACGAGCTTGGGAGGGTGGAGAAACTGCTCTGTTTTCAGATTTGTTTACTAAAATTATGAGGTCTTTGCTGAACTGCAGTATTTGTTCTCTGACCTTTATAGAATGCCTTATGTTTGCGTGTTTATTTTAAACCATTTAGTCTAAATCCCTATGCAGATTGTTTTCTTGCTATTGTTTTCAGTCGTGTAAGGAAATCTAGTCTAGTCTATTCTATTCTTCCTAGAAAGGGGAGGAAAAGATGGGCTCCACTGTGAATTGCTTCTTTTGGGCTTTGGAGAATTGAAGTCAGTTCCCAATGTGACCATAAAGCTTCTATTGCAATTTACACGTGTAATTTAGCACTAGACCCACAAAGGATATAGAAGGTAGCGTTGTTGGGCTGAAATGCCCATCAAGACCCAGATTCTTAGTTATGTGTCTGGACTACCACTTCAAAATGTGAATAGTTACAGAGATCCTCCCCAAAGCCCCACACTAAGCAAAATGATGCCTAAACTAGCCAACAGGAAACAGCATCTGACAAAAGGAGAAGTTTCGTGTGAATTTTGAGAACTGAGGCGCAACCTTGGATTGAAGTCTCCCCATTTTCAGTTGAATATTCTCCCTAGTAATTCCACAGTCATTCTTGTGCTCTTCAGCGCAACAAGTGTTATGCTTCTACTCAAAGAGGGCCAGTTTCAACAGGAAGACTCATGGAGATCAGTTCTATGTTGCCCTCTGATCTGAAATTATAAAAGGCGATATATGAATACACGTTTCCCCTCTGGGTAAAATCCAGCTTTACCCACATAGATGAAAGGATAAGGGTAACACAGCCACTGGCTCTCTTCTGCAGGATTCCATCTACCAGAGCAGCTTTGGGAATGCTTACTGAGTTGGGCTTGGGAAGTCACATAAAAGAGGAAAGTCTGTGCTGTGAATGCTGATGGTATTTAGGTGTAGGAGAGGTGTTCCACAAAGTCAGGATTAAGGTCGTTGTAGACTTGTCCTCAGAAATAAGGGAAGTACCAAGAAAAAGGGCTTTTTTTGGGAAAAATATCTTTTTTTTTTTATGCTTTTGAAATTTTCCAACTGACCGTTGTGCTGTTTTCCTCCACAATTATGACTTTCACGGCAGCCAACAGACTACTGGCCAAGACATTTATTTCTAGTGGTAATGCCCGTACCTTCTGTCATGGAAAAGGCAGAGTAAGAGAGATGTTTCATGTGATTTGACCTGCTCAAAGTGAGATTAAGATTCTGCCGGAGAGGTCGTGATAATGGGTTCCTCGCTAAGTATCAGGGACTATGACTGTCCTTGTTCACCTCTGCAAATTCAACTCTAGGACAGACAAACATATCTAGGGATCCAGAGATAATAAGTACCTGGAAGCAGACTGGCACCCATGTAAATGTCTGAGGCAAAACGTTCTTGTTATTCTACTCAATTTAAGGGACTGACTGGAGAGTGATGGTAGCCTTTCTATTTTGCCCATCTATTTTGGGCGCATTAAGCCTGAAGTCAACAAGTATAGGGTCATTTTAGGAAACACTGGTGTCAAAACAAAACCATCCCCTGGTTTGAAGAAAAACTTGATACTTCTACATTTCCTACAGAAGAAACAGGAAATGGGTTTGGAAATAGGTAACCATTTTGGTTTGAGTTCCGGGAATTCTGTGGTTAATTCTCAGCTGTTGGTGAATCTGGGGCCTTTTGTGGATATTGGAGAAGTCTACAGGGTTTCTAGTAGTCAGTAAAACGCCATGGAGTCTCCCAAGGTAGAGCTGAAAGTCTACAGGTTGAGTTCCACAGATGATGATGGAGGTCACCAGGTGTCCAGGCTTATTCCTCAGCGCCAGGGTGAACCCCCCATTAGAGTTAGACATTTTAGGCTCTGGGAACAACAATATAGAGTCTAGAAATCCAGATCTATCTGCACAATGGACGTGTCTTGAATTCACAGGCTAGGGAAGACCAAGCTCCTGATTATCCTACCAAGCAGTGTTTTTTTGGTGGCAGGAAACTAGGAGGGGTTTTATTCAGAACTCTGCATGAGTTTTGCTAATGTTGATTTTGATTCATACGAATTGGGATTATCTAATGAAAGCCTGCTTATCCAAAACCTCCAGTTATACAACAGAATAAAATAACATGTCAGAGAACGTGATTACTAGGTTATCTTTGCAAACTCCTCCTGCTGGATCAGTTGGTGTTTTTCTTCTCTATTTTCTATTCTAAGCTGCTGTGTGATTTGCTGTGCAGCGTTAAATACTGATCTCCTGACAGTAGTATGCCTCAGAATCCATGCTGAAGGAAGCCGTTCCTCCCCCCAGATGCAGGTCCAAGACCAAGGAGAGTGTGGAGCTCTTGTTTATGGGTACGAAATGTGTGACCTAAATCTTGTGCATGTCCTCTGGTAGGAAACCAAATCAGAGAGATCACCACTTTGTCTACAGATGCCAATAGATAAGAAGATATGTACAATGGTTTGCTTCTGTAATTTATCTGGTGAGAATAAATTTATATCTACAAAACAATTGAACAAAAAGGCTGCTGCAGATTCACAGTAAGTATAGCAGATAGTATACTTTGCAAGTGCAAAAATCTTCTAGAATCTGTCCTTGTATTGTCTTCCCCACCAGGTGTTTCCATCTCCCTTCAGTCCTCGGGTCTTACAAATCATGCTGTGTAGTTAGAACATCAGCATCAATCCCGTCTTCCCTTTGACTCCATTCTGAAAGAATCTGTATAAAAAATATGAGCTTCCTCTTAGCCTTCCAAATGAGCGCACGTGGCTCAGTTCCTAAAGCAATACTGTGCTGATGAGGAAACGACAAACTCAGTCTAAGATACGGGCCAGGTAAGAGTTTCACTTGCTTGTTATTCTGCACAGTATCATTTGAATAAAATTATATGCAAATGCTTTCTTAAAGTGTTTCCGAGAGTATATACCTTTTACTTGGAATAACAAGAAGCCAAGTTGAGCCACAAGCTATGAAAAAACCCCAACAATCAGTTCCATTCCCTGAAAAAGAGACGATTGTCCTTCCTGTTCAGTTGACATGATGAAGAACGGATAATCTGCTTTTGCTCCTTAGCAATGAGTCTGAAAGAGAAGTGGCAATATTTTACTTTTGATTTTAACACTTTCTGTATTTCAATGTCTAAATTAAAATTCTCCTTGCTTGAGCTTGAGCTAAGAAGGGATTGCTAAAGGTTTCAACTTACAAACTTCAAAATCAGAAGTCCTGACAGAAGGATGTGAGGTCATTCTCTTCTGAGGGGTACATGATTTGCAGTGCCCGGTCTGGCTCCTGGAGGGAACAATAAGATCATTGCCATTTTCTCTAAAGTTGCAGTTGACTTCCCAATCATGTTGCAGTTCAGCTGAGGAATATTTAGACTACAGTGGTATATATTTGAGTATTAAGACCCTCTTAGAAAAAAAAAAACAACGGATCAGGGAATCAACATTTAGAGAAATTATTTGTATAACAATAGACCAAGGGATCCTTGCCAAAATATAGACTAGTTGTGCCAGACATGTGCCTAGAATAAAAGAGCCTGTAGTTTGAAGGAGAGGTGCTAAGGGTTTTCAAGACTGTACCCAAGACACAACAAGTAGGGGAAGGATAAGTTGCTCTTAATAAACCTGTAACTTCCTTCGGAGCTTACAAACTCATCTTTTGAATGCATTCAGAATGGTACACAATCATCTGATGCTTTATAGTTCTATCTAGAGATCTCCATACATTTCAGAAAACGTTATTTAATTTTCTAGAGAGCTTGTAAGCGTTTCTTTATTCCATAGGCACAGAGATACAAAGATTTTTCCAAAAGACTGGTCTAACCGAACTTATGCCTGACAATCCTGGAACTGGCTGTAAGGTCATCTTTTCTTTTTTTTTTTTTCCTTGAAAGGTAAATTTAAGTTAATTCATAAACAAGTTTTGCTACTGTGGGATTTTTTGTTTGGTTTTGGTTCTGTTGTGCATTTTTTTTTCTTTTTCTTTCCTTGCTAGCCATTTTTCTTCTCCATTTTAGGCCCCTGGAAATGTTTCAGATGCTATTCCCACTACAGTTATTGAGTTCTGCCTTTTAATTCAACAGCAGAAGGACTGGAGACATATATATTATTCGTAGGTGAGTATCTCAAGATGCAAACACATCACTTGATGGATAATTAGGTTTTCAATCTTAATATGTAATTTTAAAGAACATACTATTAAAATTTAGATTTAGAACACAGATTGAGAGTTAATAAGGGAACAGCAGAGTATTCAAGGAATAAACAAGGGGTCTCAGGAAGCAATTTTTTATACCTATATATTTATAGAATCATAGAATCATAGAACTGTTGAGGTTGGAAGGGACCTTTAAGATCATCGAGTCCAACCTTTAGCCTACCCTGACAAGAGCCACTTCTAAACCATGTCCCTAAGTGCCCCATCTACCCTTTTTTTAAACACCTCCAGGGATGGTGAATCCACCACCTCCCTGGGCAGCCTATTCCAATGTTTAATAACCCTTTCAGTGAAAAAATGTCTCCTAATATCTAATCTAAACCTCCCCTGACGTAACTTGAACCCGTTTCCCCTCGTCCTATCACTTGTCACCAGGGAGAAGAGGTCAGCCCCCATCTCTCTACAACCTCCTTTCAGGTAGTTGTAGAGGGTGATAAGGTCTCCCCTCAGCCTCCTCTTCTCCAGGCTAAACAACCCCAGCTCCCTCAGTCGTTCTTCATAAGGTTTGTCCTCCAGACCCCTCACCAGCTTTGTAGCCCTTCTCTGGACACGCTCCAACACCTCAATGTCCCTCTTGTAGCGAGGGGCCCAAAACTGAACGCAGTACTCGAGGTGGGGCCTCACCAGTGCCGAGTACAGGGGGATGATCACTTCCCTAGTCCGGCTCACCACACTATTCCTGACACAGGACAGGATGCTGTTGGCCTTCTTGGCCACCTGGGCACACTGCTGGCTCATATTCAGCCGGCTGTCAACCAACACCCCCAGGTCCTTTTCTGCTGGGCTGCTTTCGAGCCACTCTGCCCCAATCCTGTAGCGCTGCATGGGGTTGTTGTGACCGAAGTGCAGGACCCGGCACTTGGCCTTGTTGAACCTCGTACCATTGGTCTCAGCCCATCGGTCCAGCCTGTCCAGATCCCTCTGCAGAGCCAACCTACCCTCAAGCAGATCAACACGCCCGCCCAGCTTAGTGTCATCTGCGAACTTACTGAGGGTGCATTCAATCCCTTCATCCAGATCATTGATAAAGATATTAAAGAGAACCGGCCCCAGCACCAAACCCTGGGGGACACCACTTGTGACTGGACACCAACTGGATTTAACTCCATTTACCACCACTCTCTGGGCACAGCCATCCAGCCAGTTTTTTACCCAGCGAAGAGTACACCTGTCCAGGCCATGAGCAGCCAGTTTCTCCAGGAGAATGCTGTGGGATATATATCCTCTTATTTGTCATTAATTAGATCAATGATGCCAAATATCCTGTGAGCTGTAATTCTGGCAAATCATCTGGCTGTAGGATAAATTTCATTGTGTTGGAAGCAGTGAAAGTTGTGTTAGATGTGGAAGGTGGCCCCTGCATAGAAGTATTCGGATGTTAACAGAAAAAGTTCAAACGCATTGGCATCTAATTCCCTAAGGAAATTGAAAACACAGTCAGAGTTAACTTATCCCCATTCATTATGCAGTGAGCAAGCAACTTAAAAGGTTGGCAAGCTCTACCTCTTCCCCTCTGGGGAAAAATAAGCATGAAATTAAAGTGAATGCCCTTCCTAGGATCCTGTTTATTTTGAATGTCTTCCTTATTCCAGACTTTTATTTTACCAAAATCAACATGTTGACTACGTCCTTGTGAAGCATCGGTAGTAAACCTGAACACTCTGACCTTATCAGAACAGACAGATTTCTCAAACGCTCATCCTATCATCTCCCAAAAGCCCTTAACTAGACAATACAGCAGCTTGATTTGTGGGAAAGGCGGTGTTAAGAGCCCTAAATTGGCATTAAATGGAATCAGAATTGTTTGCTCCTTTTCATGTCATTGAGCATACAGACTGTTTGGCTGTGTTTATACTGCTGAGTTGATTCAAGCCTTGAGGCTGAATAGCGCTGACTGGCTTGTGTCCACACTCCACAGGGTCAACTCCCTCTGCAACTGACTTCTCTTAGTGACAACCGAAGTGGTCCAAAACAGTCAAGAAGAGCACTAAGAATTAAGCAGTGTGGCAGTAAGTGTGAATGCCTGAGCTCATTACCTGATCCTCTTTAGTTTAGCAGCATAGATATGCCCTAAAGCAAAAAAATATCTGGCTGCTGTGGAAACCTAAAAACAAGGGACAAGAGCAACAGTGACAATGAGTCCATTAGATGTATGAGTCTGTAGGGGTACGTGTCACAGCCTAGGAAGAGGGCTCCTCCCTAGGATTCTCAGTAATATTCATGTCTGGAGAAGTAAAGCAGAGACCTGCTTCTCAAGATCGTGGTCACAGCAATCATGGATCACAAAGAACCCTGCTGCAGGCACACTTACAAGGATCACATGTACCTTGGTTTAGGCTAGGCAGCTATGCCTGCCTGCACCCAAGGGCTAGTTACCCCCCCTGCATGTACGTACACACACACATATACATATGGGAGACAAAATTCATATGCATATACATAGATAAGCAGATAGATATATGAAATAGAACCAGCACTGCTCTCCAGTTTGTATTAAACCAGCTTGTGCTAAGGCACTCAGTATAATTTTAAATTGCTGCTAAGAAATCTTCCCGACAATGGAGCCATTGATTTGAGTATGGTCCTTTTAAGATGTTGCCCTGGGCTGCTGTTGGGAAGCTGTTTCGAAGGCTGCCAGATATGTCTTTTTGTTGTGTAACACCAAGGGTGGCTTAGGACATGAGGCCATCGAGAGGCCTGCTGAAATACTGGTTAGTCTGGGAGAAGCCAAATCCGACATGAGTCACGCTCGTACTGTATCTTCATGCGGAGCAGGGGTGGGACGCTGGCACACACCATCTCTTAGGCTCTGCCTAGTTCTTCCCAGCCCAGAAACAACTGAGCTTGCTCGTGAACAGAGCTTGAGGGTGAACTAACATTTAGGCAGATGAGATATCAGGAGATAAGACTTGGGCACAAAACTCTAGCAGACACCAAGACAACAGTATAGATGTACTTTCTGTTGGCTAAAGCGGAAATAGTTTTTTTCCTATGTGTTAAGTCTTCCACCTAGAGTAACTCAAACCTCCATAGCAGAGTTGGTGAGGTTGAGTTGGGAAAATTATTTAGGTAACGTTGAAAATTCTGCCTTGAAAGATTGAATCTAGAGTCTAGGGAGGCGTGATATCAAAACTTTACTCCGGTTTAATATTGAGCATGCTACTGCAATATATTGTTTTCCTTTGATACACTCACAGTGTGAGATGATATTGAAAATACAGCCAGTTGTCCAATAGTGATGGCCAGATTATCTTTGTTGAAGTTAAACCATGTCCTAGGCACAGAGACTTATGATCTGGCTGTCTGAAGGAAACCGTAACCCACATTCAAGTGGCAGTATGTCTGAGCCAATATATTTTATTAGATTCTTAAACCACCTCTGTAGCTATACTGGAAGCATGCAGTAATGCAGGGAATGGGTTTAGGCACTGAGCTGTTAGTGGTCTACAGGGTTTAACCGGTGGCACAGTCCCTGGCATGGTATGGCCTGTGCCAGCTAGCACTTTCCCAGACAACGTCCAAGCCCAACTCGGGGCCTGGCACAGTCCTGGGACTCTTCCCAAATGCAATATGAACAAAGCCGCCTGCTCTAGGTGGAAAGAGAGTTTAGCTGTGTGGTTGCAAGCTGTAGCATGCCGCTTGCTTTTGGAGCTAGAGACATGGCCAAACTGCTAGAGATACGGCCAAACTGATCTACGCAGAGTCAGCTTAGCTGGCTGCACTGGACATGTTAGGAATTAGGATGCGAGACTTCATACTTCCCTGGTTTAGGTTTGGAAACCCGTTTTTTAATTTACTTGTGGAATCCCAGCTCTTTGGTTACTTAGATAAAGGAGAACTGGCTGCAAGTGAACAAAGTTGCATCCACGGGGACACGACCAGTTTGGCCAGGATGTGCCACAGGGTCCATTGGTGATGATCAAGTTCTCACGTTATACATCCTTTTGTAGCTAACCTGGGTAATCTCAGCTTGAGATCTAGTTTAAAAAAAAACCAACCCAACAGTGTACCAAGACAAAAAGGTGAAGAAAAGAAGTCAATAAACCTCTTCTGGGGCTGTCTACAATGGCATCATATCATCTACCTTCTACACAGTGCTTATGTGTGAGCTAGTCTCTAAGGTCTCTTTCAAGGCATTAGAGACAAATAGGCACTTTTAGGGACTGACTTATCTGACCTGTTTTAGACATATAGGGACAGATGAACCGTACCTTAAAATAGTCTATTTCTCTCCAGTTGTTATAAAGGAAGCACACGGCAATTACGTCACACATCATTTCTACACATCTACAGGAGACACACAAAAATTCTAATTCCTCAGTCTGCAGTGGTACCATACAATTATTTTTGACATTTTCTTCAAACTTTTTGAATAAATCCATACCACAAGCTTTTGGCTTGTGTCTGGTCCCCCCACGGTGGCTAGGCAGTAAAGGGAAGGGGCGCAGACCTCAGTGGGATGTGGGTGACACACAGTGGCCCGGGGGGCAGCTTGGGGGCCCTCCTCAGCGCATGGCAAATGTAGCAGCCATGGACCTGGTGGGACTTGGGCTCTGCTACAGCTGCAGATTTACGGCATGTTAAACCTCCGGTTACTCAGCTGCCAAAGGAAACACGAGCAGCACGGTAGTTGTGTCCTTTATAGGAAGTGAATAAGCACAAAAGGGCCATCTGATACCCCCCCGCACTAATGTGTGAGTACTGTCTTATTGAGGACAAAAGAGATCTGAGGAACAGGCAGAGATGTGAAATCTAGTACTCCTGCTTTTTAAAGTATGTTCGTAATTCTGTCTTCCTTAACCCTTCAGCTTTTTTCTTCCCCAGAAAAAAAATAGGAATAACTTTTAGACTCATTGGGTTTAATATACCTTGTATTTAACAGTACCAGAAGGATCTTAAAATGCTGTATTAATTATGGGCCAGATGTTGCATGCCATGCCAAGCTAAATTGATAGGACTGTTCACAGCTGTAACTGCTGTGCCACAAAGTTATGTGCTTGCAGTCAGGCCTCAGGGGAAGGGTAGCGTGGCTGGCAGCGACGTACCACTGAAAGAGAATTTTCACCCAGGCAGACAGGAAAAATCTCTATGATTTTAAGGATTATGTTATTTTTTAAAGTCTCTTCCACATGACTTCTGGAAAGGACTTCTGGAAAGGATTTACACTTTGGTGTTCAGGAGCTGAACTAAGCATTTCCATTGGATTCACCTTGATCTGCTGCAACGTGTTCTGGACATTCATTGCTCTTTTTGGGTGCTGTGTTTGTACTTCGTTTATAACTCATACCTGAGATTTTTAAATCTTTCAAATAAATGTGGACACCCAATTCCCATTAAAATGAACTGGAATTTTGAATCCTGTCCCTTCAGGTGTCACTAGAACCTTCTGAAGGGGCCTTGGACTATTATAAAATTGTGCAAAAAATTATTCATTTCAGTATGCCGAATACTTTATTTCAGCTTCTCTCCTTCCAAATGAAAAAAAAAAAAAAAGGCACTTCTTTTGATGATTTCATGGCAACATATTTGTCTTAATTTGGATTTTTAACAATAACACAAAAGCCAAATGAAAGTATTCTGCAGAGACTAATGCCCTTTTTCTTCAGAACCATCCAGCTTTTGCATTCAAAAGAAAAGTAACCTGCTCCTATATTTTCTATATTCCTAGCTCCATTCAGCAAGCCACAAAACTCAAGCTTTTTCTTGGCTTCTCATTTTGTAGACGATACCAATATAAAAATAAGTACGTAATGACATTATTAGCAACATATAATAATGTATGCATACAATATAATATAATATATATACTGTAATTCTTATTACATATATATTTTATATGATAATATTGCAAAATAGCTTTTATAATGCTCCCCCTCCTTGTGGTGTAGATCCCCAACATTTTGAAAATCTATGAGTAACAGATTCTGAGCTATCAGCATTCTGAGTTACTAGGGATACCTGACTCCCCAAATGGCATCTGATCTGTTATACCCGATTTCTTCTGGAACATAATCATACTTAAGAAATGGCCATTTGGGTTTAGTGTCTCCCAATGGTCTCCTTCATCTAAACTTTGAATCAGGATATTTTGACCTACATATAATTTCATTTAAAAATCTTTGATATGGACAATAGGGTACTTGAAAAGGGCTTTGCCGGAGCAGCCTGTTTGTGTAAATGCTACCAGCCAAAAAGGTCACTTGCAAAGACAGAGGTGACAGAATCTCAATATTTACTGCTTTTGTTGGAATAACTGAGCCCAGATGACAGGACCTCAGAAAATAGACTCTTGAGGCATTCTGCAGAGTTGTACTGACTTTCCTTCATGCTGTTCTGGTGTTGGGTTGAAAGTATGGAGTTCTCTTCTGTGTGGGGTCTCTGTTCCTCCATTAACGGCAGATGCAGAACAACTTAGAACTGGTCTCAAAGTTCCTTTTTGTAATGGATGAAGAATGGAGATGAGCTGCTCTCAAAACTATTTCAGTGTAGTTTTCTGTATGTTATCGAGGCAAAATCTGCCCTGATGATGTTCTCATCATTTGGGTTGCCATAACGCAAAACTATGCAATCATATTTGTACAGAATCTCTCAAATAATATGTACCCCATAGCATTCTTCGGAATCAGACGAAAGAAGTGACAAGACTGAGTCTGCTATAAATGCCAATAAAAAGTAACAAAGCTAGGGGCAATACCACCTCTCCAACTAGTATGCGTGAGGGACAGTCGCACTGGACCCTATGTGGTGAATAAAGGAATACATCTAGACCACAGCTGTGCCGGAAACAACTCAGTAGATCTGGCTGTTAAAATTACCATGTGTGCCCAAATGGCTTTCGGCAAGCTCTACGCCTTGCTGCAGGGTCTTCCAGAAACGGTGCTGCCCATAGTTAGCTCAGTTTGCAACTCCTCCTCCTTTCCTCTTCTCCTTCCCTGCCTGCCAAAGCCTGGATCCAGAAGTCTCTGCCTCTGGCCCTGCAACCATTGTCCTTGGATATTTATCTGGCAATGGATTTAAAGACAATAACGCAGGGAAAAAAAAAAAAAAAAAAGAGAACAGAGCTAAACTGAAAAGAAAACAATCTTATTTTAACTGCAATCAGAAATCGTTGAGATATTCATCTGTGTAGTCACTATCTGTGTATCTGTGTATCCATCGTCTTGACATGCAGTGCCAGGCACAGTTTCCTTGTTGGAAATGGTCTCTGTGCAGTGTTTATTATCGTGCCATCTCCTCTCCTTTCCTGTCATGCGCTCACGGCCAGAAAGAGCATGAAACATCTACCAGGTCCCTGAAAAGAGGGGAAGGTGGGTGGGTATTGTGAGCATACAGGGTCTCTCTCTTTTGCAAGTATGTATTTTTTATCCAATTACTTTTTTGTATGTCCCCTGTCTAACATGACTGGGGGACAGCCTGGCAAACAGCACTGTTGTGTTTTGACTTCCAGTGCTATCCACGGCAGGAGGCTTGTGAGTCAGAGTGCCCCAGGTCCCAGCCCTGGGTGTTAACTAACAAGTTCTGGTCTGTGAAGTAGAGCTGAGCCATGGAGATGCAAATCTCCAGAGAGGGGGAGGACGGACAGATGAGGTCTGTGACTCGTTAGGTGACCCAGCAGTGGGCCATGGTTGGACTTGATGATCTTAAGGGTCTTTTCCAACCTAAATGATTCTATGATTTTGTGATTCTAACATGAGCAAGGGGCTTAACAGAGGTTTAACAGCTCTGAGACTGGACCATGCGATTGGATCATGGCAAAGAGAGATTCTGGAGACAGCTATTTGTTTATTAGAGTAGCATGTAACGTCAATAAGGTTGGAGAAGTCATAGAATCATAGAATCATAGAATCATTTAGGTTGGAAAAGACCCTTGGGATCATCGAGTCCAACCATCAACTCCACTCTACAAAGTTCTCCCTTACACCATATCCCTTAACACCACATCTAAACGAGTCTTAAACACATCCAGGGATGGCGACTCCACCACCTCCCTGGGCAGCCTATTCCAGTGTCTGACCACTCTTTCTGTGAAGAATTTTTTCCTAATGTCCAGCCTAAACCTACCCTGCTGCAGCTTGAACCCATTCCCTCTTGTTCTATCACTAATTACCTGTGAGAAGAGACCAGCACCAACCTCTCTACAATGTCCTTTCAAGTAGTTGTAGAGAGTGATGAGGTCTCCCCTCAGCCTCCTCTTCCTCAAACTAAACAGTCCCAGCTCCTTCAGTCGCTCCTCATAAGATTTATTCTCCAGGCCCTTCACCAGCTCCGTTGCCCTCCTCTGCACTCGCTCCAACACCTTGATATCTCTCTCATATTGAGGTGCCCAGAACTGGACATGATACTCAAGGTGTGGCCTCACCAGTGCTGAGTACAGGGGGACAATCACCTCCCTGCTTCTGCTGGTCACACTATTTCTAATACAAGCCAGGATGCCATTGGGCCTCTTGGCCACCTGGGCACACTGCTGGCTCATGTTCAGCCGCTTGTCAATTAGAACCCCCAGGTCCTTTTCTGCCAGGCAGCTCTCCAGCCACACTGCCCCAAGCCTGTAGCGATGCATGGGGTTGTTGTGGCCCAAGTGCAGGACCCGGCACTTGGCCCTGTTGAAGCTCATACCGTTAGCATTGGCCCATCGGTCCAATCTATCCAAGTCTCTCTGTAGAGCCTCCCTATCCTCATGTAGATCAACACTCCCGCTTAGCTTTGTGTCATCTGCAAACTTGCTGATGATACACTCTATGTCCTTATCAAGGTCATCAATAAAGATGTTGAACAGAAATGGTCCCAGCACCGAGCCCTGAGGGACACCACTTGTGACCGGCCGGCAGCTGGATTTAACTCCTTTGACCACCACTCTTTGGGACCGCCCATCCAGCCAGTGCTTGATCCAGCAGATCGTATGCTCATCCAGGCCATGAGCCACCAGTTTTTCCATGAGAATTCTATGGGGGACAGCATCAAATGCTTTTATGTTTCTCTTCTCTTCTCTTCTCTTCTCTTCTCTTCTCTTCTCTTCTCTTCTCTTCTCTTCTCTTCTCTTCTCTTCTCTTCTCTTTTCTCTGTCCTAATTCATTGAGATAATGAGACAGCACATCTGCTATGACTGTTGGTATATATATATATTAGAGTGACTAGAAGCCAGGAATAATTATTTAGTTGTCTGAAGGATATTAACCTCTGGGGAGATTCAGAATGACATGCACGTATCTAAGTGGATAAATAAGGCCAGGACAATGGTCCAGTGCCTAATCCATACCCAAAGTTTGTTTCCTGCCCATGCACAGAAATGCTATTACCTTGAGTTAAGACTATCTGGGCATCAGTTCTAGGCCTAAGATGTTTGAGAGCCCAAATCTACATGTCCTGGAGTATATGTGCTCTGAAAAATGAGGTACCCTTAAAGCACACCTAACAGATGCAGGTAACATGGAGCACACAAGGTAAGGGGTGGAGGAGGTGGCCCTGGTTGCCTTTTGTGTAGGGTCTAAACAGTGAGTTTGCCATAATGATTTGCTCTTACCAATAGGAGCCTTTCTGTCAAGTTATCTTTTTCAAAATCAAAGTCTGTGGATCTAATGATGTAGCTCTTTTATCATTTTGATGGAGTGTGTGGATACAAAATACGATTTAAGAATCCACCATGCGATTCCAAAACTGAGGCCAGAAGCTTTTGCATAGTGTCTTTCTGCGTGAACGCAGCCCTGCTTTCCCCTCTCTGGGGCCAGGTCCTCAGAAACACGACAAGTGCAGTTTTCAGAGGGAAGGCCGGGTGAGCCAGCTGTAGCTGCTGTGGTAAGAAGGTATGAATGGCACTAAGAGCTTTCCAAGAAGAGAAACACAGAGGACACTTGAAAATGTTTTTTGGTTGCAAATATTTAACCAAAGACTCATTGCTTTGAGCATCGCTTTGTCAGATGGTTGCACTTTGACAGAGCTTTAATAGCTGGAGTAGAACAAACTCTCTGGTTTGTCTCTTCTAGCTCTTCATGCTAAAGGAAGTGTAAAATCAATTGCACTTGGATGGGAAACTTGTAAAGGAGAACTTCCTTGATGGAAAATAAGATTTATGAGAAGTGTGGCTATTGTGGGAGATAAAGACTAGTTAATATATTTGGGGAAAAAAAAGAAGTAACTGTTCACATTTTTCTGTCACTTAACACCAAATGTTCTGCCAAAGGAAAAAAGGTACGGATTAAGCCAAAGACTGACAAAGTTAGTTAAAGCTTATCATTCACATATTGCCTAGAAAATTCCATCTATCACTATCCTAATTATTCCATATTTGGGCTGTCTGGCATTCAGCGACAAGTCATTAGCAAGATAGAAAAGCTGCTGTTGCAATATGGTCTGAACTCCTCTGGAAAAAGCTTGCAAAACAATCAATAGCACAAAGTGAGCAAGATGTTCCTATTTCCCCAGGCTCCCCAGAGCGCAAAGGTACTTGATATGAAGCTGAGATAACCTGAATCCATTGCAAAATCTGTTTAAAAAATGAAAGTTAAAAATACTGTGCAACTGTACTGTAACAGTGAGGCCAGAAGCTGATTGAGAGGATGTTGCACGATTTCTTTTAATCTCTACTAGGAGACCAAAAGGAAGGTCTAGCTACAGTCCCACCAGAGGGTGAAAGGATGGTCTCCGTTGCTGATTCAACATGCAAAGACTCAGCTGTTGTACCTTTACTGAGGAGAAACTTGTCCTATTTTCACAGTACAAATTGCACATACCAAAGATGTCCCTGTCGATCTTCACAACATCCATTTTCCCCCGTGCTTGCTTCCTTCTGCGTGCAATGTGGCTGATCTGTGTTCTTTGCAACAGTAGACGCTATTTAGCAGCAGTTTTCCATGATGTGGAGCTGGCTGCCGCCGGAAGATTTGCCTGACTTATTTTTGCTGCCCTGTCTCCTCACCTACTCTCAGCTATTTAGTATATGTACACTGGCCATCAAATTTGGGGTTGAGTGACCTCTCATCTGACATGTGCATCAGCTGTCTGGGAGAACATCGCTCACAGGAGTATTACTACAGCACTCAATATGTGACAGGACTGTGAATAATGGGCTAATTGCACTGTGTGGTGATTTATACCAGCAACAGCACGAAAGTCAGTGCAGGTGGAATTGGGAAGTCACATGCCTTGATAATGATAAACTGCCCGTGTTTCACAGGAGTATGAAAAAGTGGTGATGACAACTGGGTGGCACTTGGTTACTTTGAAGCCAGATGCCTCCTGTATTCCAGATACGCTGTCCTTTAATCTCCTAAGAGCCATGCTGGAGTTTGCTGTGCTCTGTGTGACTTCATCCCTCGCCGTGACACCCCGAGACAGCCTCCCGCTGAGGCAGCAGAATTGGTCTGCAGGCTTCAGCGCTGCGTTGTCAACACACGCCGCTGGGACAGTCTATTTTCCAGCGCGGTGAGACTGGAAAAGGACCTCCATTTTCTTTTTACTGGTGGTCAGGCCAAATTGCCTGGCAGCATTATTGAAACATTAATTAATGTGCTGTGCATCCTCTTCTGTGTGCACAATGATTACTCGACTGTCAGCGAAGAGCAGGTTCTGGGCCATGCCTTTACGACCTTTAATTTAGCATGGAGGCTCTGGGGGTGGCAGGAGGGAAAGTAGCTCTCGGTATATTGTTGTTATTCCACCTACTAATGGTTCTTCTGCACTGGAAGAACATTCTTTCGGTGATTATGTATGATTTGCAAATACCAAGCTATCTTTGAGTGACTCAACTGTGAATAAACACAAATATGTGAAAAGGCATTTTAAGCCATGTCTCCACAAATCTTTACGTGTAATGAGCTTGAGTGTGACATAATCATTCTGAGACTTAAGGCCAGAAACATAAGCCGTGTAAGTGCAGATTGAGACCGCTCTATGTTTGACTAACTATTTTCCTGAGAACTTTCTGACCTAAGTGTGTGACAGAAGCTTTCTTTTTTAAATAAGTTTATGAATGTTTGTTGGCATGGCAAACCAAAAGAACAAGATACAATAGCCTCTTGGTATAAATCTCTGTTAATGAGATCAGGACTAGAAACCTCATTGTTCAGCTCACATTCTGTCTGAACGCAATCTGCTTCTCAAATTATAAATCAGGGGCAAGACACTGTACCATTGTGTAACCCTACACCCCGGCTCTGGAATGTTTCCTAGTCACAAGAGGATTGTCATCATTTCATTTACGAGAGAACTATCAAACAGGCCTGGGCCATATTTGGTCTACAACCCCCCTTCAAATGAAGACAAATCCCCCCACCTCGCTCCCCCTGCCTTGCAGCAGGGTATTTTTGTAGCAACAGCACAGAAGCATGCATTATAGTGTGCCACATCCTGAAACCTAAAAGAAAAGAAAAAATTATTATGTCTATCACTCTCAGAATCCTAATTACTAAGGATTAAGAATTTGTTTATATATGCCCTATATATCTCCATACTTCTAGAAAACAAACACACATATGTGCAGTAAGATCATTGAATTGGAAGGTTTAGATGTGTCTGCAAAGGCATATTGCGTGTGCAAAGCCTCTGCCGTCCCACAAGACCTTACAGCACATTCTGCTTCAGAAAGCAGATCCCTTCTGACCATCTCAGTCAGAGAGAGGGATTTAATCACAGGGTGCGTGCGGGTGGTGCAGTAATTTCAAGAGGTCTGGAGGACATAATTGCTTCCAAGTTTTCATCCAGCTTTCTAACAATCCAAGAAAAAGACGAAAGACTTACTATACTTGTTACTGGCTTAGGAGCCCTCTAGGAAATCCCAGGCTCACTTTTTAGCTCCACTGAATGTAGACTATTATACACTTAACCTAAATGTACAGTCTTTATGGTCAGCCAAGTTACCTTTCATTTCTGGTGGGGCTCAGGCTACAAGGATGCTCTCCAGGCAGGGAAAGAGGTTCACCCTTAGCAACCTGTGGTCTGTCTCCCTAGTTCTGTTTGCTGTTAAGAGCAATATCCTGAAAGGTATGTGTAAATACTCATCCTTCCCCCCATACCCCTGCTGGCCGAAACCTCCCTGTGCTGCTCTCAACTACTGAGGACATCTGTGCTGGTACTGCCACAGCAGCTGTGCGAAGCAGTGCCATAGAATAGAATCATAGAATCATAGAATCATCTTATCATCTAGGTTGGAGGGGACCTTTGAGATCATTGAGTCCAACCATCAAACTAACACTGCCAAAACCACCACTAAACCGTGTCCCTCAGCACCACATCTACATGTCTTTTAAATACCTCCAGGGATGGTGATTCCACCACTTCCCTGGGCAGCCTGTTCCAACACCTGATAACACTTTTGGTGAAGAAATTTTTCAAAATATCCATCCTAAACCTCCCCTGGCACAACTTAAGGCCGTTACCTCTTGTCCTATCGCCTGTTACTTGGGAGAAGAGACCAACCCCCACCTTGCTACAGCCTCCTTTCAGGTAGTTGTAGAGAGTAAGAAGGTCTCCCCTCAGCCTCCTTTTCTCCAGGCTGAACAACCCCAGCTCCCTCAGCTGCTCCTCATAAGACTTGTTCTCCAGACCCCTCACCAGCTTCGTTGCCCTTCCCTGGACCCGCTCCAGCAGCTCAGGGTCTTTCCTGTAGTGAGGGGCATACGGCCACATAGCTCTGTTTTCCAAAGGGAGACCGTGGGCGTGGGCTGACTAGAAAACACAGAGATCAGTGTTGCAACATGAATAACTAGGAGAAAATAACCGCAGCAAACCGACCATACAATCTCTGAAGCCATTTCTCCAGTGCCAAACCCTTTGCCTACAGCTGAGAACAGAGTTCAGACCTCTTGAACAGATCGTGCAAATAAGTTTTGCTTTTTAATAGATGGACAAACTGAGAAATCAGAAGGGGAAATAATTTCCACTGGCAAGAAATTGCCTAAATATTTAAATGGACCAGAAACTAAACATTTCACATAGCTTTTGACTAATCTGTTTAAGCTAAATTTAGTCTCAAAAACTTAAACTGAAGAGAAAATTTAGACTTTTAAATAGAAACAGAAATATTTCAACTTCAGTGATTTTTTTTCTGTGACCAAAACTCTTTGCTGAGTATGAAGTTTTTCAAGAGCATTTCCTTCTTTAGAAGTAAATGTTTTCATTTTTTTCAGTTTGCTTAATGGCACAGTTCTTCAGTGACCATCAAATAACAGTCAATGGTCCATTCTATTGGCATTTTTACCTACCTGCATGACGGCACAACCATAAACAGCTTCAGCATCTCTTTAGAGTCTCATCCCAACACCAGTAGGAAAAATTAAATATGAATAGACATTGCTGAAAATTGGACAAAAGGCATAGGAAAGTGGGTTTTCTCTTTCTTCTCCTCCTCTCCTCTCCTCTCCTCTCCTCTCCTCTCCTCTCCTCTCCTCTCCTCTCCTCTCCTCTCCTCTCCTCTCCTCTCCTCTCCCTTTTCTCCTTTCTTCTTTGCTTTGCTTCTTGTTGCTTTTCTTTTTCTCTTTTTCTTTTTTCTTTTTCTTTTAACTTTTTTCTTTTTCTTTTTCCCACTCTGAAAAAGCATGAACTATTGGATACAGATTAAATAAAAATGTTGGACGACTCCTTCCTTTTCAAAACAAACACAAAATTAATATATACAATAATAGAGACTTTATATGTAGATTTGTGTCACCCACAGCCACTTCTGTCACCTGGATCATTGCCACCATTGTTGCTGGCTTGGGATTTATATTCAATATTGAAGGAATCCTGCGGCTACAATTTGAAATACAATTCCAAAACCACTGTGGAATCATCTCTAGTTATATGGGGTCAAATTCACCCTGGGTGAATTCTCTCTTATGAAGCAGTGGTGTTAGAACAGGAATAATTATGAGCCAGACTATTATGAATATGATGATGAGGACAATTAAAGAATATGGAACCTCCTCTCTACTTGATCGAGCAGATTTAAGTGTTTCAGTGTATTTGATGACAAGTGAGTCTCATTATTCCCACACACCAACAGCCATGTTTCAGATGGCAGTCCCCAATTCACTCCGCCCATATTTTGCTGATTTCTTTTCTAATGTGCATTGTCATTCCTGTTTTGTCAGCAGAATTTGACAGCATCAGTCAGGTTCTCCTCCCCAGTAGGAGCTTTACCAAAGCTTCTGCCGCACAACTCAAGACTTGTGTACTAAATACTGGCCTGAGACAGGGAAAACCACATTTCAAGGGTGCCTTTTAGTCTCAAATGCTTTGAGGTACCCTCAGTCCTGCGGCTGTGTAGAACAACAGTGTTCACTAATGAAATTTTACACAAAAGTTGGCTGCCCCCAGACACTGTCACAGAATCACAGAATCATAGGGTTGGAAGGGACCTCTGGAGATCATCTAGTCCAACCCCCCTGCCAGAGCATGAAGTAAAGGTTTATTTGTGCCCCCTTGGGCTGCAAACCATGGTGTTTAAAATGGTTGAGACACAGAGTACAGCTGTCAATAGTGGCTCTGCAAAGGCCTTCATCCCTTCACAAGGCTGCAGTTCTGTTCGCTTGGGAATCTAGTAGCTACAGAAATACTTTTTCCCCATGAAAGCAAATTGTCCAGGAACAGTGGTTGGAAGAGGAAAGTTTCTGCCTCTCCCAGTTCCCCTCTTCCCTCCCATTACCACTGCAGTTCTTGCTACCACCAAGACCTTATCAACCAGCACAGGCCAAGATCCCTGCTGCCTGCTGCCCTTTGGCTGGCAGAAAGCTCCAGAAGAAGATGGAGAATCAGAGTCTTGTTCAGATACACCAGGCTGCTGTGGCAGCTCCAGCTGCAGCTCAACCAGTCCCTGTCTCCCTGCCTGTCCCTGCCAGCACTGAGGACATGGCACAGTCCCTGTGTGGCTGCAGCTTCACCCATCCCTCCCATCCACAGCGCCTTCATGCCTGTCACCTCTGCCTCCAGTGCCAACAGCAGGCAGGGGCCCTTCCCACCCTGACCCTCAGGTCCATTACCTCCTGTCACCCTTAACACCTAGCTGCAGGTGCTGTGGCTGGTGGCTATTAGCCTGTGGTGCCCTCCCAGAGTCGAGTGAGATAATATTCTTCCTGGCATTGGAGGCTGCTACATCAGAGATGGAGGAGAAGGTGGACCTTGGCAGGGGTGCTTTCACACCCTGCAAACCTCTGATGGGGCGTAAAGATTGTGTTAACATCAGGACCTTTCTTCTAACCCTGGCCTTCTCCTGGCCATGTCTGTGCTCAGGAGGCTGCTTGTCAATGACACCCTCATCTGGCTCTGCTCCCATCTGGTACATTCTCCCTAGCTGCCGCCTTGTATTAGCCGATGGGCTGAAGACAATGCTGTGTCTGTGTCTACACCACTACTGTAACTTTCCCTGAGTAAAACTAGAATGGATTTATCATTACACACCCCAGACTGCCACAGAAGAGCTGCGGAGCTGCCATCTTGTGCTGAAATCTTGCCGTCATTTGACCCTGGACCATTACTGCTTAATTACAGGCCTCAGATTTGTACGGTGTTCATCACAATCAAGTTTTCCTGGGCATTGCAGTAGTATAACAAAATATTATGCCACAGGTAAATTTCCTTTATAAGTCCATGATTTACGGATGGGCCAGTTTACTCAGCGTTGCGACTTAAGGAGCAAATTAGACTAAGAAGATGAATGTAAAGCAGCAAATTTCTTTCCAAGAAGAACACGCTTGCTTTCCGTGAAATGTGAAAATTTAATTTTATCAAAGAAAAATTAATTATATGCTCCAGCCCCCCTGTACAACTTCATGTGACCTGTTGGTCTTTAGCCTTTTGCTTAAAGTGTATTTCGTTACATGGGAAAGGATATGTACTGAGGACACATGGTTATTTTTTGGGCTCATTTGCATGTTGTTCTCTGTAAAAGCACCGAGGTGTACTTGCACCTGAAACCATCCCTGTGGGTGTTCAATGAAGTTGAAAATCAGGCACAGAGGTGCACATTTAAAGAAGTTTTGTGGGTGTTTTGTATTTAGGCTCGTACTGGAAACTATAAGTTTAACCTGTTTTTCATGTTTTCTTTTTATGGTAAAATTTTATTGTAGAAAGTCATGGGCAAATTTTTTTTAAAAAGCAGCAAAAATGGTGGGCAGAGTGAAGTTTTTGAAAGAAATCTAAGGTATGTAAATTTTAGTATGTTCATGTCTAAACCAAGCTTGTTGATTTTAACATAGTTTTCTTCATACTTGAAAAATAAAATTCAGCCTTTTACTTTTTTTTTTTTTTTTAATTTCTATATGATAAACAGAAAAGCCTGGAAACATCAATTTGAAGAATAACCATCAACTAATGGGAACAAAAGACCTTGTTGGCTCTTCACAAGTGCTCAGAATCCAGCAGCTGCCTCTGGGTCCACTCACACATTCCTGATGCCCGAGAGTCACGCTGTTTAGACACCTAAACAAAAACTATACTTTAGTATTGTCAAAAGTGCCAAAGTGATCTAGGAAACAAGGTTATTATCTTTGTGTTGAAGCCTGTAACCCTAAATCAAATATAACTAATTTGAAAATATTTTCCTAGAAACATAAATGCAGGCATCTGTTTTTGAATGAACTCTCTCCGTGTAATTGAGGAAGCTGACTCATGGGCTTTGCTTTCGCCACCTGAACCGATTAACAGGAGAAGAAACCTGGTTAAGCTGGTGCTCTGGCTTGCTGACTAGCAGGGTTGGTTTTGATCCATGGCCTCTGGTACTTGGATTATTTGCTTTCCCCTCTCTTAAATTCTGTGGGGAAACTTCCCCTCACTATTTAAATATTAAATCCTCACCCTACTGGAATGTCGCAGTGTACTGCGTACAGAGATGTAAGGGCTCAGTATTTTCAGTGCAAACCAATTTTGAGTTCCAGCTCAGAAGGCCTTTGTTCATCTGCTCTGAGGAGACACGCATGTCTTTTGCTGGGAATTTTACAGGTCTTTGAGCACCAAAGATCCAATAAGTACAGACACACAACAGAATCCTTTAGGCATGGGGACTGCAGCTACAGTTTCCCTCTTCTGGCAGCAGCGTCAGGACAGATGGCAACAGCAAATGTAAGACACCAGGTTTCTATAATTTTGATGTTTAAATACAGTTCATCTTAACAGGCTCCTGACTGAAGTCAGCCCCTTTGAGCCTACCAGATTATTCCTCCAAAGATGCTGCAATGCCTAGCTAGAGGAGAAAGGTAGCATTATTGCAGTCTTCAAAACATCGTTTTGAAAAAATTAATCTTTCCCTAAACCTACTTTGTAAAATTTCAGCTGCTGACTATTTGCTACGTATGCAACTCGCCTTAATCTTGGCTGATATCGCGCACTGGCAGGTAGCTCTAATCCTCTGATAAATTGTCCATTGTTATGATGGGCACGTGTTTTCCTCTTGTCTCCTTTTTACAGGCTGGTTCCCTCCTAAGCAATGACAGCACTTACAGTGTTGATGATCATGGTATGATCGTGGTATGACCATGGTATGATGATCATGGTATGATGGAGAATAACACAATTTTTAAAATACTGTTGCCAAATAATTGTTTCTTTTGGGAAGATGCATTCTATTCAGAGAAATGCCAGTGTCCCTCCGGGTGCATGATCCCATGGTTGCACCGGTACAGCACTGAGCCCACTCCTGAAATGCAGCTCTTCTAAGCTCCCATACACTTTAACAAAGACTAACAGTAACGGTGTGGGGTTCAGGCACATTTCTCGTGGAAATACAGTCGTGTTTAAGTCCCCAGACTAAGCCCACAATTCTTGCTGTATAGCTACGAACAGAAAATCAGGCATCCAATATGGAGTTAATTTTCTTTAATTTTCTTTAATTTTTCTTTCTAATTTTCTGACAGTTTCAGCCTGGGGTTCTTCACATGAAGAGCCGAGTAAGAATTGCTCTTTCAGTGCGAGTGTTGATAAACATTGCTGTGAAAATCTGGAGAACAGGAATCTCCAACCAATTGAACAAGACCTACAGGAGCAGCTGCTGGGAGAGGTACGATGTTGGGAACACAGTCAGTTTTAGAGCCATCAGATGAAGCTACTGAGTAAGGGCAACACACAGTCTGCAGTAATTTGCAATACAGCCACCAATATAAAGAGAAAAGGTGAAACTCCACGTATTATTTAGCAATAATCAAATCACTTTTAAAATATATCTTTTACGATTGTAACAGAATCTATTAGCGAATCTTAAAAAACTGGAGAAGTTAGGAAAGTAGTGTATACATAATCTAAATAATAAAATATTTGTTTTCCTTTCACTCTAATTACAGGCACAGGAAATTTACACAATCAATGCAAATGCTAAAAATGTGAAGTATTTTCATTCTTTTAATTTTACAACACAGTGCATCATAAAAAAGACTTAATTATCCTAAAAATGCTTACCAGTCAATTGACATTCATTATTTGAGCTACTGCTTTCATCTTTATTTTGTTGCTAATTTTATAATGTCAAATAGTAGATACATTATATATAAAGTACCTAAAGCTGTAGTATCCTGGAGCGGATAACGTCAGTATCACCTGTGCAGCTGCAGTCGATTGCTAACTGAGGCATTCTGGTACTGCTGTGAGGCTTTTGTAGTGTTCATCCCCAAAGGGGAGGATAGACATTGCTGAATACTCTAGAATAGAATGGAGAATAATGAGGTATACATGTACATAAACAGAAATGCCATTGTGTATAATATGACATTCCAGAAACAACATTTGAGGACATCATGTGATTTTTTTTCTGTTATATAAACAATTGTGCGCCTTCATCTGGATTTAGAGGTTGGTATCACAGGGTACAATGTCATTCCCAGAATTACTGAGTGAATATCCATCCTTCTTGAAGAAGTAAGGAAGGGGGTTAGTACAACTGCCACCTTGGACTTCTGAAGGTCAGACTTTGGCCTGATTAGGAGACGGTTGACAGAGTCCCCTGGGAGGCAGTCCTGAAGGGCAAAGGAGTCCGGGAAGGCTGGACATTCTTCAAGAAGGAAATCCTTAATGTGCATGAGGTGGCTGTCCCCACATGCCGTAAAACGAGCTGGTGGGGAAGAAGACTGGCCTGGCTAAACCGAGAGCTTTGGCTGGAACTCAGGAAGAAAAGGGAAGTTTATGACCTATGGAAGGAGGGACAGGCCACTCAGGAAGACTACAAAGATTTTGTGAGGCTATGCAGGAAGAAAATTAGAAGGGCCGAAGCACGACTACAACTTAATCTGGCTACTGCCATAAAAGACAATAAAAATGTTTCTATAAATACATTAACAACAAAAGGAGGACTTAGGAGAATCTCCATCCTTTATTGGATGTGGGGGAAAACATAGTGTCCAAGGATGAGGAAAAAGCTGAGGTACTTAATGTCTTTGCCTCAGCTTTTATTAGCAAGACGCCTTGTTCTCAGGGTACTCAGCACAGAGCTGGATGACAGGGATGGAGAGCAGAATGAAGCCCCCATAATCCAAGACGAAATGGCCAGTGAGCTGCTACACCACTTAGATGCACACAAGTCTATGGGGCCAGAAGGGTCCACCCGAGGGTACTGAGGGAGCTGATAGAAGTGCTCACCAAGCCATTTCTCATCATTTATCAGCAGTCCTGGCAAACTGGGAAGGTCCCAGCCCACTGGAAGGTAGCAAATGTGATGCTCATCCACAAGAAGGGCCACAAGGAGGATTACAGGCATGTCAGTCTGACCTCAGGTTATGGAGCAGATCATCTTGAGTACCATCACACAGCACATACAGGACAACCAGGAGATCAGGACTAGTCAGTATGGGTTTATGAAAGGCAGGTCCTGCTTGACTAACATGATCTCCTTCTGTGGCAAGGTGACCTGCTTAGTGGACAAAGGAAAGGCTGTAGATGTTGTAAACGTAGACTTTAGTAAAGCCTTCGACACTGTTTCCCACAGCATTCTCCTGGAGAAACTGGCTGCCCATGGCTTGGATGGGAGTACTCTCTGATGGGTAAAAAACTGGCTGGATGGCCAGGCCCAGAGGATGGTAGTGAATGGAGTTAAATCCAGTTGGCAGCCAGTCACAAGTGGTGTTCCCCAGGGCTCAGTATTGGGGCCAGTTCTCTTCTTTAATATTTTTATCAATGGTCTGGACGAGGGCATTGAGTGCACCCTCAGTAAGCTTGCAGACGACACCAAGTTGGGTGGGAGTGTCAACCTGCTTGACACTTGCTAGGATGGGTCTACATATGTATCTGGACAGGCTGGATCAGTGGGCCGAGGCCTACGGTATGAGGTTCAACAAGGCCAAGTGCCAGGTCCTGCACATGGGTCACAACAACCCCATGCGACGCTACAGGCTTGGGGAAGAGTGACTGGAGAGCTGCCTGGCAGAAAAGGACCTGGGAGTGTTGGTCGACAGCCGGCTGAGTACGAGCCAGCAGTGTGCCCAGGTGGCCAAGACGATCAACAGCATCCTGGCTTGTATCAGCAGTAGTGTGGTGAGCAGGACTAGGGAAGTGATTGTACCTCTGTACTCAGCATTGGTGAGGCCTCAACTCGAATACTGTGTCCAGTTTTGGGCCCCTCACTACAGGAAAGACATTGAGGCACTAGAGTGAGTTCAGAGAAAGGCAATGAAGCTGGTGAGGGGTTTGGAGAACAAGTCTTATGAGGAGCAGCTGAGGGAGCTGGGGTTGTTCAGCCTGGAGAAAAGGAGGCTGAGGGGAGACCTTCTCGCTCTCTACAACTACCTGAAAGGAGGCTGTAGCAAGGTGGGGGTTGGTCTCTTCTCCCAAGTAACAAGTGATAGGACAAGAGGAAATGGCCTCACGTTGTGCCAGGGGAGGTTTAGATTGGATATTAGGAAAAAATTCTTCATAGAAAGGGTTATCAAGCATTGGAACAGGCTGCCCAGGGAAGTGGTTGACTCACCATTCCTGGAGGTACTTAAAAGACAGGTAGATGTAGTGCTGAGGGACATGGTTTAGTGGTGGACTTGGCAGTGTTAGGTTAATGGTTGGACTTGATGATCTTAAAGGTCTCTTCCAACCAAAATGATTCTATGATTCTATGGTTCTGTGGATTCTATAGGATTCTATGGTAGGACAGGCTATGAAGAAAGTCCCAGAGAACATACAAGGTCAAAAATGCTTTAGTAAAACACAGTTAGATCCAATAAAGGTAACTATACTACACTAATTGCTGGAAAACACAAAATTTACATGCTGTTAAGCCATAAGAAATTAAATTTGTAAGATAGGAGGCAGAAGAGAGGAAGCTGAGGTTCCAAGTCGCACCCACTACTAGGATTCACTAGAAGAGAGGTAATGATGTGCTCTGTGTTCTTTCCACGGTCCCATTTTAAAACCAGGCAATCATTTTGAATTTAGGAGCCTGGATACCTTCTGGGGTTTTTCAGTCTCAAACTCAGATGGCAAAAGCCTTCTTAATAAAGAGTATTTTCTCTAACATTTTTGGTAACATTTTATCCAGTAAAGTATATGAACCATGTGAAAGTATATAAAGGATGTGAAGTACACAGGCATCTCTCTATAGTTTTTCCTCAGTACAAATATATAGTAAAGGAGGAGACTAATAATACAGAATTATAAATACTAACTCCTGCATTATAAACTGAACATTTGAAATGTAAATTTTGTACTTCAGACACTCATCTGCCTGTTCAGTTCTTTATATTCCAGCTATCACGATTATTTTGCTTCAAACTGACGAGGTCTAGAATATACGAAAAAAATACACTTATTGAAGAAAGGTAATACCTATCATCTATAGAACACAGCATATCTGCAGTCAAAGCAAGAATTCATTGAATTACCAATTATTTTATGCAGTACCATGCATCATTCCCCCTTTCATCTCTACGTTATTAAGAAATACAAATTAATTATGAGCTATATATAGTTCAAATCGACCCTGCTAAATTACTATTCCTTAAAGGTTCTTGGAACTTCCTGGACTTTGCAAGTGTCTTCAGATTCCAAAAGGAAAATGAAACCAGAGGATGAGGCAGTCTGGTAAAGCCTGTTTACAGTACTATAAAAATTCATATGTGTATTTTTTTTTAGATTTTTTTTACATTTTTTTACATACATACACATTTACAGAAATCAAAATCTGAAAATCTGTCAAGCCAGTGAATAGATTGATGTCAATATTTCCAATTATTTCTTTTTCTGTAAAATAAGCCATGAGATCAATTTGTAGGAACTAAAGCTGAACATATTTACATTAAATACTTACTAAAGGGGTGATTAGCTGCAAAACATTTGAAGCAGATGGGTTTCTGGTAATGGCTTCTTGAAGATCTAAAAATTGCATGAAAGCGTATCATAAATATTATGTAAACCAAGTACCGCAATAGAAATGTGATTCACAGTCAAATATTCAACACAAAACTTCCGGAAGATTGTGGAAATGTAGTTTAATTGCACTGTTCTTTTTTCTCCTACCAACAGCTGCTGAAGTGTATGTCATATCTGTATTTTTAAAATTTGCAGCTAGATATTATCATCTGAACAAAAAATTCAGTGTCCATAAAGAAATCTAAAGCTAGAAAAAAGAATGCCAGCTACTCAAAGCTGGCAACAAAAATTCCAGACTTTGGTTAGTGAGTGACTAACTGTTATTCATTAAAAAGACTGCTGTGAATGCACACAGTTTTAGTCGCTTAATTTGGTAACATGTGAAAACAAAGCCAAAAAAAGGGGTTCAAAAAGGTCACTGTTTAAAAAAAGCAATGTACTTACATGACATGTGAGTACTTACAACACTTTATGCACTTACTTACAGGTACCAACTTACATGTACTTACATGTCCTATAAGTCTACCTGTAAAATTCCCCAGCTTCTTGTTACCAATTTTAATCCCCAAATAATTAGGCAAGCTAATTACATTTCTAAGATACATACATATATATGTATTACAATCATTTGCAGTTTCTTCATTTGCAATCTGTTAACTCCTATGATTCTTTCATTGTTTCTGTCATATTCCTTATGTACTTTTCTGACAGTTTTCAAATTTTTCCTTTTCACGCTTTGCAAACTTCAGCTTTCTTGCTCCCAGTTCCTTTGCTGCATTTGCCTTTGCTCCTGTTTCTTTGTTATTTCTCTGTTATTTATACAGCAATTTATTTTCTATTTTCTTGTATTTCTCTTTTCATATCTACTTGCTTAACCTGAGCACATCATACTAAATCTCCTCTCTGACAAAAGACAGAATTCTTCACTTCTATTTGCCTGGAAGCAATATCCATGAGGTACATACAGTAAAATGAAATTCTGAAGCACTGTTTGATGGGAGCAGGAATTGTAAGCTACAGCTGCAGAAAGTTTCTAAGCAGTTGCAAAGGTCTTTTATTCTGCTGTTGCAGTTTACAGGAAACTGAAGCCTTTTTCCTCAAAGTCAAGCAATCCACCAGTTGATGTAGAAATGTATGGATAGTGTGCAGGAGCTTAATAAGCTCTGCTTTAGTTTGATTCCAGTCAATAGGGAGGTAAATGTGGGTAACCTGATCGTGAAATGGTGCAGTCCACAAGGAAAAGAAGTAGAATAGTAAAATAAAATCAATGGACTTCAAGAAAGCAGACTCTTATAAACTCAAATAATTGGCATGTAAAATTTTATATGAAAAAAGTCCAAGGAAAATATAAAATTCATGAGAGTCGGCAGTTCCATAAACAGCAAAAATGTCAAGCAGAATTTATTCCAATGATATGGAAAGCCAGGCAGTCCAGTGAAGAGACCACAAGGTCCCCATTGATTTCAAATACAGAATGGAGCACACAAAATGCAAAAACTATGTCAAACTAATGAGAATTTTTATGGAAGACCTGTATGATCATGTTGGTCAAAGCAAATAGTAACCATTGGATACAGTAGCAAGAGACCCCAAAAGTAAGTTTGTTCTACGAGTATGTTAGTTATAATAGGATGACGAATGAAAGTGTTGGCTAACGAATCACTGGAGAGAAAAATATATCAAGAATGAGTACAGACTTTTATCCCCACATTCTTCAATGAAATGTCAACTGCAATGCGACAGCTCATATAAAAAGCACTTCTTAAAGCAGGTAAGAAATCATCCTGGGATACAAAAAGAATAGATTAGGGAATGCTCAAGTAAGTTTGAGATTTTTAAAGTAGTTGTGCAAGTGATATTCACATAAACATTCAGATTTGGCTGCAGCAATCTCAGAACCGTATTTGTGATATGGAGAAGAAGAGGAACACCCTAAAAGACTAGAAGAAAGGAAATGAAAAGCCATTCATTATAAAGGGCTACATTTGCAAAAAAATATAGGGTGTATAATATAAAGCGTAATTACTTGCAAAAATAATTGCAAAAAAATTAAGATGGATAAACACTGGAACAGATTCCTAAGTGAGGCTGATACATCTGTATCTTTACACTTTCACTTTAAAGAACAGTTTTGACAAACATCTATTAGATACAACATCTACAGTTGGGCTGAGGCAGTTTCTGAATGCATCCTGCAGTCACATTTTGAAATTTTTTTTTGACCAAGGCAAAGTCACCATTATTTTAAATTAATTTCATTGACTCTAAGGAAGGTTTCATGATTTTGATTTCCTGTTTGCTATATTTAATAAAGAATAATAAGAATAAAATAAGAAGAAACATATTTCTACCACAGGATTCACGTTTTTAATCCAATTTAAGCCATGACAACAAATATAAAGTTACTTAATCACTTGATGTGGGATCCTATTTATTATCAAACTTACTTTGTAGCCTTTGATTGAGACGATCAAGAGACTGGAAAATCTTCTGTTCTTCTACTGAAAGTGCACTCGTGCCTAGACACGGAGCCCTGTTGAGCAGTGAGGGCTGGCTGGCTGGTTGCACATTTTCCATAGCTGCCAGGATTTCACCTTCTGAGGCTGGTGTACTTGCTAGTTTTTCTGCCATAAGAAACTGAACAGTGCTTTCTGAAACTGAAGAGATTACAGGGGTAACTTCAAATGAGAAGAGCTCACGACATTTAAATATGCTGCTTGTTTTCATTACTATAGGTCTGTGAAACCCACAAAATGCACATTAAAAGATCAACAAAGTGGCAAAGTCAAAAAGCACGACATGTTAGAAAATGCCATAATTCAGATCACTAGTGCATCTTACAATTGGCACCACAGCAAGTTCTACTGGGTTCAGAAACATATAATGATAGCAAGCAATACCTGTCCGTATCATAGTTATGTATGATACATCCAGCTATCATACAGTTAAATACAAACAGGAATGGAATGAAACTTGAGTATATGTTGTAGTGCATTTATAAAACCATCAATATCGTGACATATGATGCTATATCTTACATTTCCGTGGAAAAAAACAGGTCTAGACAACAAACTACCCTTTCTTACTTAGAATCACTGATGCCAAAACACAGAAGTGATGTTACGCAGTGGATGTATTAGGTCATGACTTTATGTATAATAAAGAATTGAAGTGAGATGTGGTACTGTACCTTCATCAGACTTATAGGTGTTATTCCTATTTTGTACTGGATCAAATGCAGATTGAACAGGACTCAGCTCGACGGTACATAATGAATTCTATCAAAAATATTGTAAGAATATTTTAAGTGTAATTTAAGGTAACTATACTACTTTCTGAACATTTTTTATTTATTATTTCATATTACTAAATGTTTTCAGGTGCAAAAATATTAGTGTATATTAATACAGTGATGTATTCTAGTTGGTTTTATTCTTTTTATTAGCAGTGACAGCAAGCTGACTAAGCACATTGATTCAAAATTGTGTGACACTGAACAAATCTTTGATATTCCTGAAACTCTTTCCATTTTGAAGAGAAATAAGCTTTTTTTTTAATAGTATTTAATATTTACCTGTGCATGATAAGCAGGCTTCCATCTTTTAGAGGCTACACTTTGTCTTCTGTGTTTATTTTCATGGTTGTTAAAAGCCTGCTTTTGTCCTGTAACAGGAACAACACCTTAAATAACAGGCATGCAAAAATAAACCAAAAATGTGTAAAAACATGATAAAGATAGTAGTAACAAATCTAACAATGGTGAGTAAACATCTCTGCCCAAATTTAGATGCTTACCTTGTATATGTTTACATCCGATCTCGCTGAATGTATTTTCTGATAGTGAAAAGATAGAAACAGGCACTTCTAAGGCATATTTAATGTCGTGTTAGCATAGGACTGTAAGATACAGATGTGGATCGTATGTGGACATTTATAAGCAGGTTAAGTGAAACCCCACTTTGAATCCCTCATAACAAAGATGGTCTGTACAATGATACAAGGTGGTCTTACAAAGTAAGAGGGAGAATGAACAGTGAACTATGACATAACAAATAGCACATAATGTACCAAAAAGTAATGTTTTGCCAAGATGCTGTGCCTTATATCTTAATGGATTCAACTTTTGTTAAGATTGCATAGCACCGTGCAGAAAATGTGTAATAGTTCACACAGTTTATTTGATTCACAGAATCCCAAAATGGTAGAGGTGGGAAAGGATGTCTCGGGATCATCCAGTCCAACACCCCTGATTGAAGCAGGGCCACCTAGATCTTGCTGCCCAGTACCATGTCCAGGTGGCTTTTGAGTATCTGTAAGGATAGAGACTCTACAAAGTCTCTGGGCAACTTATACCAGTGCTCTGTTACCCTCATGGTAAAAAAAAAGTGTTTCCTGATGCTCAGAGGGAACCTCCTGTGTTTCAGTTTGTGCTCATTGCTTCTGGTCCTTTCAGTGGGCACCACTGAAAAGAGCCTGGCTCCACCCTCTTTGCACCTTCCTTCCAGGTATTTATAGATGTTGATAATATCCGCCATGGCCTTCTCTTCTCCAGGCTGAACAATCCCAGCTCTCTCAGCCTTTCCTTCCAGGAGAGATGCTCCAGTCCCTTCATTGTCTTCGTGGCCCTTCATTGGACTCTCTCCAATCTGTCCGTGTCTCTCTTGTACTGAGGAGCTCAGAACTGAACACAGTCCTCCAGGTGTGGCCTCACAGGTGTGATTCAAATGCAAAGTCATGGTTTAAAACCTTAGTTCTACAGCTTGGGGTTTTGTAGTTAATCTCACTGATTTATACATCTGTACACTAATTTTAATGACAGTACTGCTGTATAGTATTTTCCCTCAGCTGGAGAGAGATGCAAATCAGCATTTTCGTGTGCAAGTCATGAATCCACATATCCAAGGAGATATTACATTCTCATTTGTAAACACAGTTACTTGATTTGTAAATGCAGTTACTTGATTTATACTTGGGAAGATAAATTACCTATTTATTCGCATAATAAATATTTCCATATGCAGTTAAACTACAGTTCATGATTAGACCAATAGGTATTTTAGTGATTTTAACAGAATTTTATTTCTTTATTTGTTATTACAGTGGTATTTCGATTCAATATTTCTCAGTGATTGAGACAGCCAGCATGGCTTCACCAAGGACAAGTCCTACCTGACCAACCAGTGGCCTTCTATGATGGAATGACTACCTCAGTGGACAAGGGAAGAGCTCTGGATGTCATCTATCCGGACTTCTGTAAGGCCTTTGACACGGTCCTCTACAACATCCTCTTCTCTAAGTTGGATAGCTATGGATTTGATGGGTGGACCGTTAATGGATGAGGAATTGGTTGGATGGTCACATCCAGAGGGTAGTGGTCAATGGCTCAATGTCCAGATGGAGACTGGTGACAAGTGGTGTCCCTCAGGGGTCCATATTGGGAGCAGTACTGTTCAACATCTTCGTCAATGACATAGACAGTGGGATCGAGTGCACATTCAGCAAGTTTGACGACAACATCAAGCTATCTGGAGCAGTTGACACACCTGAGGGACAGGATGCCATCCAGAGGGACCTGGACAAGATCAAGAAGGGGGTCTGTGTGAATCTTATGAGGTTCAACAAGGCCAAGTGCAGGGTCCTGCATCGTGATCAGGGCAACCCCCAGTCTCAATACAGGCTGGGGAATGAAAGTATTGAGAGTGGCCCTGCTGAGAAGGACTTGGGGGTACGGGTGGATGAGAAGCTGGACATGAGCCAGCAATCCTTGCTACATCAAAAGAAATGTGGCCAGCAGGTTGAGAGAGGTGATTCTCCCCCTCTACTCTGCTCTCATGAGAGCCCACCTGGAGTACTGCATCCAGCTCTGGAGCCCTCAGCACAGAAAAGACATGGGCCTGTTGGAGTGCGTCCAGAGGAGGGCCACAAAAATGACCAGTGGGCTGGAGCACCTCTCCTGTGAGGAAAGGTTGAGTGAGTTGGGGTTGTTCAGCCTGGAGAAGAGAAGGCTCTGAGGAGACCTTATTGCAGCCTTTCAGTACTTAAAGGGGGCTTATAAGAAAGGTGGGGACAAACTTTTAATAGGGCCTGTTGTGATAGTACAAGGGGTAACGGTTTTAAGCTAAAAGAAGGAAGATTTAGAATAGATATAAGGAAGAATTTTTTTTGCCATGAGGGTTTGCCCAGAGGGGTGGTAGATGCCCCATTCCTGGAAACATTCAAGGTGAGGTTGGATGGGGCTCTCAGCAACCTGATGTAGTTGAAGATGTCCCTGCTTATTGCAGGGGGGTTGGACTGGATGACCTTTAAAGGTCCCTCCCAACTCAAACTATTCCATGATTCTCTGATTCTATAGTTCTATAATTCTATGATTTAACAAAGCAGAATTCTTACCATTTGCAGAAAAAAAACCCAATTCATTGATCCTAGAAGCAGATTTGAAACTACTTATCTGGCTGCTGCCATCAAGAGTAACGTGGGACACCTTAGCTTTTGCCATTTTGTTATATGTGAATTACTGTAATGTGACACATGGTGCTGAATAGCACCTGAAAAGAAAAGCAAATGTGATCACTTTATATTGAACACAGGGAGAAATTTAAAAAGAAGCAAAGAAGAAATCCCTTGTTATATTAATAATCATAGAATGTTTTTCTGAAAAATATAATCCAAAGTTGCTCTATTGATATGCATCGACACTTAATTTAATTAGTTTGAAAGACATGCTAGATCTACACCAAGAGACTCCTCTGAGAAATGTAAGACAAAAATATATTAAGTGATAGTATCTTTAAGGGCATGAAATACTGAGCAGTCTGCCCTTATTTAACTATAAGCATATGAATTAATACCATTTGTCACAGGCTAAATGTTAAGAATATTTTTAAAGCATTTTACTGATTGAACGCCAAAGTACTTAAAATAATTGTAGTATTCAGCTACAGTATAATATGTGTCCCCCAGAAGATACACCACTTGAAGACTGGAAGCCCAATTAAAGGAAGATCCTCATGGACAACAATTTTATTTATTCATCTTGTTCTCACTTTTTTTTCTCTACATTTGGCCAAGCACTGCAATAGATCCCATTTTCTGCGGTGTCCTCACAGACCTCACTGAACTCTGTAATAGTGCCACAGCAGATATTTTACTCAAGAACAATGCAGTACTCAGTCTCTCATAGCAAGCACTTCAGGACAAAGACTTTGGTGATCTATGTGCATTTGCAGGCAATAGAACAAATAATAGCAAGTCATTACGAGTTATCTAAAGTATTTAAAATAAAGAAGAATTTCGAAACACTTTCAAACCTAAGCAGATATTGAGAGAGGGCCATCCCCCGCATTTTTGAAAAGAAGTTACTTGGTGCTTCCTCTAAAAGAGCTGGAGCTATGTGATACTGGGGATGTCACATTTAAAGTCGCAGTGAAGACAGTATTAGGAGCGCACACAACTTTGACCCAATAACTTTCCTGATTAATTGATCTGATGTGCAAATAAGGACATCAAGAGGCAAGTATCTCTGCTGGAGGCGAGGCATGGTAATGCAAGTCTTCAGTCATTTCCAATGTAAAATCAAACAGGTTAACTTAAGTCACACATATCTTAAGCTCATCTCTTTGACTTTGAACTGGAACGGACAAGCAGATAACATTTCTCATTTCCCACCCCTGCTTTAGGCCAAGAATATTCACCTGCCTCTGCTCTTACAAAACAGCTGTTCTGAATCACTTCATAGTTAAAACTATGTATTACTGTAGATAGATAAAACCAGAAATTTAGGGTTGTTTTTTTTTTAAAAGTCATGGGAATTACTTATTTTGGTAGAAAGTATCTTTGAGCTGCACGGCTGATCCTCCGGGTGATGCCAGTATGTGAAGTGTTTTGGATACTGCTTGTACCTGAAGCAGGGTCTACAGCTTCAGGAGCGCTGCCTCCAGCTGCAACCCTCAATAGGAAGCAAACCAGCATACAACACACAAACTACAAGCACAAGGATGCCATCAGTGCCCGAGGCACAGAATATAGCTAGGCTGCAGAGGAGAAACAAGGCAAATCAAAAAGCCTGAAACCTATTTTGAAATGTAAAAACCAGGAAATTAAAATCTATTCTCCCAAAATTTCTTATGCATCTTTCCTCTGTTTTACCAATCAGTCTCTCCATTATATTGTTCCCAACATTAGTTATTAATAACATAAAGGGTTATTCCTAAAATTTCCTAAAATTCCTTATAAATCAGACATACTTTGCAGCACAGCAAAATTTATCTGGTAGAAGCTCTTTATTTTTAACCTACATTTCAGTTTTTTGAGCATTAATTGGATTACTGAGACTAAAGCATAGTAATTTTAGGCATTTACAGTATCAGCATTTTAAAAACATGTTAGATCTACATTTCATTCACTCAGGTGGCAGTGACTGATGGACAACAAGCTATCGCTCCCAGTTACCTTGCAAACTGGCTCATATAAACTTAGTCACTTCCTCCTATACCATTATTTAGACCACCTGTCACATCTGCTCATTAGCCAGGCATATAATCTCAGGGAAAATGCTTCCTTTTCATTTAATATTGTAGAGAGCTATTAAAAATGGGGATCAATGTTTGAGAGGCCTCTGGGCAGCACTAGAATAGAAGTGACAATGACAAATGGTAAAAACTTGTTAAAACTGGCTGTATTGTGTGAATGGATGAAAGGCTGGGTGTTTTAACTGAAAACAAATTTGTGACGTAATTGAAAAAGACTTTCGTCTGAACATCCCCCCACCCCAGACCCAGAAACATGACTCTTACCAGTGGCAGGGTCTTTTGGAGCTCGGGCAATATGCGCTCCTTGCCAGGAGGTGCTTGTTTTCCCAGCTGCTGGGATATGGTGGAGAAGTAATCCATTTTCTGCGTTAGCAGGTCTTCTTTCAGTGCAGGCTACTGAATGATTTTGACAGGCGCTTGTCTGAACATTATTTACAGAACACCTACATTTTGCCCAAGGTTTGTATTTGGCCGTGCTGCAGCCAGGTGTAGGTATCCCAGTGGCCAAGTCCAAATGACAAGTAATTCTCTCACTGTTTTCTGCACCCTTTCTATTTAAAACCTGATCTGCTAAGAAAACATGCCTTTCATTTAAATCATTCTTGCGTGTAGTGGTAGCTTGAAGACTTGAGGGCTGACGCCCAGGGCTGGCTGCATTTTTGCCACTTCTGTTTCCCGGCAGAGGTGCGGATGGTGGGTGAGGTGCCACCAATTTCCCCGGAGCTTTCAGAGTATTGTTGGCTTCAGTGGCTGACTGTGGTCGGATTATAGTGCCTGTTCTCTTCTTGGGCATAAAACTTGGCTGGCCTTTTACAGATCTTGGTCTTCTAGTTATTTTTGCCTTATTTTTGAGTTGGTTAATGTCATTAATTTTAGAATTGTTACTACATACTGGGGGATTACTTTCTTCACCTTGTGATACCATCCAAGCTTTTTTAGTAGAAAAGGAACCAGTAGACATAAATATATTCAGAGGCATGCATTCTTTCTTTGATTCTTCAGTATTAACATTTGGTTTTGATATATGAGAGTTTTCCTGATGATTTTTCATGAACAAGGGGTTTGAAGGTTGAGCAACAATACTTAAATTAGTCTTAGGAGCATCATTTGTAGTTTGAACATATTGCAGCTGTGCAGAAGATATTTCACTGGTGGTTTTTTCATAGCATTTTTCATTATTTTCTATTATTATCTGGTTAATTTGATCATGCCATCTTAACTTTGTATTGTATTTTTCATTTTCTGCACTTTTCTTTTTTATTTTTGCCAGTTCTAAACTGTCTCTGATAGAAGACACAGGCCGAGTTCCAAAACTGATCCCATGGTTCATAACCACAGCTTTGAAATGGCTGGGTTCATATTTAGATTCCTTCTTTAAGATACTTGTGAATAATCTTGCTCTTTTTCTTTCAAGAATATTGTTTTTCAGGGTTTTGTGCTGTGCACGAGTGCCAGAATTTAACTCTGTGTCAGACACCAGTGACATAGTTTCTATCATATTTCCTTTCTCTTCCTCTCTGTTATTCTGTTGCTTAACATCACACAGAACTGAGGCATTTGGTATGTCCTGAAATAAAGATGATCCTGGATTAGTGTCATCAATACATTTAATATTTTCTTCTTTTGTTTCAGTCATTTTTCCGGAGGTATTTTTTAAAAACTCCGTACTGATGTTTTTGTCCTTTGGTAACGTATCAGCTGTGCTAGGAATGCCAGTGGAACATCCCTGATTAGGAAATAGGATTATAGATGTTGCAATAGGTTGACTGGAGGTTTGCACAGATATACTTCTTTTTTGTGGGGTCATTTTAAAACTCTGATCTTGCATCAGATCCTGAACTCTTTCTCCTGGAATACAGTCAGGGCTGGCCCAGACTTTGCTAGGATTGAAAACAGGATGACCACTGGGTAATGTGCTGGCCGTTCCAGAAGATGGTTTGCTGCTTTCTTCTTTTATATTTTGCAGAAAACGAAATGCATTACTTACAGAGCGTTCTTGCTTACCAGAGGCAGAGAACTCTGCAGGGCTTTTTCCAGGTCTGTGAGAAGCAGATGATTCCTCTTCTGAATTGTTTACGTGTTCAGCAGGAGTTAGAACATTATATTTAGCTAAAAGATTATGAATAGGTAAGTTGTGGTTGTTTTGCAAATCTACATTTCTCAGACAATTATTTAGATGCACATTTTTAGAAGTACTTTGAGCTGTATAAAGCAAACCATTATTCCTAGTCTGTGATTTTTCTGGATTGTACAGGGCACAGTCACACTGTGTAGTCAAAGATGATTCACTCGGTGTTGTGTAATTTCCATTTTGTTCTCCAGCCTCAAGACTGTCAAGGCTTGACAAGCTTTCTGAATCATCTGTTTTCTTGACTTCTTGATGAAAATTCTGAAATAGAGGCATAAACCCAAACTGTTACATTTATCAGAAATGTTTTTTTTGCTGATATTAATTTTTCATTAATGAGACCTTAGGCTAAAATACAATAAATATTGAGTATGGTGCTTTTACGACTTTGTTCATAGCGTCCTGAGTGTTTCCATCAAGTCAAAATTTACCTGTGTCCAATTGTAAAAGGAAGCGATATGGTCTGGACATGAAATTCAGAGGAAAGAGCTGCAACAAATTGCATCTTAAGTTTTAAATCAATTCTGCAATACCGAAAAAGGAACAAGATTTGTCTAAAAAACACCACTGTTTCCAAATTGCCCTGTGGCACAGGATGTTTTTTGTACTGTAACATGTAAGGCAGTTTACAAAATGAAAGAGAATCCATAAAAATGCAAATTTGATAGTGGATCTGCCCCAAAATGGATTTTTTTGATAATACCAGACTGAATATGTTTATTTTCATACAAAGTGCCACAAGTGATGAGGATTTAAACCTTGTCGTAGAAAACACATAAAACATCTCCCCGCTACCATAATCGCAGTGATTAACACCTCCCCCCAGTGAAACGCCCTCTTCTCATCTTTCATAAAGAAGAAAATATCATCTGATCTGTGAGGACAGATCAGGTCTAAGGGCATATGGGAGTCCCATCCACTCCCCCAACTTCTTTGTCAAACTTTAATGTAGGATGAATAAGAGCAACTGGCACCATCAGAACCACCATTGGGACAACTTTATGTATGTACTATGTAGGCATTTTTTTCACTATTACTTCTCCATCCAAACACTGAGATGCCTAACATGGTTGAAAATGCATACCTTTTTAAGTACAACATTTCAAAATACACATAAACATAATGGAAAACAAGCCCACAACCATTTTCACAATCTCATACTCTCTCTCTCTGCCGTTAAGTTCACTTCCATACAAGTGAGTAGCTAAGTGATTTTAAATGATGTGTTGGAAAAAACTGGGGTGGTGTTGGAAAAACTAAGAGAAGCTGCATCAGATATGCTATTTTATGCAATGAAGACCTTAAATCGAAAATGTTTCAAATAGCAAAATCTGTTAACCTAGGTAAGTGATTATGTAAGATATTATATATCCCCTGTAATTCTATTACAATAGAATTAACATTTTGAAAATTTACCAAAGAATGCATAAAATTAGTGAATAAGTACATATTTTTGTAGTAAACCATTTTAATATCCTAATAAAATTGTTGTACCGTGATGTTGCATAGTATATAGCTGTACAAATATTTTAAATTGCAGAATAAAAAGCTTCACGAGTCCTGAAAGACATTTTATGATTGAATTAAATCTTATCTTGCACTATATGTGTTCAGAGTTAGTGCAGTCTTCTATTATAGTTATGATCTGAGATAAGGAAACTAAATAGAAGAACAAAGAACCAAATGTAGAGAAAGATTCTTTTAAGGAACATTTTCAAATGGAAGGCATACAAACCAGTGTCTTTCTAATAGAAAAGAATAAATAACGCTTTGATAGGTATTTATTAACCTTTATGCTTGGATAAATTATATTGTTAACCTCTGCTTGAACTTCACCAAACAAGGAAAAGGCATATGCTCAGAGCTTTCTGTACCACACCAAATTTAAGAACTACCTTTGAAATTTTCAGATGGGAAAAAAAAAACAGTAAAAAGAAATTATAGGTGTCAGGCTTACTGCTTGTCTAATTTGAAACTGCACCTGTATAGCTGAACATGTGTTTCTAAAATGGCTAAGCTAAACAAAGGAAAAATTTTGTAAGGATTGATATTAAAAACCCTGTTCTGATAGCAGGTTAACTTAAACTGGTAAATCTGGAGGGTGCAAGAAAAGTTGCAACTTCCAGAAATAAGATCAAAAAAATTCTACCCAGTTGTGCTCCAGAGGTTGAAAATAGACTTGTTAAACAAAACCTCATGGGAATACAAAATCTCAGTTGAGGCAACGTCCAGAAAAAAATTAGGAACTAAGGAATAAAGAAGGATTCCTCATTTAAACACATACTCACTTTTACTTAGTTCATGCAAATTTAATTAATTTACATTTATTTTGTTGCATCATACAATTTCATCATTTCACACATTAAAGATGCTTATCATTCTCATTAAAATATTTACATATTTTATTTCACTTTCTGGCTTACTCTGTAATGAAAAAGAATGTCACCTTTTTTTTGTAAAAATGCATAGCTAGAACTGCTTCTGCACACCTCAAAA
The DNA here is from genome assembly GCF_964199755.1 of Larus michahellis. Taxonomy (NCBI): domain Eukaryota; kingdom Metazoa; phylum Chordata; class Aves; order Charadriiformes; family Laridae; genus Larus; species Larus michahellis. The sequence goes on from NC_133896.1 coordinate 207,474,651, forward strand.
ACATTCAACAATTATTCTTTTTTAGCAGTCAACAGCTACAGGGAAATAAACCTGGAAATCCCAATGATTTAATTTGATTTAATCTGTGAGAATATTATAGGATGATAAGGAAACAAAAATGTTCATAGAGTGTACTATCTTTTGATTTTCTGGATTTGCATATTGTTTCTGTTACAGAAGTACAATTTATTGTACTGCCTGTTGCCTGCATTATCTTAAGTCCTAATGCAAGAAACCTAAACCCCGCCTGTCCACATACTCAGTATTCTAGAAAGGGGAACACTTAGGAGGAGTTAAAGAGGTCACTTTTATGCCTTAAGACTTGGAACAGCTGTGTCAAGCAATTTCATTTCAGTAAAGCACTAAAACAGAAAACATGAGCCTAAGAAATCCTTCAAGAGGTCAATGAAAGAACAACATGGCAACAAGTAAAATTTTAAGAGAACTCCACAAGTGAATTTTCTGCCAAAGGACTCTGTCAGATTGGTATTACACTAAAGAGCTGCTATATGTATATTTGACATTTTCTGCAATAGAAGTGCTGACTGTTCACAATTCCAAGAGGTGAATGGGAACACTCTTCTGAAGATAAATGCTGGAAAAGCGCTACCCACTCTGAAAACCCAGGCCCCTCACCTCTCACGCTACTTGCTGGTTTTGATAATTTCGACTGGTTTATTCGCAGGAGTTCTTTATGCTTTATATGTGTGTATATATAATGTTATACTTCATGTTCATGGTGAAGTAAAAGACTCCAGTGTTCATACAGATAAAAGGCTACCTCTCAAAGCCACTGAGGAACCTAAACACTTTTACTAGTTTTGAGTTTACCAAATATGGAATGGGAAAGTCCATTAGAAAATTAATAATCCCTTTTCTACACAAATTTGGAAAACAAAACGTACATGGCATTACACAATACTGATTTCACAGAAGATTTGGGCAGACCCAAGAAAGCAAATGCCACTGAGAAAGGACTTTGGTGCTTAGGTTACACAAGAGATTCATTATAGTGTTCCAAATCCACCAAAGAAGCTATGGAGGTATAGGATGACCATAAAAAAGCTTCCTATCAACACCCCTCTCTTTCCTAGGCTAACTCCTAGGTGCCTAATTTCCCCCCTCCAGCTATGTAGGATACAGAAACTAGCTATCTATGAACCTGAGTATTCAAAAGGACCTGATTTGCCTGTTCGGAAAATCATCACAGGATGCTAGAAATACAGGTTCAAACTCCTTGGGATAAAAAGAACTCAAGTTTCCAATTTCGTAGGCACTCAGGCACTTCAGCAGGCCATACTGTACTGAAGGATTTTTACAGAAAAGTGATCTGAACACTGACTGTCAGGGTTTCAAGTTCTGACTTTCAGTTTTCTCACTGTTGCTTTCTATTAATTAATTTAGCATCTCAGTACTCAGAGTGCTGCTTCTCAGGATCCCTATTCCAGGTGCCTAACTCTCATAGACTAACCTAGTCATTCAGCTCCACAAGTGGAATTCATAATGCTAGTTTTTAAATACTATTAAAATTATGAAATGATTAAATGTTGAGTCACTGAGCACAATAATTCATTACTGCCTGGTTTTGTTTCTAACCTATTAATAAATTTATTTTGAGCAGGCATCATCTACCCTGCGAATTTAAGAGATGGGGTCATGTAAAAATAGTTCGAGACTGCATAATTGAAAACCATCATAAGGCAAATAGCGCGGAGGAAAATTGGGCATGCATATGCAATATTAATTCTAGAAGTTTTTATCTGCTTAACTAATAATCATTTTAATGTTATATATAAAATGCAATGCCACAATTTAATGAGAAAATGCATGGTTACAATCTAATTCAATGTCATTGGGTTATCCCAAAAAAGGAGAATGCAGATCAGCTAAAACTTATCCATTTTCACTTCTTTGGAATTTGCAGGTTGTGGGAGAAATGATGTTTTAAAAAATATTTTGTAGATGGAGCTATCTTTAGACAATACTTCAGAGGCAGAAATTAAAGGAAAACAATTCTCAGAGATTTTTTTCCCTTTTAAAGCAAAGAAATAATCCTCTCTCTCACTGATGGTTAAGGTCTTAATGATGAGACTCAAAACCCTGAAATTATCCTTTTCAGAAAAGCTTTCCAACAAAATCTGATTTATGGGGAAACAAGAGAAGAATAACTGATGGAGGAAAGTATTTCTTCATCTTCTAGAAAACTCAGAATCTGTCTTCCTAGTTTATTCTTTTTCACAAATACACAAATAAGGCATTAGGGTTAACAGATTTGAATGAACTGGAGCTGTAGCATCACAAAAAAAATATACGAATACTATTTGACCAGTACACACCTCCTAAAAGACCCATAATGACATAGTATAATTTTTAAAATAATCCTTAGTTCAGCTGAGAGACTATCCTTCCAGATCTCTCTGACTTGCTAAAAAATTAGTACACATTTTTGCAGTCTATAAAAAACATTACTTTTTCTTTTAGCAATGTAAATACATTGCAGAGGTGGAACAATTTTTAACATATTTCCACTCTATCTTGTGCACTGCACAGCAGCAACCAAGGCAGAAAGTGGATTTATATTAGGAAATGCTAAAGGTCAGATACAGAAATACTTTTAGAATCATAGAATATCCTGAGTTGGAAGGGACCCACAAGGACCAGGTCCAAAGCCTGACTCCACACAGGGCAGCCTAAAAGTTAAACCACATACCTAGGAGTGTTTTCTAATACTATATATTTATACCTCTCTAGAAATAAGTTTATCTAATCAAACAGTTTCGTGTAATTGCCAACATTCACTGCATGCTTCATTAATATAATCACTTATCTTGAAAAAAATATTTAGCGACTGTCACATGTTACCTGTTTCACAAATTCCATTCTTTCATTCAAGACATACATTCCTCTTAAGAAACGTACAGATATGATTTATAAGCATACCTACAAGATTTCAGCATCTGCCTTCCCCTAAACAGCCTACTGAATTTAAAGGCTGATATTTATTATTTTTTCTTGCCACTATTTGAAAAAGCATAATTCTTTTAAGTTGTTTGTCACAAGATCTTTCAGTCTCCTGGGTCCCAGTTATTCTCTGCTTATTCCTGTCCTCTGAACTCTGGGTGTTTGATTTAATGCTTTATTTCCCAGTATCAGGCATAAACTTTACAACAAAGCTCAACCTACTAAGTACCACAGAAGTGCTGCTGTGGGTTGATGATAATTAATATTAAAAAAAATATTGAAAGAATTGATTAGGTTTCTGTGTACCCAGGCCACCATGAGCCTACTGGGACAGAAGCAGAATACTGGAAGAAAAAAAGTAGCTAAATTCTGTGTTTCTTTCCACTTCTCAAAAGGTTTCCCTCTTTTTTTAAAAAAAAAAAAAAAGCAAAACACAGCTCTGCTCTTCAGTGGGGTAGAATTAATCTGGACAGTGACAGTTTAATCTTGATAAGAAACCAATAGATTTCCTAACATCCCCTTGAGACATTATTATATACTATCTCTCACAATACCAAGTTATCATAATATAATATAGCATCCTGGCAGACCAGTATGCACAAACTACTTTTGTACCTTCCGCTCCCCTCCTTCAAGCAAACACTTTATTATTACCATAACTGCAGTAAACTAAAGATCAGATATGGCTATTTTTTTTTCTGTTCTTCTCCTTTAGCTACATTTATGAACATTTTACTCTGTTGCAGTAAAACAAATCACTTCAAAAATAGCTATGAAGTGTGGTAGAAATAGTTTAGTGCATAATTATATATAAATATTTCATAGATACATACATATATATGGATATACGTATATGAATGTAAAACCAAAACCGAAGTCATGCTAATATGTATAGCAATTCTTATGAAAAAGTACATGCTGGTAAAGGAGGAGCAGGTATATATTAGATGACAGTTCTCAATTTCCCTGTTTCTGTGCTTTGTGAGCTATGCTGTATGTATAACAATCCTAACTTATCCACAAGTAAAGGCTTATTCATGTATTAATCTACCTGTGAAACAAACTCTTTTGTACTGGAAATGGTGTTTCAGCTCCAATCCTACGTTATCACCTGTTCAAGCAGGGCTTTGAGTTGAGGCAAGACACTCTTCAAATGACTGAACATCCAGATTGCCAGATATGAAGATTGTAACGTCATTTTATATAGCACAGGCTTGGGATAAACCGCTTTTTTACATAAAAAACACCCACAACGTACTCTTGAGGAATACACAATCAAATCAAGTTTGAGTATTTGGGCAAAATAATTTAGTCTGGAGATCCATTTCAATTTGCGTTTATAGCAAATGTGGATTTTGGATTAGTGAAATAACATGGAAGACAGTAGTATGTTGCAATATTGATTAAAAGCCAATAACCCCTCTGATTTTGCCAAAAGGAAAATAAGTAGGGAAATCACTTCAGTTTGTCACATAATTTAAGCGATTGTCGTGGTTTGGGCTGGGCTAGCTATTACACAGTGATCAACATAAAATATGTTAACATTCATAGTTACAAGTAAAAAATGGCCAGTGTTTCTAGATTTAAGGTGACCATAGAAACCTCTTTCAAGTCTTTGAATAGTCTCTTCAAAATCAAGTGTGACTTCAGTACCAATGCCATTTTCCCCTAACCCTCTCCTTGAGAGTCTGTTTTCCCACTAACTAGCCCTGAGCATTCTACAAGTTCTTGACACTGGGGAGAGAGTCTGTACACAAGGCACTCCTTTTTTCCATGCTGGTCTTGTCCATGCCTCTGAAGAGCCAGACTGATACAATACACCTTGCAGAAGGAACCTCTGTTTAACTCATTCCAGACATACTACAAATGCACTTGAAAATGAATTCAGTTTTTCCATCGGTTACCTGAAACATCTCCATTTCATAGACACAGTCCAACCTCAACAGCACAGTGACACAAACAGCTAACAGTCATACAGGTCAACTCAATCGTGCAAGTAAGACGATGACCATACCTACGTGTTTGCAGCATCTGCTGCTCTCATTCAGTGGAACATCACTTCGAAAATATTCTTCATTATTTCTCAGAGACTTATTTAATTCTATATGTAACATACATAAACACACAGTATAATAGGATACAAAATTTTGTTATATTAGAGATAATACAAGAATAACCCTCTGACCTCATGGTTTGGGTTGCAGTTTCTGAGAAATTATACCTGTGTTCCAGTCCCTGTTTCAATAAATATCGAAGCATTTTATGCCAAGGGGAACAGTATCCATAGAAAGGCTGATAGTGAGTACTTCAATGGCTGCACAATATGCTTGGGAAAAAAAGGAGTGTCAAGGTAAAATTCCTGCTTCAACTCAATCAGAAAGGGATTTAAAATTTGTATTTCACAGATGCCACTTGAATAACCTAATTATGGTCATATAAAGGAGGGAAGAGGAAAATACAGTCTCCGTGTTGTAATCTATACCTATTTTGTCTGCGAATTAGCTCTTACTTCCAAGTATTTTGTTTAAAAAGTGAAATAATAGAAGCAAAATGTTATGTCAATCAAACAGTTTAATTCAAGCATAATGTATTTTTTGGGAAGAGCATTAAAATATTGTACTGATTTATTTTGTGTGGCCACCAAATTAAAGAGGTGATGAAAAGAAAAAGACAAAAGATAGCTGAATAATACTATTCCCTGTCACAGTAGAGCCATTTTAATGGAAATTTTCTAAATTATTCCATTCAAGGCAGATGACAGAAATGGAAAATTTCAACATAAACGGTTAACATTTGGAAAAATGATAAGCGCTTTACAGTAATGTCTTTTGGTGAAAAAGCTGCATGCAGCTTTAACTAAAGACCGTGCTACCAGCTCCACCTTAAAGGTTTTATTTATGTCTGCAACAAAACCAGGAAAGGACTATGTAACAAAACCTTTGATTGCGAATGAAATTAACAGTACTAATTTCTTCAAAACTGAACATACTGATGGACGTGTACCAAATAATAATTTGATGTACTGGCTCAGACATAACTGTTGCACAAAATAAAGTCTACTGCTCTCAATATTTTAAGCAAAATAATTCTGAAGAATGGCAGAAGGGTCACTAAAAGCCTTGGCTAACTGATGAAACTATACAAATTTTCAGGGATGGAAAACAGGGAACGCACCAAATCTACCGGTAAGGGTCTACATAGAACTTTATCGCCCTGTAGGAAAGAAAAGAATTTTAGGAATCTTTATAATCCTGCTGGGCCTGTAAAAACAGAAACAAAGAGAGGTCAAAGGATCTCAATGGATGGTTAGACTGCAAAGCATGTGCACAGTGAAATACTTTAACATTAGTTTCAGAAAGGCAAGTACTGTTGAAATGATTTTGGACAACAGACAGTAACAAGGCTACTGAAGCCTATTCATGTCAGTAAGAGTACTATAAATAATTACAATTCATAAATTTTATTAGCGAGAGTATTATAAATACTATTTTACATCACAGGAAGTCACAATGCACATGCACAGCAGCGCAATCCGAGTATTAAACTTCCAAAACTCAGGCCTTAGAACAATGACAATAACTTTTTTGACTGCTTTTCTAATCAGAGTCCAAAGCATGCAATTTCATGAAAGAAAGTCCAAATGTTTGAAGTATAAATATTTACAATTTGAAACTGTTTATCAGAGGGAAGAAGCTGAGCAACCCCTAGTGGTAGCAGAAAAATGCATTCTGGAAAAAAAAGCAAATTTTTTACAGGACCAGAGCATTTTCAAAAATACAATAATTTCTAAACACAAATGCCTGTATTATATGCAGTGTCCAAAGCTGGTGATAACGTTTAGAAAAAACTATAAGTAAAAAATCATGCATGACTCATGGCAGTTTCCCCCTAGAATTCAATTAGAATATAATAATTGTGTTTGATAAAATACACAATATAGTTGTCTTGCAATATATTAAAAATAATCTTTTAATATATTTTTTTCCCAAAGAGATTGCATTTTTTTTCCCCTAATTCTATTAAGTCCTAATGCAGCTACTGCCAAATTAAACATCATCATTTAGGGAGGAATTTGCAAACACTATACCAATGAAATGCCCAATGTGGTATTAAAAAAAAAAAAAAAGCTTAGACCTCTTTGGATTTTGTTTGAAAGTGGTTATCTAGAATTCAGTTTTATCAGCTCTCTTCTATAAATTGCCATTTGCTCTTCCTTCTTTTTGTGCTTGGAAATAAGAATGAACACTATTCAACAACCTTGCCAGTACAAACTACTTTCTGTCTCCTCAACCTTTTTGAAATTTACTCCAGTTGACTGAGATTTTCTGTGTTAGCCATCAGCTGCTCAAGATTCTTATGAATACCCATCAGAACAAAGTAGGTACAAAGACAGAGATGAATGTGGCTGAAAACACCAATATCAAAGAACTTGAAATATATCTGAACTGTATACGGTCTTTCAAAAGTTACCCATACACATGTATTAAAAAGAAAAGCCCTTGCTCTGTTGCCACCAATGATCCCATGCCTCTAGCCATCACCAATATAAAGGCACGGTGCTTCATAGGGTTAAGGTCATTTCAGATACCACGAGTCCAGATACCAGTCGATAATATTACAGAAATAAAAGAATAAATCCAAAATTATGTCCTCCTTTTTTCAAAAAAATCTAATATTGAAGACAATACTTCCAAAATCAAAGACAAGACTGACAGACCTAAAATCACACTTAAAAGTGCAGTTGTAAGAAATCACGTTTGAGCTCAGTTCTTCTTGATTTTCACTGTGTTTCTAAGATGACTTTTGAAACTCATTTTGGGTCCAAAAATTAGTTTAGGCAGAAAGTTAATGGGCAAAAGTTAATGGGCTTGTTACTGGAACATCTGCATCTATTCCAAAGATGACAAAAAAGGATCTCAAGAGACTTGAAGTCAATCCCTAAGAAATCACCACACATTGGAAAAAAACCCAAGAAACAAAAAAAACCCCAGCATTTGACCTACCATAATTATACTGCTATAGCATTTTGTGCTGAGCTGCAGCAACAGGCAAAGCAGAAACTTAAGTGCAAATTGCAAGCCACCAATTTAATTTTGGAGCTAGCACAAGACTCCTCTGATAGACTAATGGCTATCTACTTCAGACCCAAAGTCTGACATACAAATCCTACATTCACAGAAAGAAAGATAACACGACAGATATCTTTGAAAAATTTGTGAAAATATTCTTGCAAACATTTTTGAAGACCTCTGATTTCTTACCGAAAAATATGTATAATTTTACTATAAATAATCTATTGGTAAGGCATAGTACACTGTGCCTTCAGGTGTTGTCCGCTTGGTAGAGTGCTTAACAGACTTTTCATTTTTATCACATTCAACAAAATTTCCATCACATTTAAGAAGCATCATGTAATGAATCACATGGAAATATCATACCTCCAAGTTGCTGAGATGCTGTTTTTCAAGGAGTTGTTGCATTTCTTTCAGATTTTTCTGGAAGAGAGGTTGGTTACTATCCATGTTTGTTCTACTGCTCTCTTGTATTGTTTTATCCCAGTCAAGCATTGCTGAAATCTGCTTCTGATGGAAAGAACCGTTTCTAGATGCTGATGAGGATGAAGAGTCATCTGTGGTTCTTGATGCAAGCAAATAACTTATTACTTTGGTTTATTTCTATGCGTCACCTGTACACTTTTAAATATGTTCCTTTCCAAAAGTATACATCATCAATAAATGCCTGGAAAGTGAAAGACAGCTACACTATATGGAACTACAGGTGGTGCTGTTAGTACTATCTGAAACTGTGCAACACTTTCCATCTTAAACCTTCTCTTCTGTTATTTATAAATAGTCAGACTTTTCTGATTGGGTTGTTGGGTGACTGCCTCAGGCTGAATTAATCTGGAAAATGTCAGCCAACAGTTTGGTCATTTGCAAAAATGGAACACGGAACGAAACACAAGTAAAATGGCCTTTGTTTTTCCATAAGATTGGCTTATACTAGAGGACAACTATATATTGATGCTGTCAAATATATTCCCTTACTTCAAATAGCAAGTACAGCCCAACTGTACTGATGACGTGCAATGTCACTTATGTGGTACATTAAAGAATTTGTATTTGCTTCCTGAAAAAAAATATCTTTGGAGCAGCTAGTGTAGCTGGCTACTGTGGTCAGGGTGAGTCCAAATCAAGATAGAGGAAACCACAGGTTTCTACAGGCATTAGCAAGGACCATGTCTGGCTGACACGCAGGAATCAAAGAAGCCAAGAAGCATGTGAAGCCAAATGACAAGGAAAATATGCAAACAGAGACTAAGAAGGCAAGGAGTATGTAACAAGATCTGTTCAAGAATAAAAAGCAGATAGAACTGGAACAAGGCAGGGTAAGATCGCTAAGAATAGGAACCAAGCTTTGGAAAACAAGAAGGAAGAACTAGGTAGATATCAAGGATGACAAAACCAAGAAACTTTAACCAACAAGAAAAGTAGGCTTTTAAAAAAAGCAAAAATAACCCACACACCAAAACCCACCAGCTCATAGGTAGATCAAGCTCCTTAGCCTTCTGGAAGTATAACTGTTACCAGGTTGCCAACTGTGCTTGACTGCCTAGGTGGAACAATTTAGCAAAGGACATTGATCCTGTTTTTTGGCTCCAATGTGGTTCAAGGACCCTAAATGCCCTTAGTCTGGCATATCCAAAATGGCACTTACAGAACCATGCTTTGAGTTCTCACATCTGTTCAGCAGAGCCATAACCCTTACAACTAGTTAGAAAGTCATGCTTATGTCTCACCGTTTTAGGATCAAGTATTTGTTATACTCCACAATGATTACAAATGGTGGTAGAAGGATAATAGAACTTGGAAACAGATTATCAGTATAAAATTTCAGTGAAGTTATTTGTAAAATGGGTACACCTTTAGCAAAAAGGGGAGATCCAACTTTTATTTCACCAGATTGATCATGTCCAATATTTGAAATGGTACTTTGACTCAGCAAGCATTGGATTTTGAGTAACAAACCAAACATTATTGTTCTTTCAATATGCAGATGCTTTCCAACATTCTCAGGATTCATTTCTCTTACATAGTTCCTTAGCAGCATCAACATGATACTTTAAATATTGCTCAACTGGGCAAAGGTGTTTAGCTAAATTTGTTGCAAAAGTGAACTTTTGACTCTGTATGCAATTAAATATGAAAATCATACTTCCATATATTTCCCTCTTTTTTTTTTTTTTATTGGAGTCTGTCCTGACAAGATGATCCACCACCCACATTTTACCCATCCTCGGTTTCAGTGAAGGTGATGGTGAAGGTGATGGTTCCTTTCATATAGGGGTAATATGCAATGTAGGAACTTATAAGAAGATGTGACTATTTCATGCCACACAAAGCTATCTTCGTTAACAGCTGGCATCCCTATTAAGCAAATTTGAACAGTGCAGTCACACAATACGTACACAGAGCTCATCCTCCTCTACTGTCTATCCAGCAGAGATGCATTATTAGGAAACATGTATTTTTCCTAGCTGGAGATGGCTACCATATGTCTAATATATGTACAGAAACTCAATAACCCCTTTCCTTCATTTCTCTCTATTTCTTCTGCTTAAGTTTCCACAGTTCCTTCTTCCGAGCCTTCATCTGTTTCATCCTCTTTCTATATCTAAAATTATACTCCCTGTTAAAATCAATCCCTTCTCTTTTTAGTACATATGTGTCAAATTAGACAAATGAGACCTTTTCTGTATTTATTATAACACAATTTTAGGACAATGGAAAATGTAAACTTTCATCCCATCAAGATTATTGGGGTTTTTTCAGGAGATTTTATACAATACTCCAAAACGTCTGGCGTAATTGCACTGACCTAAGCAGAGACATATATTTCGCAGAGTCTAAAAAGGAATTTATTATTTCTGATGAGATGGCTGATATCAAAAAGGGAGAACAACTTCCCCTATTTTCCTATTTATTTATAGAACTCAGAAAACTTCATTCTGTATTCTTTTGAATGGGTGATATCCTCCCTTTCCAGAAACTTTCTGTACCTATCCACTTTTAAAGACTTTATTACTGTGGACAAGACTGATATATACCTGCCCCACAAAAAATCTGATTGTTGTTTTTTTTTTTTTTGGGGGGGGGGTGGGTGGGCGGAAATTTCTTGCTATCTCTTTGGTTGTTTAGAACATTTATATTCATAAAAGTTTCTACACTTCAGTTTTTTTCAGAAAAAAATTTTGATTTGTCATAATTAAGTTTCAAGCCCAAGACTGAACCTAATCAAATACAACTGTTTTTAAACACAAACAGGGAAACCTATCTTCTACAAAGAGCAGCACACCATTTATACACCTAATGTGCACACATCCCAATCCCTGTCAGCTAATGAGTTGACCAAAATCTTTGCTTCAGCATTTAATAACTAAACCTTACTAGAAGCTGAGTAGCTCAACTGCAAGCACATAATACAATCTCTCTCTCATTAGGTGTTCCAGGGTTTTTTGCCTTTCTCCAAGAGGAGGTAATACATCTCCATTGCTTAATTTAATTTTTTACAACTTTTTAAACATAGACATTAGGAATTCTAGAACCTTATATAATCCACCTATATCCAGCTGGGTCTGCAGCCATATTTATCTTGGATACTTAATACAATATTCATTTCTTCCTTTAAAAGGGGACCGTCAATGAATTCTATACATTGTATTTCTGATGGAGGGTGAATTCTAAAGATGTACAAGATTTTTGGTTAAAGTGTTTTTAGAAGTGTAAGAAGAGATAGAAATACAGAAAGGGATCTACTACCTCATCTGAGTTAGTTATTGGCTGTCCCAATAGTTTTGGGACAGATAGAGTCCCAAAAAATAGAGTTTTGAAGAACTTTCAGCTTTGCAAACCTTCTCAAAATGCTTTTCTGTATCAAAGCTTACTTTGCTGTACTGATTTGCCCTCTAAGAGAATTTTGGAACCAAGTCTGAAAACACAAAAATGCCATTTTTATGACCCACACAATCTACGGTTCCCAGACCAAAACTAACAGGAACAACCCTGCACTAACATCTTCTGCATCAGACCAGAAGAATCTATGCTGCATAGCATGCGCTAACTTTCAATCTCAGTCCTTAGTAAGGGATTGTGTGAGATGTAGATAAAAACACGTAGAGTATTTTCTGTCACAAGGAAGGGAGACAAATTGTTAGCATTAGAATAAGCAAAGCTTTATTTCATATTAATTTGTATACCTAGCCCCTATACACAAGCCTGTACTGCCATAACTTAATTATTTTCCTTTATTTCCCTTATTACTATACCCCCAATATTCTCTACACCCTCCTTCACCCAGCCCCTATGGCTCCTACCCAGGCCTCCTAGTTACCAGCTGGGGAAGAGGCAGCACATTCTGTCGCAGGTTCCAAGGTATTTGTGTGCTGTCTTATCTGTACTAACTGGCTTGTGACCTGCCAATAGGTCAATGTGGACTCCACTTTTAAGCCTTTTTCATGCTGGGGTCACCTGTTTGAATAACTTCTTCCTTGCTCAGTTGCCAATTTCAAACTTATAGAAATATAATTATCTTTGCAATTCTTAGCTCTCTCTCAAATTTGGTTACTAGGGGAACACAAACTGTAAAAGAATATGAACATATACATTTAATTTCCTTAGGAAATCAGGTTATAAAAATGAAAATCAGGAAAAGAACACTCTATCATTATTACAGGACAGTGAATTTTTAAAATTACACAAATATAATATGGAGTGACAGCAATGTTATACTGTAAGAAATAAAGGAACTGGTAAGTGGTTTGAAGGTGTCTGAGAGAAAGCTGTGAGCCCTTGAGGCAGAAGAATCAGTTTGAAGAAAGTTGAAAAATAAAGAAACAAATGATAAAGGCAGTGTGAAGAGGCACTGAGCTGCCGTCCTTAATCAAGCCTATGAGTGAAATGAGACAAACAATCAGGAACCCTGAGACAGGGTTCAGAAACATCTACATTTTTTTTGCCATAATTTCAACTTATATTTAGCAGGTAGTTTGTTTGCTTGTTTTCATGGCTGCAATCCTCCTTTATTACGTCAAGCCAGTGTGGTAGCTGCAGAACTATATGAAAGTTGACTAGCAGATAGCATGAATATTTAGCTCAGAGAGGTACAAAATATTTTCTCAATTGCCCAGTTTATCGGCTGCAAACATGCTTTAACCAGCAGTGGAAATGTAATCAAACTGAATATTAACATCACAAGATGAACACGCTGAATCTCAAAAGTAGGGAGACCCCTTTTAGATAGAATTTATCTCTACTCTGAACATCTGCACAATTTACAGCATGCAGAAAATAATAATAGTAATAAAAGCAGCAACAACAAAAATAAAACCCTGAACTGAAATGTTAAAGAAATGAGAGATTAGGAAGGGGATAATCAGGAAGGAGTATCAAATACAGCAGACAAATTATGCATGAAGAAACACTCTGTGGTAAGTCAAGGTATCTTAGAAAAAGTGCTTGGGTACAGTGAAAAATGTGCAATTCAAATTGTATGTGATATAGAATGAAATTGCAGGCAAAATTGTTATCAGGATGCTCAAGATACATGTAGAGGATGAGAAATTTAAAGGAATGACAGCTGGAAAGAAGATAAGATCATGGGATGAATAAACAAACTAAACTGTCCTGGTCTTGATGAGAATAAGAAATCACCTAGACATAATACTTTATTCTTGATACAACAGCAGATGTTTTGATAACCATGGCAGTCTGAGTCAGGCTGTAACTGCGTGCGGACTGGGTTAGCCCCGAGTATTCCCAGAATTCTGCTGAAGGGAAAAGGCTTGTGTCATCTCCTCTGGTGTTTTACCAAATGGACACAAACAACTCAAAAGTTATTTCATAATGTTTCATTGGAACAGTTCACAGAAACGCTTTCCTTGCCACTAGAGAAATGGCCTATAACTTCTTAAAGAGTAATTGTCTGCTGTTTATTGAATACACTTAGCAATGTACTTCCTTTGACCATCAGAGTAAACACACATGCTTACCTGAAGTTGGTTTTGTTTCTGCTGGGCAAGCACAGTCCTGATGTTATAACTGATCCTTTAATTCGTTCAAGAGCTTCTTCTAACTGAAAATCTGCTTTTGTCTGAACTAGAGGGATCAGAGTAAAAAACACAATGGAAAAAATATTTTTAAAATTGAATGTTTTACCATAAATGGTTTGGTTAAGTTTTTTAAGTTGGGAAGCCTAAATCCAGACTGTTACAATAAACTGAGTGGTTTAGCACCATTAGGCATGCTGGAGCATCTCTAGTTCCTCTGAAACAAAACCCCAGCCTATTTAAGTGTTTACAGTAACACACGTATTCAACAGTTTTGCTATTTGTTTCTAGACTGCACTGTTGAAAAAGTAGGCAGTTAAAAAATCCAGCACTAACTTTATTTGTACATCATGATTATTCTGCTTATGCACTAAGCCCAAGTTATGGCTTGCAGATACTTTATAGAGGCCAAATTGAGAATTACTAATCCAACCAGTGGAGAAAGAGAGAGTCCAGACAGGCACAAGGTGTTGCCTTTTTCACATACGCAACAGTAGGGTAGAAAGTGGCAGGGGCAGAATTGCCATAAAGACAAAGCAAGAAAAAAAATTGTGATTCACCATATTGCTACACAGTCTGGGTTGTGAGTAGAACTATGAAGAAGCCCTAAACCAGTGCTGTTCTATTTTGTTATTTTAATCTGACATTTGATCCTGAAGTCAGAGACATTACCTCACAGTTGGCGCAACTGCAGTTGGGAGAGTAAATCTGTTAAAGAATACCTAAGTAATATACCATATCTTAAGAGTTTCAACACTGGAAAGTTGACTGGAAATCAGACTTGGCTGATGCTGTTAAAAACTCCTGCCAATCTGCACTGATTCCAAGAAAGCAGGAACTCAGTTGAAGTGATTGTTACTTCCCAGCAGCGAAAGAGCTTAAATAGCTGACTAATTCAGCAGAAGTTATGTAATACATTAACATATGCTAGGATTGCTTTTACTCAATGATAAACAAATGCACGTTCTTGACTATTTCATATTCAAGGGTTCAAATAGGGGATCATTATACTATCCTAGTAACTTCCAGTGGCCTTGTAACACCTTGCACCCAGCTGTGAAAGCACAGTATTGTAAGCAATAAACACATTGGAGTGAAAAAACGTGGAGAAACCCCGGGAAGCCACAAGATCCCAAGGAGGTGCTGTACTTACTGTGAATGGAATATAATGAAATATCTCACAATACCGTTTTTCAGAAAAAAAAGGTTTTTTTTAATTCCCTCTACCCACTTTTTTCCTGTGTACCAGATCTGAGCTTCTTGTCGGTTATGTTTTGCTTATACTAATGAATTAAATTAATCTGAGTGAAGTTAATTGTTCTATTTGCCTCAATTATATTCTATTAATAGAAAAACACTTGCATTGTGAATAATGGTTGAATTTTAATTTACAAACCTATTTGCTTGTGCTGAGAAAAAGGCAGATGAGCACGCTGGAACTTATCAGTTGCTTCCTGAAGTTTAATTTTCCTCTGCTGTAGAACTTGTTCTCTAAATCTTTGTTCTTTTTCTTCTTCTTGCTTCCGTCTTTCTTCAAAGGCTCTGTATTTAAGAAGCAAGAGTAGATGACCCCTATGTTTTCTAATTATATTTACTGAAATATTAGTAACTTACTTGCTTATCAATTTGCAATTTTAGTACAAAAGCTTTCTTGTCCACAAATTAAATACTATAAACTTCATCACAGCTGGATTTTTATGGTTTGTTTGAACGTGAAGGGGACAGCAGGTGATGAAGAAAAGACATCTTAAAAATAATCTTTTTTTTTAGCCTCAACCAGAAATGTGATTCTTTCTTACACAAATTAACATGCAGACTCAACCAGTTCTTGTCACCAATGTGACTTTCGCCACAGTCTTTACATTACCACATAAATGTATCACAGTGGGCAGATCAATAGGAATGTGAACTGCAAATGCTGTGTGTGTGCGCATTTCACAAGCTGTTAGGGAAATAGTAACAGTTTAAAAGTTGTTATTCAGAAATAACACAAAGGAACTACAGCTTTTACCTATAAATAGATAAGAGTTAGTACCAACTTCCAGTTGTTGAGAAGCTTCCTGAAAGACAACCACGTTAGTAGCACAAAATGAGATAAAATAGTAACATGAAACTGATTGACAGAATCAATTGTTAATATCAAATATGTTAAACGTGTCCTTCTACCGGCTGGAAAGCAAATTGGACTTTAATCAAAACCAACCATCATCACAAAACTTTCCTTTGGTAGGCACAAGCTTGATGAAGTTATGTGGAATTTTTATTCCTGCTGACAAAATCACCAACTTTTGCTGACAAACTTAAATTAGCTCCTTGAGTGAAATATATCCTCTACCCATAAAGTTATTGGCACAGTGCCTATGTAGGCAAAATAATACTTAAATATATCACTATTCAACTAAAACTTCTAAAGCCTGCCATGCAAGGTTCACTACAACTGGAAGATTCCTGTTTTTAATGACAGGTCACTAGTACCCTAGGTAGGGTCCCACTTCTAGCCAGCACTAGCGGAATGAAAGGTATAATGTTTAGCCAGATGTTCTTTGTTTCTCTCATCACAATAAGATACCTTCCCTTAACTTTAATCACTTACAGTTGCTTCATAGACCTTCTTGCTTAATGGAGTGAAGCTGCTACTTAACAGAGCTACTCCTTAACTCAAGCTATTTTATTTATTCTTCCCTTTTCTTCTCAGGGAAAAAGTTCAAACTAAACTATTCAACTTGACCCACCCTAATGTCCCTTCAAAGTGCTGATCGATCACCTGTGAAAACAAACAGAAAAATAATTTGAAAGAAGTACTTTTTAGTTTAGAAAGTCTAAAGGCTGTAATTGCACAACAGCAAAAAATAGGAAAACAGACAACTAATCCCAAGTCCACACTTCTACAGGAATATCCACTTTAATCCACTTGGAAGCCAAAGCGTAACAGACAGAGACGTAAAGAACCTTTGCTATTTTGAAAATTCATATATGCATGGTTGTCAAACTGAACTAATGACTGAGATTTCCCAATTTTATGGACAAATTATTGCATTTCATTAATAAAAAGTGAAGACAATAGATATATAGATATTTAAAGTGGAAATGCACTGTACACAGATACCATGCAGCTATTCAAACCTTAAAGCACAAAGACTACATACTTGCATTCCTGCCATCATTATGAGCGCACCTTAAAACTCCTCCCCTTATCATAAGGGGAAACAGGAAGCTGTTTTTCTGCAGTAATATTAAATATTAACATTACTAAAATTAATATTAAGTAAATAAACCTTCAATATTGCTAATATGAACCTCAAGAGAGACAGTGGTGGAGCATATGAAAAGAGACAAAATGTGCAAAAGGATCCACTACTTTTGCTAATGGATATAGCAGTCTGGATTAATGTTCTCCAAGGTCAGAAATCAAAATGCCAGTGAACAGCATAAGCAATTACCACTTCTGCTTTGGAAGTACATTCCCCTCAGAAAGCTCCAAACCTCCCAGCAGCAGTATTCCTGACAATTGTCTTGGATCCTAAGAACTGCTGAGACTACATCCTCCAGTGTATACAGACGGTAGCTTACACGCTATTTTAACAACTTATTTATTGCAAATGACACTTAATCGTTACACTCTCAAAAATTCAGGTGAATTTCTACAATTTGAGGTAATGCTTCTTCTAGAGACTCTACAGAAACTCTAGAGAAACTCTACAGCTTCAAATGAAGGATAAGACAGAAGATTGACTTACGCAAAGAAAAACAAACTAAAATACGGTCTCAAGTCTCATTTGCAAATTTCAGTTTCTCAGCAAGCAGGAATGGCTTCACTTGAGGCATGAGGTGAAGCCAGACGAGCAGCTGTCCAAAACCAGAAAAAATCTGCAGAGAACTCTATTCACATAAAATGTCTTATTGCAATTTGGTTAAAATTTCACAGGAACTTTAATTGTTCATACCATCCAGAAGTTAGAAATAAAAAAAATAGAACTAGAGTTCATGGTCAACTTTCAGTATTCCTGTATTTCACTCATGTTAAAATCTGATAGAGAAATCCGCAATATTTTACATCTTTATCCTGACTAAAGAAATAGGAAAATCACAACAGAGGAAACAGACTTACTTATCCTAGCAAGTACTTCAAACGCATTCTTCTTGATACCCTTAATACCTCTTGAAGCTGCTCAAGAAGGCCTTTAGTTGAACTGTAGTTGTTAAATTCAGACATGTGGGAAATTCTACAACTTTGCGCCTGGAGTAATTCCAGAGTATAACTCCAAAAAGGAAAGAGTAAATTCTGACAGAGCCTTTATTTATTTATTTTTTAAACGATTCTGGAGTATGACTTAGCTGTGCTCTTCCACATTCTTAATATCTGGCATTAAAAAAAGACTCTTGTTCCATGTTCCATATAGCTGGAAATAGGCAAGTCCTAATGCTGATGCAAGAGGTCTTTTTCACCACAGCTCATCACGATCACTGTTTGGTTTGGATTAAGACATGAGGGAGAAAAAGGATCTTATTTTAAATGTAAGGAAATGCATTGAAGATATGCAGTGAAGCCTGCATCATTAACTTCTTGACCTCGCAGAATGTAAATTGTGACACCCAGGTGTATGATGTAAAATAAATAATTTTACAAATGCACATTGACATCCTACAGAAAAACAGTTAAAGCAAATGTTTGTTCATCCACTATCCTTAAGCCACCAGCTTAGGTTCATATCACAGATGTAACATTGGCAAAAGAGTAAGGCTTGAAGATGGAGAGTTAGCACAAGAATTTCCTGACCGGTGTTTTTTTAACCCAGTTTTTCTGTCTACTATAAACAACCCAGCGGTGCAGCAATTTTTGAAATGGCTGCCAAAATGTTTATAGTGAATTTGGAATATGAAACTTAAAATATTTAGCAGTTTCACATATACAGACATTATGTGGAAAGCATTTTTATGTTAAAAACAGTATGACCAGATGGTGGAACTATTTCCTGGTTAATTTTATTAAATTATCTTCACGGTGAAGTGATGGATGCTACATTCCCAGGTGGACTAAATACTTACTACTACTTTGGATGAAAATAAAAAAAGGAATATATACAGTGCATATGGAATGCTATGGAATGAACCTTTTGATAATGAGTTGATATTATTCATCCATTGCCATATCATGTTTGCAAACCAGTGCACAATAATTTTAAAATTGAGGTAGGAGGGTGCTTAATGACTACAGCAAGATCAAGAAAAGGCTAGAATGGGGCGTCACGCTCAAAATCCCCTTCAGGGCAAACAGGAAACACACCTTATATCCTTAAGTATCTGCAGAGGTTGCCCATAAATCTATTTTTTTGTTTAACTGAGATACTTAGGGACCATAGGGATGCATATTAACTTTATTCCCTTATGTTCTCCAATTATCATATGATGAAGACAAAAGGACAGCCCCAAATTGCTGTAAGGGCTTCAGAAGGACTGACCCTTACAATGCCATAAGGGCTGACAGAGGGCTGTACTACAAAATGCCTCACAGGTTCACAGGAGGGCTGCCCGCACCATCCACCAGTTGTTACACTCCAAATGTTATTTATGGGCAAAAAGTAAGCACACCTTATATAAAGCCAAGAATTTTTTTTTGTTAGCATAATTAAAATCTTAAAAGTTTAATCCCTATTAATCCAGATATAATTGTTAACAAAAATTAATAGTCATAGAAGCATAGAATGGTTTAGGCTGGAAGGGACCTTAAAGATCACCCAGTTCCAACCCCCCTGCCATGATCAGGGACATCTTCCACTAGACCAGGTTGCGCAAAGCCCTATCCAACCTGGCGTTGAAGGTTGGATGGCGCTTCAAGGGATGGGGCCTCCACAACTTCCCTGGGCAACCTCTTCCAATGTCTCACCACTCTCACAGTGAAAAACTTCTTCCTGATAACTAATCTGTATCTACCCTTTTCTAGTTTGAAGCCATTATGCCTCATCCTATCACTACATGCCCTTGTAAATAGTCCCTCTCCAGCTTTCTTGTCGGCCCCCTTTAAGTACTGGAAGGCCATTATAAGGTCTCCCCGGAGCCTTCTCTTCTCCAGGCTGAACAACCCCAACTCTCTCAGATTGTTCTCGTACTTGAGGTGCTCCACCCCTCTGATCATCTTTGTGGTCCTCCTCTGCACCCACTCCATGTCCTTCTCGCGCTGAGGACACCAAAGCTGGACACAGTACTCCACGTGGGGTCTCACCAAAGTGGAGTAGAGGGATAGAATCACCTCCTTTGACCTGCTGGCCACACTTCTTTTGATGCAGCCCAGGGTACGGTTGGCCTTTTGGGCTGCAAGTGCACATTGCTGGGTCATGTTGAGCTTCTCATCCACGAACACCCCTAAGTCCTTCTCCTCAGGGCTGTTCTCAATCCATTCTCCACCCAGTCTTTATTTGTGCTTGGGATTGCCACAACCCAGGTGCAGGACCTTGCACTTGGCCTGGCTGAACTTCATGAGGTTGACATGGGCCCACCTCTCGAGTCTGTCCAGGTCCCTCTGGATGGCATCCCTTCCCTCCAGCATGTCAACCACGCCACACAGCTTCTTGTCATTAGCAAACATGCTGAGGGTGCACTCAATCCCACTATAATACACTTGGAATACTTCTATACAGAGAAAACCTAAATAATAGTGATAATACAGTTTGAATTGTTATTCAAACACAGAGTTTATACCCCTTTTCCTGCCACTCATGCTTTCATTGCTCTTCTGTGTCCTAAGGCTGGTTTTTGCATTCTGGTGGTGCTGAGGTGTTATGGTGAGTTGTTAGCATCTGGAGTCCCTTCGCCAGGAGCAATATGATGTTCATGTTAATGCTTTCTTGTTCCTCACCTCAAGATCCACGTGGAGTTATTTTTATATTTGCCAACAGGCTTTTGCATCTTTGCTCCCTCTTCATCAATCTGCGGCTCCACAGTACCTCCAAATATTCCATACAATGTTGCCTTTTGCATGTATTACATACTATTCCTCTGTTCTCTTTGTTACCCCTAAAGCCAGTTTTGTCAGACCCAGGCCTACATTTCTTTGACTGACTATCGGTGAGTTGTTTATGGCTGTGGGGTCTCCAGTGCCAAGCCTTTGTGCCATCTCTTATCAGCCCCTGCCTATACTCCTCTACGTCGCGTCCTGCACCTCCAGTTCTCAAGGCCTCTGCAATCGTACCAGGCCTGTATTTCCTACACTACATCATTATATAGAGTCATAGAATAACTGCTTGTTACTGCTATCTATATAAAACTACGGTCATACCATAAGAAGATAAACAAAGGCAAAACAAATTAGCCACAGACACCTGGTCAATTAGAGAAATTGCTGTTACAGCTAAACCAAGCAAAACAAACCTGTGGGCAGGTCAAGAAAAGTTCAGAGAGCACAAGTTTGGCAAGCATCCGCCCTGAGACCTCGCAAATTCAGCACGATCCTGTGGCCCGTTACCAGAAATGGTGATACTGGACTACAGGCCTACATGGTTACAGGGACCACCACTTTGCACAGTTTCATTCTGATGTAGAAAGCAATACTAAATTCTTAACACTTTGCCCTCTCTGTTTACCAAGTTCTAATATTTTTCTCCCATTTCTGATACGAGACTGCTTTTTGGTCTGCATCAACAACACTGATGAGTAATTTAAAGAGCTTTTATTAAATAATCAATGATAATCAGCCAGTAGGTGGAGCACAATACTTGTGCATATGTTGAAAAAAAAATATTTTGGAAAAAAACAACAGTAATAGGAATAGATTGGAAACTGATATAAACTGGGAAAGCGTTTCCTTCCCCAATTATAACAGATGGATCAGCTATTTAGATTTCAAGGCAATTCAAAACGCTGAACCAAGATAGCAGACTGTAAGGTTTATTTAAAAATGCATATAGACAATTGCATTTCCAGAATGAACCAACTACCTGCAGCCAGTAACATCACAGTAAAAGGGAATACACATTTTGCCTCCAGCAATAACAGCGGGATGGCTGCGGTTCCCAGCAAATCGGCAGCTGGTATTTAAAAAGGACTGCAGTATATAAACACAGAATATAATATCCTATTCATTTACTTAAAGTGGCTCTTATTTCTGGAATACTGTTACTTAAACAAAATATCTGTCATCTACTGCCCCAGAGCATATTTAATTCTTAAACTGATCCTGAAATTGCAACTTTGCATATTACTGAGACAATAAAGGGATTACTTCCTTGATATTAGGGCAACTTGTGTAAAAACAATCGGTAGGCTGATTGTTCACTATGTTGAAGCACTGCTGCTAACACAAAACTAAGGAGCCTGGCCAGTATAAGAGATGCAAAGAAACGGATGGCATCAGATACGACTACGGGTTTCTCTACATATTCACTTTGAGAAAGATGTGTGACTTAAGTTACTGCGACTACTTTGCTTTCCAAAGCTCTACTTGCACTTTTCTATGCAAGTAATGTTTTTGGTCTTTTACCAATCAACCAATTAACTGAGCACAACTTGTCAGAAGTTGCGTATTCCTAATGCTGAAGCCATTGATACTGTCTCCCATAAGATCCTTTTGATGTATGGGCTGGATGAGCAGACAGGGAGGTGGATTGAAAATTGGCTGAATGGCTGGGCCCAGAGGTTGGTGATTAGTTTAATGAAGTCTGGTTGGAAGCCAATAACTAGCGGTGTACCCCAGGGGTCAATATTGGGCCCAGTCCTATTTAACATCTTCACTAATGATCATGGATAATGGGTCAGAGTGCACCCTCAGTAAGTTTGCAGATGACACGAAACCAGGAGTGGCTGATACATCAGAGGGTCCTGCTGCCATCCAGAGGGACCTCAAAAGGCTGGAGAAATGAGCTGGCAGGAACCCCATGAAGTTCAACAAGGAGAAGTGCAAAGTCCTGCATGGGGGGGAATGAACAACCCTATGCACCAATACGCCAGGGACCACTCCTCTGGAAATCAGCCTTGCAGAAAAGGACCTAGGGGTCCTGGTGGACACCAAGCGGAACATAAGCCAGCAGTGGGCCCTTGCAGCAAAAAAGCAAATGGGCTGCATGAGGCAAAGCGCTGCCAGCAGGTGGAGGGAGGTGATCCCTTGTGCAGCAGGACAGCTATGATGTAGTTGCCATCACGGAAATGTGGTGGGATGACTGTCACGACTGGAATGCTGCGATGAAAGGCTATCAGCTCTTCAGAAGGGACAGGCAAGGGAGGAGAGGCGAGGGTGTGGCTCTGTACATTAGGGAATGTTTTGATTGTATAGAGCTAGATTCCAGTGATGATAAAGTTGAGTATTTATGGGTAAGGTTGAAGGGGAAGGCAAATAAGGGAGATGTTGTGCTGGGGGTATGCTATAGACCACCCAGCCAGGATGAGGAGACAGATGAAGTATTCTATAAGCAACTGGCTGAAGTCTCGCAATTGCCAGCCCTTGTTCTGGTTGGGGACTTCAACCTGTTGGGTATCTGCTGGAAATACAACACATCAGAGAGCAGGCAGGCTAGGAGGTTCCTCGAGTGCATGGAAGATAACTTCCTGACACAACTGATAGGGGAGCCTACCAGGGGAAGTGCCTTGCTAGATCTACTGCTCACAAACAGAGAAGGACTAGTGGGAGATGTGGTGGTCGGAGGTCGTCTTGGGTTTAGTGATCATGAAATGGTCAAGTTTTCAATTTGTAGTGATGTAGGGAGGGGGGTTAGCAAAACCTCCACCTTGGACTTCTGGAGGGCGGACTTTGGCCTGTTCAGAACACTGGTTGAGAGAGTCTCTTGGGAGACAGTCCTGAAGGGCAAAGGGGTCCAGGAAGGCTGGACGCTCTTCAAGAAGGAAATCTTAAAGGCCCGGGAGCAGGCTGTCCCCAAGTGTCGCAAGTCTAAAGGGCAGGGAAAATGGCCAGTCTGGATGAATAAGGAACTTCTGATGGGACTTAGGAATAAAAGGAGGGTTTACCACCTTTGGACGAAGGGACAGGCCACTCAGGAGGAGTACAGAGATCTCGTTAGGTTATACAGAGAGAAAATTAGGGAGGCAAAAGCCCAGCTGGAGCTCAACTTGGCCACTAACATTAAGGACAACAAAAAAAGCTTTTATAAATACAGCACCAAAAAGAGAGCCAGGGAGAATCTCCATCCCTTACTGGATGTGGGGGGGGAAGTTGCAACCAATGCCAAGGAGAAGGCTGAGATACTGAATGCCTTCTTTGCCTCCGTCTTCAATAGTCAGACCAGCTGTCCCCAGGGTGCTCAGCCTCCTGAGCTGGAAGACAAGGATGGAGAGCAGAACGACCCACCCATAATCCAGGAGGAAGTAGTCAATGATCTGCTTCTGCACCTAGACGCACATAAGTCTATGGGGCCAGATGGGATCCACCCAAGAGTACTCAGGGAGCTGGCAGGAGAGCTCACCAAGCCTCTGTCCATCATTTATGAACAATCCTGGTCAACAGGGCAGGTGCCAGGTGACTGGAGGGTGGCTAATGTGACGCCCATCTACAAGAAGGGTCGGAAGGAGGATCCGGGGAACTACAGGCCTGTCAGCCTGAACTTGGTACCAGGAAAGATCGTGGAGAGGATCATCTTGAGTGAGCTCTCATGGCAAGTGCAGGGCAGCCAAGGCATCAGCCAGCATGGGTTTAAGAAAGGGAGGTCCTGCTTAACCAACCTGATCTCTTTCTATGACCATGTGACCCACCTTCTGGACACGGGGAAGGCTGTGGACATTGTCTATCTGGACCTTGGTAAGGCCTTTGACACCGTCCCCCACAGCATTCTCCTGGAGAAGCTGGCGAATCATGGCATAGACAAGCGTACTCTTCGCTGGGTTAAAAACTGGCTGGATGGCCGTGCCCAGAGAGTTGTGATTAATGGGGTGAAATCCTCTTGGCGGCCGGTCACCAGTGGTGTCCCTCAGGGCTCAGTTTTGGGGCCAATTTTGTTTAATATCTTTATCAATGATCTGGATGAGGGGATTGAGTGCACCCTCAGTAAGTTTGCAGATGACACCGAACTAGGTGGGAGTGTTGATCTGCTTGAGGGTAGGAAGGGTCTACAGAGGGACCTGGACAGGCTGGATCGATGGGCCAAGGCCAACTGTATGAGGTTTACGAAGGCCAAGTGCTGGGTCCTGCATTTTGGTCACAACAACCCCAAGCAACGCTACAGGCTTGGGGCTGAGTGGCTGGAAAGCTGCCCAGCAGAAAAGGACCTGGGGGTGCTGGTGGACAGCCAGCTTAACATGAGCCAGCAGTGTGCCCAGGTGGCCAAGAAGGCCAACAGCATTCTGGCTTGTATCAGGAATAGCGTGGCCAGCAGGAGCAGGGAAGCGATCGTGCCTCTGTACTCGGCACTGGTGAGGCCTCACCTCGAGTACTGTGTTCAGTTCTGGGCCCCTCTGGACACGAGGGACATTGAAGTGCTGGAGCGTGTCCAGAGGAGAGCTACCAGGCTGGTGAGGGGTCTGGAGACCAGGGCATATGAGGAGAGGCTGAGGGAGCTGGGCATGTTTAGCTTGGAGAAGAGGAGGCTGAGGGGAGACCTCATTGCCCTCTACAACTACCTGAAAGGAGGTTGGGGAGAGGTGGGTGTTGGCCTCTTCTCCCAAGTGAATAATGAGAGAACCAGAGGAAATGGTCTGAAGTTGTGGCAGGGGAGGTTTAGATTAGATATTAGGAATAATTACTTTACTGAAAGAGTGGTCAGGCACTGGAACAGCCTGCCCAGGGGGGTGGTTGAGTCACCATCCCTAGAGGTATTTAAGAAACGTCTGGATGTGGTGCTTCAGAGCATGCTCTAGTGGCAGAGATTGTAGGTTGTATGGTTGGACTCGATGATCTCAAAGGTCCTTTCCAACCATGAAGATTCTATGATTCTATGATCCTTCCCCTCTGCTCAGCACTGGTGATGCCACACCTGGAGTTCTATGTCCAGTGCTGGGCTCCTCAGTACAAGAGAGACACAGATAGATTGGAGAGAGTCCAGGACCACAAAGATGATGAAGGGACTGAAGCATCTCTCCTGTGAGGAAAATCTGGGAGAGCTGCGACTGTTCAGCCTGGAGAAGACTCATGAGGGATCTTATTAATGTATATAAATACTTGAAGGGAAGGTGAAAAGAAGACGGAGCCAGGCTCTTTTCAGTGGTGCCCAGTGACAGGACCAGAGGCAATGGGCACAAACTGAAATACGGGATGTTCCTTCTGAACATCAGGAAACACTTTTTTTTTTTTACTGTGAGAGTGACCAAGCACTGGCACAGATTACCCAGAGAGGTTGTGGAGTCTCCATCCTTGGAGATACTCACAAGCTGTCTGGACATCATCCTGGGCAACGAACTCTAGATGGCCCTTCTGTAGCGGGGGAGTTGGACCAGAGGTCCCTTCCAACCTCAACCATTCTGTGTGAAGGTTAGAAGTAGAAAACAAACTGTCATACTTCACTCATGTTTACTCTCCATATGTTGAAATAAAAAAATATGAAAGAAACAATTTCAGTTTTGAAATTATAAAACAGCAGTGCAAAGAACAACTTCTAATACATGCCTATAAGCCCTGTCAGGGAGAACTTAGGGTGCTGCCAGATGAGAACGTGAAGCTTAAGGAAGTCATGCTACCCTTGCGAAACCATCATCATAGCTAACACGTTTACATGTTACAAAGCTAATGGATCTTGTCTCATACACAGATTTGACACACGACCCAATGGTTGATCCATTACAAGATAAATCGCTTCCTACCTGCATAACTGTCAGGAAAAAATATTAAATTTCAAGGAACTTTTTATTTCCAATTACTTTTCTCCATATTTGCAATGACACTTAATTTTGAATTATATTTCACAGCTTATTAACACTGTATGCTCTTACTACCTTTCTAACAACAGACAACTAACTCCTTTTCAGTTATTAGGGGAAGACTTGTCACCACAGACTTATATTTGAGCTGCTTATTATGCTTATAGTTATGGCATTCTCAATTATCACAAATGGAAACAATTTCATTTTATGAATACCATACCTAAATTCTTAACTGGCTCACCTAGGTAACTCAGATTGATACTGTGTTTCTTAAGGCTGCAATGAAATTCATATGAAAATGTATTTATGTATCAACCACTAATAGTTTAACTATACCAGTCTATCAAAAATACACAGGCTGTCTGGTATTTGCTGTTACATTGGAGTATAATATTTCAAGATCAGTAATACAATAAACAGTGTTCATCTGAGAGCTGTAGTGTTACAGCGGTACTGTTCCAGAAAACTAAATAAGGTATTTAACCTTTCAGCCCAGACTTGGTTTATTATTTGCAAAGGTTGTGGGTTGCACACTGTCTCTAATCACTCCCAGGTGATTACACTTCTTCTCCCATTTTTGTTTGTATTTCAAAACATATGCTGACAGCACATACTGTCAAGCTAAAATGGCAGTATAAACAGTATCTATTGCTTCTCTTATGAGTTATCGACATACTTCAGTAAGTAAACAAGTACCATAGAAGCTGGTCTGAGGTTGGGGGCTTGCTCTGAATTGTCTCAGGGAGGAACCCACCTGCCTCTACAGTATATGCAGTCTAGTCTCCCGTATGTGTGAATACGACCTCAAGGATAGAGGAAAAACCCTCTGCCCATTAAACTACTTACAGCACTTCACTGAAACATCTCAATGTATTTACTTAATCCATTTGTCACAGAATATTTCATGACTTTGCGTTTTCATGTATGCAGAAAGGCTGAAGATCCAAACCTCTGTTTAAAATGTCAGTGTCGAATAACTTTACTAGAAATGTAATCCTGTACTAGAAAGACTTTGTGTTGTTTTTATTGGGAAGTGGGAGCACAAAGCCCCACCACGTTGGGGAGGCCGTGCAGCTGATATGCCATGCAGCTGGTTAAGCATACACTTCAGAAGGCAAGGACAACTGCTTGCCTGCGGAGCTGTACTGTGCATCTGAATGCATTTTTCACACATCCATTAAAGCTAATAAAAACCAGAATAATACTAGAAATGCAGATCCATGAAATGAAAGCGCTACTCTACTTTATAAGAAGTGACTACAGTGAGTTTCCAAAAAGTAGCAAGTAACTCAGAATATTGTTCTTTTTATATTTTATTTGCCCTATAGCAAGAAACTGGATTGGTGAAGATTTTCAGCCTAGATTCCTCTAGAACAAAGCAGTAAGGCTATTGAACAATGTGAATGTGCAAATAGTAGAAATAGTAGCTGTTTCAAGGTTTTGACTTGCCTTTTTTTTTTTTTTTTTACCATCTCCCACTAAAGGAACCCTAGTTACTTACCTTCTTCTTCTGTTTGTCTCTATAAAATATTTCTGTGCCCTACTCCGACATATTTTTTGATCTTCTTTCAATGCCTGACGTTCTTCTTCTAAATCCCATTCAAAATGAAATGTTAAAGCTCTGTCCCTAGCATTGTGTTAAGGACAATGGACACTGTATGAAACAGCTCATTAAAAGATTAAAAGCCTGTGTGACTGCCTTTACAGACCTTTTTAGGAAAGGGCAAACTTCATCCATGAGACACAAAATGCTGATACATCTTTTGACTAAGTACACAACAGTTGGTCCCACAAATGTCTATTACGGTCATATCTAACTTTATGTTTGTCCAGAAAAAAATGTAATTGCATTTTACTGTTTACATTGGCTTTGATAGAAGTTTTGCACTCATCTTTCATGGTATCAGCAAATGAAAACACGGACCTTTATGATGTCTATTTGAATCTTTCTATTATTATCTAAGTCTGTAACACATGGAAACATTTATCACAGGGAAAATAGTAAAACAGTAAAAGGATTAGTTGTTTACACTGAAATTTGCTAATATTGCCAGATAAAAACTCTCCACAGAGCAAGATAAAAGCTCTCCACAGTTCAAGATCGGTCCTGCCTCACTTCAGTCATGAACCGTACAGGTGCAGCTTTGAACTTGTGTCAGTATTTATTATTACTTAAATTAAAAAAGTAAGGACCCCCGAGTTAGGACGGAAAACACTATGTCTTTCTAAGAGGAAAAACAAAGAAGATGACTCCAAAGCTGCCCGAGAAGCCAACTTTTCTCCATCAGTTTAAAAAACCCAACGTACCAGTTTTACTCCACGCCCCCGCTGAGGCGATCCCTGGCGGCGGGGCAGGGCGGGGGCGGCACCACCCCCGCCACTGTCTCTCCTCCGCCCCACACGGGCCCCGCTCCGCCCCACACACCCGCCCGGCAGGACGGCCCTCACCGCCCCGCCGCCCCCGCCTCTCCACGGGGAGGCCATTCCTCCGTCAGGCCGCCTCAGACCCCCCTCACCGACCGCCCGGCCCCTCGCCCCCGGCGGACGGATACGCGGAAGGATACACGGCGGGGGGCCGTCTCCGAGCCGCGCAGACCTGGGGGCGGCCGAGGAGGTTTGCCCCTCGCGCCGGGCCGCCGCCCTTCCCGCTGGGCTCCATTCAGCACCCCGGGCCCGCCGCCCCCGTAACGGAGCTCGCCGTGGTCCGTGCCGGCGGCCGGCCCGCTACTCGGCGTGACGCGGAAGCGGCGCCGCCATCGTAGCAACGGGAGACGCCGCTTCCTTCGCAACGGGGCGGGGCCGCGACTGAGGAGAGGGCGGGGAGCTGCCGAGGGGAGGGAGGTCCACGGCTGAGGGGCCGGTGGGCCACGGCTGAGGGGAGGGCGGTGGCCGTTTGGCCGTCGCCTCCTTTCCTCGCCTTCAAATCAGGCGCGAGGAACAGGATGGGGGGGGCTTGGGGGGAGCGCTCCCTCCAGGGTCCCCGGAGGTCCCCAGCGGTCCCCAGCTGAGGGTGGAAGCCGGGGCCTGGGCACCTCGCTCTGCCGCCGGGTACCCTCCGTGGTCGCCTGCCTCTTCAGGGACAGCGCTGCTGGACTCCCAGCCAGGGCACAGCGCTTGGCCCTCACCGGGCCTTCAGTGACTTTTATAAATAACAGGATGCTTTTTTTTGTTGTTTTTTTTTTTTTTATTCAAAAACCTGGTATCTGAACAGACACGTTTCTCATTAGTTTTGCAGGGCAAACAAAAAACCTCCCTGAGCCTGTTTGTGGGTTTGCAGAGCTCTCTCCAAGACGTCAGTTAAGTCTGTTGAAGGTAAAGACTTGGAGCTAACAGGATAAACTCTTTTTTTTTTTTGACCAATGCAAAAAAATCTCAATGCAAAAAAATAGATACATAAAATATGTAAAATTCTATATGATTTTACACAAAAATGTATATAAAAAGTAAATAAGTTACACAAAGTAAAAAAAAAAAAATGAATTTGTTAGACTGAAAAACTTTTTTCAGGCAAAGCAGGGTGTGTTGTCTTGGGATATTGCCATGCCTCTGATGAGTTGTCAGCAGAAGGCTAAATGCCTTGGTGATTTCCTGGCGAGACGTTTCTTGGCTGTTGTATTTGAGCTTAAACCAATTCTTCTCTTTTTCAGTGCGCAGCTGTTCTATGTCTTTGACTAGAAGGGTAAAAATAGTACTTGGCATTTGTAAAATACTTTTCTCTGCAGAACCCCCTACATATTTGCAGCGCAGCTTGTGAAGTAGGTGTTACTATTACCATTTTACAGTCAAGACCACTGATGCGCAGGTTGCCAACCGTGCTTAATATTTATAATATCCCAGTTACCACAGCTGAGAAGATGACCCCAAAATGGGAGTCTTTCACCTCTAGTTCAGAATAGCAGCCCCAAAGTCACCACCACTGTCTTGCAGGTTGAAGACGGGTTGTTGCTTTACTACCATGCACTTTTCAACCCACGTACACTTTTAAAATCCCAGTTTGCCTGTTAAAATGTAGTGTTTAGTTTAGGATGCAGTATAAGTATGGAGAACTGAGTCACCCAAACAGGACTGAAGCAGAGCTGGGAAACAACTGCAGAATTTGAGCCATGTCACACCTAGGAAGATTCAAGATCACGGTCAACTCACACTGTCAGAATTTGAGCTTTTTTAGACTTACTGCAAATTTTGATCTTATCCAGTGCAACTCGCAGCTTCACCTTAGATACCTTCTGAAGTTTAGAATTAAGGATACTCTTTATAAGTTTTCCTGTCTTTCCATTTTTTATTTTTGTCCACTTCTTCATGGCCTTCCTTTAGGGTTATTAGATAATTCCTGGTGGTGAGTAACCTCACGTCTTCCAGACTGGGATGAGAAGGTGACTAGTTGAGGACCATGTATTTCAGAACCATATGATTACTCGGACAGCAAGCAGCCTGATCTCAAGTGGTTACAAAATGGAAAGTCACACTCTGGCAGCTGGTTTGAAAGAAGTTTCATAAATTTTACTGTGGGCTAGCGACTGATATTCCAGTGAAGGGTAAAGATCACCTCTTAAATCTTTGTGAGACAGATTCTGAATTCATTACAAATCTTATTTAAAGGCTGGAGCATAGCTATGCTGCTGCAGAAACGCCTGTTTCTTTCCTTCTTGTTCTAGGGGGGATTAATCCGCTAATGCCCTTTAACTTTCTTCCAAGCTTCAGTTTAACTGTGTAGGCAACTGCATGGGAGGAGTTCAGCCAAGGTTCTGACCATTTTAACCTTGAAATTTGTCTCCTCTTCCTATTTCTGTGGATAGGAAGAGAAATAAAAACTGTTCATTCCCCCTTAATGTCATACATGGATAGCTACAAAAATCTTTTCAACTCTCTTACCTCCCTGAGACTGCACTGTGGATCACAACAGGCATTTTTTTTAAGACAGCATTAACTGATGCACTAGTTAAATTCTAGTAACTCTTATCTTGGAAAACTATAATGTGCCGTGCAGTACTTTAGAACAAATTAAAAATTTTATTTTGAGAGATATTGAAGAACCAAAGTTGTTAAAAATTTCATAGGCAGTTGAATGTGCTCCTCTCAGGAAGAGGCCAGGTACAGGTTCTTCGTGCCCTTTAGCTACTAATTTTGAAGAAAAACACTTGATATAAAAACGTTTAAAAAAAAATTAAAATCTGGATATAAAGCTGTATTAACCACCTTCTCCCAACTGCTTTCAAATCTCCTTGTAGCAAAAGCTATTTCCAGTGTATTCCAACTTCAGAGAGGGATGGAGATGAACACCGTATCAAGACCAATTTGGAACATTGTCTGGCTGTACCAGTGTGAGGGGATGTTGAACAGTGTATTCTGATGATTCTCTAGACAGTCTGTCTCCCAGCGGTAGACTAGAAGCTGAGGTTTCATTCATTTAGCCAGATCACAAACTAAATTCTCTAATATGCATGAGGAGCTGAAAATCTTTGGACTTTTATGAACTTTCCAAATAAACTTTCCAAATATTTTGCTTTTTGGTTAAAATCTTAGATCCAGTTTTTAAAATACAAAAATAGTGGATTTGAGTATGTGGAAACTGTAAGTTTAAATAGCTTTATTTAAGTTTCTGTGGACTACATTTAATCTTTTTCAGGATATTCTCTTGTATTTTGACATTTTTCAGGTGTAAAATCATTGTATTTGAATGATTGTCCCACTCTGAATACTTTTGTTCCTAAGGATGGGCAACCAGTGAGACCAAGAGACTGCTAGACTGCTATTGTCCTCCTGGTAAACAATTTTCAATGTAACCCAAAGTATTATTTTAAAGTAATGTTTTTCAGTTTTCTATACAGAATTTGCTTTTAGGACATATTCTAAAATCGCCTCCACAGCCAGTTCTAGTGCACTACCGTGACACCAATGTAAATGCCTTAATTTTAGTGACAAAAACCTTTGTAAAAAGATAAAAACATTTCAAGTAGCTCAGACTACTCAATACCATATTTATACCAATACTCAAAAATAGTGCATAAGAAAAACAGTTTTATTACAATGATGTGTCACGTAAAGGTGATAATCAGTAATTGCTCTCAGGATACAAGCAGTAGCACATAAAATCTACCGTGCAATTGAAATGTGGTTTATTAAATCCAGGCATTAAAGGAGGGATGTGTTGGCTGCTCTTCATGCTGTAGACATTCCCAAATAGTTACTCAGGGCTTCATAACGTACAAGCCTTTCCACAGAAATTTGAAACCCGTCAAAACGTTTGCATTTCTTCAAGTAAAAGATGAACTGCTTTAGGGTAACTTCACTGATTTGTCTTGATGTTTTTTTGTTCAGTTTAGGAGAGAGTGTCATAAGTAATGTCAAGCCTTGTTCATCTACGGTAAGATTTTCAATTACTTTGCTTAGATAAGATAATGAATGTAACTGAATGTTTTTTCAGAAAAGTGACAGATGTTTTTAAAATGCAGATTGCTTTACTCAGATATGAAAATTCAGAAGAATCAGGTATTTTCAGATAGAGAAAAGAAACTACATTGATATTGTAGGAATTCAGTATATTAGAACATTTTTGTCTTAATGTCCTTCATCACAGCTCAGTTGTTAGGCCGTATTTTTAATCTCATCTGCATGACTGTAAATGCAGAATAACCATTGTTTTTGGCAGAGTCACAGTTTTTGCTTGAATTGCTGAGGTCAGATTTAATCGCCTGTTTCATGTTGGCTTTTCTTAAAAATAAATATTGATTAAAAATATTTGCTTGACAGTATTTAATTGAACATATGGTGAGTGGCTGTGATAAAGCCCTGGAACAAACCGTAGTTTCAAGTGATCTATTTATAAGTTTCAAATAATCTATTTATAACTTACAGACTTTTTCTTCCTTTATTTTGTGCTTATTTCAAAATTAAAGAAACATATTCTTTTAGTTCTCTAGCATTTGTCTCCAGACACAAAATGCAATTACATTAATAACTCATAAACCTTTTTTTTTGGTAAAATCTCCTTGTTAACAGTTTTATGCAATTTTTACTTTCACTTTTTAAAAGCAAAAATTAGGAAAAAACCTGTTCAGTGCTTTGCCAATGTAGTGCCAATACCAGAAAGAGAAACCTGAAGCAGGAAAAGAAAACAATTATATTGAAGATATATTCAAGTCTAAATAAGTTTTCTTTTTCATTAAAATCTTTAAGTTTCTAGGGGTCCGATTTACATTTGAAAATACAGTATATGAACATACTACAATGCTTTGCTGAGATTATGGAATTAAAAAACGATTCAAATGCAAATATGTTTCTTTGTCTTTTTAAAATAACACATATTTCAGGAATGACTTTTAGCATTTCTTTAAGTGATGAGTCAGAGGCATTCCCTTATTTTATGTCAAATGGCACCACGGAAGAAAAAATATTAAATATGAAAATGCTATTTTAAGAGAACATTAATAGGTGTAACTACTTTTACCAATGCTTTTTTTGTTACTATTTCAGATAATTGTGTGCCTATGAATTGTATCCCTTTATTCTTTCCTCTATAAGAGCATTTAAAGTATTTTTTTCATATTGGGTTTGTCTGCAAATCTGCTTGGGACTGCTTGTGTGCATAGATTAGTAACTTGTGTAAGTATTTCTATGATCAGAGTCTAAGCAATTAATTTAGGGACTTGCAAGAGTGAAAGTGTTTTGTTAATATGTGGTAAATCCAGAAGCCTGCTCCTTTCTAGGGAAAATAACTTTGTTAGGATTTGAGATGTCTTGTTGGGTGTGGCGATTGCTAAAATGTGAGCTTCTTAAATGCAAGATTTGCAAGTTCTTGCCTCCAGTTCGCAGTGCTCACAGGTAGAATACCAGAAATGTTGGTGGTATTTTTTAAATTTATAGAGATTATTCTTCTGACATTTTTTCTCTTGTGAGGTATGGCTAAGCAGAAGACACCTAACAAGTCTTGGTCTCAGCTCTGTCAATTATCACTTGATAAAGCTTTAAAAAAACAGGTTTTGAAGAAAGACCCATGGGGTAATCTGCTTCATTTCGGCAGAATGAGCTATTTTATATCTGTTTTATGATAAATTTATTTCCCCCTCCATTGTTTGGTACAACAGGGCACAAGGAATGTTGGAGCTGTGGAGGAACCACTCAAGGCAGAAGAGAAAAATAAATCTGCAGATATTTCAAAACAAAAAGAACAATGCCTTGTACCATGTGATGTTCAAGCTAAAATTTTACGAGGGGAAAAACATTACATGTGCAGTATGTATTCATAAAGAATACTCTCAGCGACAAGCTATGCAATGCCACGCTCTGCAATCCTCTGCTATGCTACGCTATGCTGTGCTAATTTATTTTTTAATCTTCTTGAGCACCTGTGACAGCCTTTGACCCTGCTGCCCAGGCTGAGTACTGCTCAGAAAACTTGTGGTGCCGTGGTTTTGGGGTGCAGCTGGTGTGACAAAGTTAAAGTATAGTCATGCTAATCTCTCTTTATACTCACTGGTGAAGACAAGCAAATCCAGGCAGCAGCTTAACCCACCTACATCTTCGTTACCCTCTGAATGTTGGTAGCTCTCTCCATTGGACAGGAAGAGTAGGGTGTCTGCCCATCATTTAAACATTATAGTTAGGTGTGGGGGAGTTGAGTGGGAGTTAGTTAGTTAGTTAAAGTGGGAGGAAATCTATACTTTAGCTTGCCTTTTATAGATACTTATGCAGGACATTCTCTATTCACTGCCTTGACGAACTACACAGCCTCAGAAAAAAATGGTCAAAATTCTTGTCTTTCCCATATGATTTTTTAATATGTATTAT
Organism: Larus michahellis; assembly: GCF_964199755.1. Taxonomy (NCBI): domain Eukaryota; kingdom Metazoa; phylum Chordata; class Aves; order Charadriiformes; family Laridae; genus Larus; species Larus michahellis. The sequence continues at coordinate 207,510,295 of NC_133896.1, forward strand.
TAATTACCTGACAGGTTTACTTTTTTTTTTTAGCATCAGGGCAAAAACCAGGACTAGCAGAATGAATGAGTAAATGTAGGATGACAGGAAACTTTAAATATCTGTCTTTTATCATTTGCATTTTTATTTTTGTGAAATCCATTAACTGGTCATCCAAGTTGCCCAAGGACAAGATGAAATTATTCTTCAAATCTTAAGAAGAGCCATCACTTCTTAAGACATCTTCAGTGCAACCAGCAAGGCTGAAGTTTTTAGCATCTTTGGCTTTAATCTGTGGTCTCTGTACTACACTTTTAGGTACCCTAAGGCTAAACGCCTTCAATATTCACTTAGATATCATAAATAAGTGTGGTGTTATTAAGTCAAGAATATTTCTAGATTTATGATAACAAAATGGATGAACATATTTCTTTTAAAGGAAATTTGCAGAACTCTCTTGTTGAATATGCAAGAAGTACAAAAAAGCTAGTAAGAAACATGATGGATGATCAACAGTCTTCTTTGGATTACCTTTCTAATCAGGTACTTCTTTCTTTATCGTAAAGATTTTTGTTTAATATTTATCACTACAGGTACTGTCTAATTGCGGAAAAATAAGCATTTATATTGTAATTGAAACAGTAGAATTACAGTTTCTATCACCATTCCATGTACCTCGGTTAGGTGTGTGAGTTCCATTTCTATGGGGAGCGATAAGCATCCCCTGGTCCACAACTTAGTGGCATACATGGCAACAGGGTAAGTGGAGGACTGCTCGTCCACATTAGTTGCTATCTCCAGTCCTGTCGTATTTGTTCAGATGGCGTATTATATTATCGTTAACTCTGATAGTAGTTTACAAACACTGTGCATCACTCAGTACAGATAAAAAGCCTTAATCAAGCTGAAGGACTTTTTTTGAATTAACCGGAATTGTGCCTAAAAATGATTTTGGATGAAAAAAGTAAAAAATCAGACCAATTCAACTAATGAAGGTACGAATCACTAACATATCACAAAAATGAACTTCAGATTATACTTACTAGAAGTAAAAAGAACATCTTTAGAAATGTAAAATTCCTCGTTGCAATGTAATTAAAGATCTTTTATTTGAATTTGCAGGTAAATGAACTCATGAACAGACTTCTTCTTTTGAACGCAGAAGTTTTGAGAAAGCATTTGGATACTCTTCCTTACAAAGCAGTTCAATCTCATGGTAAGTATTTTTTGCATTTAGCCTCGACCTCTTCCCTTTTTGTCTTTGTATCTTGACAAAGAACTAATTAAAGCAAAGGTAAGCAATTATAACATTTACAGTACTTATTCTGTGTTAGTAACATATAAACTCTGGAAAATTTGTGAACTGTTTTAAGAATATCATCATAGAGACTACTTTAAATCATTTGCAACTGATAATTCTGGGCATCCTGTTTAGCATCTTGTTGATTTTTATGCAAAATGCCAAGTCTGATCATCGGTTCGTAAGTGATCTGATGTTGCTAAATGGCACTTTATTTTGCAGTGAAATAAAGTGTGCTCTGCATTTGCAATATGCTTCTTCAAAAGTCACTTGTACACTGGACAGTTAATCTTTTTTTGTAGCATTCATCCCAGCTAAAGGAAACTACCTCTAAGCAGAACTCCTGGTCGTAGAAACTGCTTGTTGGAGTATGTTCAACACAGACCTGGGTTAACACTTAGAAGCAAAGGGTTTTTTAAGTATACATTATGATGTAAAGGCTTTTACAAGTATAAATACAAATATCTGCAGGAAAAAGACATCCCTCCCCAGACAATATGTCTTTTTCTCAGTACAAGTGTTACCCAAATAAAATCTGTAAAATGACACAGATACATAATTTTTAATTTCTGTATCATATCTGTTAAGATTAGAAAGAACTCTCTCTATACAAAATAATATATACTTCTTTCTCAGCTTAATGGAGTTCAGAGAATTTTCATTTATAATGTAAATTCTTGACAAAACATTATTTTAATGTTTGCATGACAGGAAAATGCTATTTGAAATCATTCCTACATTACCAAGAGAAGTAATATTTCTGTGCTTAAGCTGTATGTGTTTAAACATATTTTGCTAATGAAATTCCTCAAATACATTGTTCTCCAGGGTTGGATTGCACTGATATTAAAGATACCGTTGGTTCCGTTTCAAAAACTCCAACTGGTCTGTACATTATCCATCCAGAAGGATCAAATTATCCTTTTGAGGTAATAATTTTTTCTCTCAGGATAGTCACAATTTGCTTGTGAATATGCACTTAGAATATATTTAATAGATTTAAAGTGTTTTCCTTGACAATTACTCAACAGATGAGTAAGAAATGTATTAAATCATGCAAATGTGTCTGCCATTACTATAATTTTGATTAATTTCTCATTTTCTACAAAGAAATGTCATCTCTGTCGTAAGATCCTATCATCAGTTTTCATATACAGTAAAAAATGTACCAAAAAGGAAAACCCAAGGTATTTTCCAGCACCTCTTTTGGACATTGAGAAGTGCTGTTCTTTTCTGTTTTAGAGATGGAGAACTGAGGAGCCAAGTGACTGATCCATTTGGCTCCTAAAATGTGACCTTTGGCTTTTTAAGTTATCCTGCTGGATAACTGTATAGCGTTGTCCTCTCTTGAGAGGTTACTCCACTGATGCCTATAGCTTGGACCATATTGTATAGGCATTTAAATATAGGTGCAGATGTGCAGAGGAGTAGGTGCTTAGCTCTTGCTGAGCATCATTATAACTGAGTCTTGAGTTATACGGAGAGTTATACAGAGGCATCTAAACTTTTAGTTTTTGTATCCAGTTTGCAGGATATACATTATTAAGACAAAGGAAAAAGGATGAAATTCAGCACGAACCGCAGCTGTCATGCTTCCTATCACCACCTGCATTTTCCGTAATTGCTCAGAGTTATGCTGCTCATCTAGGAGAAGAGAGTTTTGGGTTAATCTCCTCAGGCTCAGGACATTCAGATCCATACAACCACAAGGAATACTTTGTTTTGTCTGTTTATTTCCATTTCAGGCTGTTCTACTTAAGGAAGTCCTTATGCATAGTGGAAAGACAGATATGGCACTTTCAAACCTTTAATTTTGCAGTACGTGCTGGGGTCATTAGTTTTTGGAGGAAAAAATGTGGAGTTTAAGCCAGCTAATAAATAGCAAAATTTAATATCTAACTTTATAGTCTTCCTTTATATATACAAAGGAAGGATGAATCCCTTTATCTCTAGCCAATTGGAACCCTACAAAATGCTACAAAAAAAGAGCTCAAACTGGTTATGAAAAGGCTTCAGAAGTATGCTGGCAATTGAAAAGAAAAAATGAACTTGGTTCTGCAGACCGCTAGTAGAAAAATCAGTCATTCTCTCTATACAATGCCGTGAGCTGAGGGAAAAGATCTGTAACTCATTCACAAGTTCTTCCAGGTAAAAGAAAGGCAAAGACAGGTAGAAGTGTTCAAAGAACAACCGTATTTATAGTATGAAGAAAATGCTGTGTGCCTCACCCCAGGATGAACCGTAGCACAAAATGCATCTGTTTCAGAATTTCTTCTGGATTGTGGGGGATTCATACCTCACCCAAATTACTTTTCCTGAGAGATGGTATGACTAATCTATGAGAGAAAAGTGATTTCTCAGTTCACTTACAGTTTTTGGCAAATACATCTGAAATGATAAAGTTCCTTTCACTTCAAAAGTATTTTTTTGACACTTTTCCACATTGGAAGTTACTGCCAGAATCTGAGAATCAGTTATATGAGTGGAAAGGTTCCTTAAGGAGAACAAGAAACAAAAGGAAAAATCCTAATAATTTGATTAAAAGCACAAGGTAACAATAAATAATGAGAAGAAATGTCTGCACTTATGAAATGAGTGTCTCATTTCTTGTCTGGTAGATGTTACACAGAACTGAAAAGATAGTGCCAAAAAGTTCTCAGAGAAAAATATCTAAAATATGTCTGTTCCATAAAGAATGTTGTTTTAAGGAAAACTGTTTAATGCAAATTCTTCCATGTGTTGAAGCATAAAAAGGGTACAAGAGAAATGATAGATGAACAAAAATATCAGGACATTAAAACATAAACAAGAAACTGTAATGCATTTTAAGGGGCTAATAGCCAAGAGTTCTGGAAGTTCTGCAGACTAGCAAAATAAGAAAAATGCAAAGAGGCAGAAAACCATAGTACGAAACTAAAAAAGAGAAAACAAAGCCAGCATGAAACAATTTATTTCAATGAGGACCTTTTCAGCAATAAGCTGCCCTTTAAACGTAACTGAAACTAACCCAAAATGTCTTTAGAATCATTTGCATAAAGATGCCAGATAAATTAAGAAAACTACTTTGACAACTTGATCCTGTTCTCGTGTTTTCATGTTTGAATCCTCATGTTTTCAAAAGTGAGTATGTATTTTGATGCTTAAATCAGGCTAATTGAAACCTGAATTCCAGGAGCTCTAAGAATATGCAGGTTTAGTGGCTGTGGCAGGCTCTTGTCATCTCAGAAAATTGGTCCCAAATGGGCTTTCATCTGAGCATTCAAACATGAGGCAATTAAAACCAATTTTGTTTCTGGAAAATTGAATCATGATCACTTTCTGAGACATTTTTCAATGAGTAAATTTAGATCAATGATATTTCTAAGGTGGGCCAGACAAACTAAGGTGTTTGGAATATACCTCTTATACACACTAAAGATGGAAAGGGAAGAAATATTCAATAAAAGCATCCTCCTGCTCATTTAATTTAAATTGTACCTGTAACAGTCATGCCCCTCATACCTTCCACAATGTGTGACATAGAACAAGCTGTAAAGTGAATTAGCTGTTATAAGGCTTTAAGAAAGAAAATTGCATCATTTCCAGCATATAAGGGATCAAGAAACTATGGAGCGGTGACTGGTTTTTGTGTATCTCATATTTTTACTTAGCTGGTGTATGTTTTGGTGCCACATCTAACTGGCTGATGACCTTTCATGTAGAACCAAATCTCTTCCTTCTGAGAATTATCAACACTGCCAGTGATTTATACTGGACTGAAGATTGATATTGTGACCATGTGGTCTCCTCTTTGTATTTCTGACTTATAGAGAGAGGAGCAGCCAAGCATGCAGTCATCTTCTCAAGACAGCAGATGAGGCAGTGGGATTATTTTTAATGAGTTTTAGGTATTTGCATCTAAATATTCATTTTGGAATCATCGGTATGTCTCTTTATTTCAGTTCCACCCTCCTTGGGTGACTGAAATAAGCATGTGATTCTCCAAGGAATAAAGCCCATAATTTTCTTCCGTGCACATGACCCTTACTATGATTAATTCGTTATTTGTGTTGCAAGGATTGCTCAGAGCATCCAATGGCATTGATTTACCTGAAGATCCAAGATTCCCAGGTTGTATTAGATCACATTGCAGCTCTGTCCTGTTGCTTTCTTGTTGTTCATAGAGAAGCTGTTGTTAAGTCACAGAGGTTCTGAATATGATGTTGGTGTGTTCCTGCCAAGGAACAAGTCTTTGGATTCAGGAAAAATTTCTGGCTGGTACAGGCAATAGGGGTGCAACATATAAAGCTCAGACTGCCACAGTTTTTGTGAGGGTTAAACTGACTTCCACCTAGACTCTACTTCTAGCAACTGCCTAAGATTGCAAATCTCTCTCTTTTCTGAAACATGTTCCATTGTGCACATTTCCTGTAACATGAACAAAAAATTCATATTTTACTCCATCACTTGTGCATCCGCCTACTGTTATGGTTTACTGATGGCCAACAGTATATTCTGAACTTTTGTTATCACAAGTAGCTTAATGGCTCCATAGCTGTAATGATTTTCCAGGTTAATTCTTCGGATATTTGTCACATCGGGAGATACCTACAAACAAGCCTTTGTTTTTAAAAACTGATTAAGCATGGTCTCCCCTAGAACTACTTTGAACAGCTTAAGTGGTGCAGTGCCTAAATGTGCAATATGCACTTTTCTACATTAGGATGCCCAGACTTTCTAATCCCTGTTAGAACTGGTCAAGATCTGGCACTGGGGACGTACTTGAAAAATACCCCGAGTGACCTGGATACATTCCACTCAGCTGAAATCCCTGGAGAGCAGCCAAGGGTCTTGGGGCCCTTTCTGTAGACAGTGGAGGTGACTGACATCTGCAGAGGGTGATTTTGATCTTGGTTTCCCAGAGCCACGCTATGAATGCACATTTCTCTGTATGAGGGGGATTACAGGGCAGACAAGGTCAATAAGATGCCTAATTTAGGGAACTCAATTACGTGTCTAACGTTAAATGGGCTGAAGAGAAAATGTGCCACATAATGTGATATTCCATAGCAGAGCAGAGGGCTGCTGGACCACTGCCATTTGACATGTTGTTGGGCACAAATTTTAGCGAAGACTCATAAAGACTCATAAATCTGAGTTGATCTTATGTATTCAGTGGGACTGCTCGGTTGCAGGCTGTTAAATGTTCACATTGGGACCTCCCTGGATTGGGGCCCCTTCTTATACAGAGTTTTTTTTCTGCTCCAACATAAATTATTATATACTGGGTTATTGCTATCACTTTTTCCATTTCCTCAACTTTATTAAGGGCTCTACATTTCCCAGGTGTCACAAACACAGTATTTCTGGGGAATAAGGTATGATAGTGAGGGAGAACACATAAAAAGTTGTGTCTGTTTTGCTTTGCTGAAACAAAGGTATATGCAGTGTTAGTGCCTATATCTGTAATATTTTACATGATTAATACATGACATTGCATGTTGCTTCCACTTCATGCTATTATTAATACACAGTAATATTTATCAAAGCTTATTTATTATATCTGATATGAGCAGACATTTGCACACAACAGTTTCTACTGGTTGAGGAAATATCCAAACCAAGCAGTACAGCAAGAACATCCAAGAAAATACTTCAGCTTCGTTATTTTATTTTCTTTGAGCTTTTTCTTAAGATATTTGAAAGGTATGTTACTTAGCAAAACCCTTGATAGTCCACCTTTATTTAATTAAAATGTTTTCTTCCTAAGAGCTGCTTCAAGAATGCTTAATCATAACTATGTCTATTTTAGGTTTTGTGTGACATGGATTTTCAAGGAGGTGGATGGACTGTGGTTCAGAAAAGGACTGATGGAATCATTCCATTTCAGAGAACATGGTCTGAATATCTGGATGGATTTGGTGACCTTTCTGGTATTAATTTTAAATACTCTAAAGTGCTTTGGACCCAACGTTTCTGCTGTCTTTATGTGAGCTACATTCCACTAAATTGTGTGAGATTTTTAATAGTAGAGAGAGTAGAGCTCTTGTTTCTAAAAAGTCTTATTTATACTTAAGTGGTTTTTTTCATCAAATCTATTGTGTGATCTTCTCAATAATGTCTATCGCCCTCCTAGAGTCTTCAGCCATTGCCTGTCCTCAGTCTCACAAGAGGTGTTTAAAATGTTGTGAAATTTTCTTCCTGAAATAATGTACAAATTTTATTTCCTCTTTTTGTCAGATTTTTAAAAAAAAGCTTCAGTTGGTTTTAATCACATTTGGGAAATATTTCCTTAAAGCAGAGAAAAATCAGTAATATTTCACCATAGGGCATGCGCAGTTACAAACAGAATGGAAATAATTCAGTAGCTAATACCAACACAACTGTGATATTACTTCTTTACTGCCACCTAAAACCAGTTGTTTTTTCAGCAGTTTAACTGGGATTGCAATGGAAGCACACAACTTCTCCACTGTAGAAAAAAGCGCAGCTCATATGGGGCAACCTTTCATGGAAAAAAGTGTGATTTACAGAGGCAGCAAATCTCAAGGAATAGGTTTGAGTTTTGTTGCATTTCCTCGAATGCTAACATTTATCATTTCTCAGTATTGCCCTTAGGAATGCTACTGAATTCTGTTTAATCAAGTGGATCTTTAGCACATCCAGTTTTTGTGGTCTTCTAAAGGCATATTGAAGATGAACACTTGGAAGTTATCACGTGGACAATTTTCTAAAAATGTGACAGAGAAAAAAGATGATGCTCACATATTTCCCAATGAAGTAGGAAGATCACTCTGCACCTTCATTAGTTTTTCAAAGACATCAGACAACTTTTATTACACTTGGTTCAGGAAGGAAAGTACAAAAATTAGAGGAATCAATTTTTTTCTTTTACACTTTCTGTTTCTAGAAGTTTATTGACTATATATTTCTGTTTTAGGGGAATTTTGGCTTGGACTGAGGAAGATTTTTCACATAGTAAATCAAAAAGCCACTAGTTTCAGTCTTTATGTGGATTTGGAATCAGAAAATGACGAGCATGCCTATGCATCGTATGATGGATTTTGGATAGAGGATGAAACATGTTCTTTTAAGATCCATTTGGGGCGTTATTCAGGAAATGCTGGTAAGAATCTCACCCTTGAGAGTATTTAAAGATAGCTGCTCCCTTTCTTAATTTGAAAAAAATGCATTCAAAACAGCAATACTTAATTAAGATAACATTAAAAATGTTTATTTCTAATCTGTTTTTCTCTATTTGGTGCATAATGAACACAGATAAATGGTTAATGATGTAGTGATTGGTTATGCCAAAATCCATCTTTACATAAGAAATAATTTTATTCTATTGCTTCAAGGTATTCAATGGGATAATAATTGAACAAATACTCCTTTAATAGAGGGTAAATTAATAAAGAAAAGAAAGGAACTTTAATGGATTCAAATCCACAGAATATATATGTAATATGCATGGGATTTTGTGTGTGTTTGTGTGTATCTATCTAATGGTCCAATTCTTTAGATGTTCGTTATCTCATCCCAAATTTGCTGATGTTAATGGAAGTCTTCCTGATGTTGTTGCTTTGGTTAGTTCAGAAGTGCCCAGACAGTGGTGTACAAAGGATAGAGAAAGAAACTGACTGGAACAAATCGGGCCTACAGTGTACAACAGTTACTGGCTGATATATAGAGGCAGATGAATTTACAATTCCAGACCTCCCTTAATATCATAACTATACCAAATGTGTAAAGATTTGTGTTGTTACACCATGTCTTACTGCTATTTCAAATTTTTTTTTTTGCATCATATTTATTAATATGCAAGAATGTTCCTTATTACCAATGTAATAGTTATTCTCTAAATGTGCTGATGCTTTACTCTACCTGTATTTGTAAGAAACATTATTTCTCTAGTAAGACAACAGAACCAGTATCACTGACCTCTGTGTTTTTATAATTCAGTTTTATCTCATGACTCTGGAGCTTTGGGCGCATCATTGGAAAATCTGAAGTTAGCAACTCTTTTCTTTTATCTTTTCTTCCACTGTCTTTGAGGACAGAAGCCTTTACCTTCATAGCTGGTGTGCATCACTAAAAGCAACAATATAAAGATATTCCATCAAATTTCAACTTCTTCCATATTACTCAGTATTTTATACTTTTTCTTTCCTATGCATTTAACACATTGACAGCTCATTATTTGATGCTCATGAACCACTTCTGAAGAAATCTATTTTTCTAATAAATTCAAAAGAAAAGTTTGCGAGGTATGCAACAAGTAAGAAACGTTATGTTTCTCCATAAATAACTTATCCTTCTGTTTGTACTTAGGTGATGCATTTAGAGGATATAGAAAAGAAGATAACCAGAATTCAATGCCTTTCAGCACATTTGATGTTGATAATGATGGATGCAGGCCAATGTGCACTATTAAAGAACAGTCTGTAAAGAGCTGCAGTAACTTCAGTGATAGCACTGGATGGTGGTTCAACCAGTGTGGCCTGGCAAATCTTAATGGTGTTCATCGCTACACAGGTAGATTTCTTGCAACTGGGATTCACTGGGATACATGGACAATGAACAATAAACCAGTCAAAATTAAATCAGTTTCAATGAAAATTCGGAGAACCTATAATCCATATTTCCATTAACCTATGAAAATAGAAATATGTCTCTTCTTGCAATTATGTGGGATAATAACTGCATCATAAACACCTTTCATTTTCACTTGAACAGTTCAATCTTAACACTTTGTTAGATATTTCCGTAATACAGTTACTCATTTTTATTATGAAATGTCAGCATTTGTAGTGTTCCCACTTGAGTTAGAAGGTCCTAAGAAGAACAGGGTTTTCAGAAAATGGAAGAAGCTTAGTGTTTGTCAGCTTTTATTCAACTGCCTCTTATGCAATCTCAGAGACAGCAGAAAAATTACAAAAAGGAGTGAAATGCTGACTTTTGAATGTGTTATTCTGCGCTCTCTGCATATCTCAATTGCCAAGAAATTTTAGCAAATTTTCTTTTAAAAAAACATACACCTGCCATTTGCATCATTATATTTAGGAAAAATAACCTAGGTTAATTTTCCAGAACCAGCTCTTCTTTCTGTATTCCTTATCAGGCAAAATAATGCTGACTTATTTCAACATACATGTAAGGTTCTGTATACTCTCAGGGCCTGATTTTTATATAAGTAAGGTAGATACTGACATGCAAGAACTATGGTCTGTTTTATATTTAATTTTCACAGTCAATGTGTTTCATAATCAGATTTTTACTCTACCATTGTCTATTTCACGATTCACTACAAATAAACACTTTTTCAAAGAAAACGTATAACATTTCATATAACCTTTGAGTTTTAATTTTTGGATACATGGGCCTGATCTTATGTTTTTCATTCTTATTGGCATTCACTTTGTGAACGATCATGTGGTAATGAACAAAACCAGCTTGAGTTGTGTAAGTACATTTTAAATTCAATAGTGTGAGTTGTTTGAATTTCTATCAGTAAAAATAGAATGATATCAATAAAAATGTGAATGTTGTCAGCACAGCAGTGTTTCTGGAACCTGCCATCTATTCTATAGCAAATAGGCACGCTATTTCTCATCTTTGCTTCAGTTTCAGGAGATCAGCTCTGTGGTAACATGTGGAATGAAATCAGTTAAAAACTCTACGGATTTCCTCTTTGCTGTCTTGCACTTTGACCAAAGATTAATACAGTGAGCAGAAACCGTCGTTAGTTCAGAACCACCACGGTTTAGAACTTCTGTCCAAAGTTACATGCAGTTATAGGAGGACATTAAGCTTCTGATAGGGTGCATATACTGTTACAATGTTAAGGGAGAGAAAAATTCCCTCTTTTTTTTCTATGCTTGACTAGTACTTTTACAATTGGAGTAAGAAGTTGCTAAAAGCAGAGGGTTTCTCTCTGCTAGAGAGAGAAGTGTGGGCCTATGGTAGAAGCACGGTAGCTTGAGGAAAAATGTCACTGGGATTGTAAGAGAGGGGGTAGCTCACACTCCCTGGGAGTTCTCTGAGTGTGTGGGGATTTTGTTGTCAGACCCTGTAGTTATTGGAATTAGAGGTCGAGAGATAAGTATATACACCCTCTTTAGCCCTGTCTCTCACTTTAGGCTTATTAGGAATGCAATCCCTTCCAACAGCAACATGGACCCAGCAGACCTATAAAGGTAGATACTAAGATGAAAAAGCTTCTGCACTAAGATTAACAAAAATTAGAGCAGTATGTGGTGGTTTAAAGAGTATTAATTCTGGCTGCAAGCCCCCATGTTGCACTGTATTAGGGCTACTATGTCGGAAAGAGTCCCCAGGCTGCAGTACAACAATCCTACTGGAGAATACTGGAAATTTAATGGCTTTGATGAAAGCCTCAAACTTTGATGGTGGGACCTCTGCTCTGACAACCAGGTCCAAGCCTGTGAGCAGAGAGGAGTCTAAGTAGGGAATCAGGATGCTGAGTGTAGAGCTAGAGTCTACGGACACCCTGAGGCTCCTTTTGGCTTTATTAGAATCACTGCTTAAAAATTAAGGTGGCGAATGAAGATTGTAGATCTGTGTTGGCAGATATTACCACATTTAATGACTAGGTTTAATTTCTCCTTTGTCAGCATTGGTTAGATTAGCTGGCAGTAACAAATCACAGAGGAAATGGGCCTGAAAAGATAAGTAAAGCTTGAAGGATCATTCTTGCAAACAGACATTGGATCTTAAAGTCAAGTCAAATTGTAAACCTGTACAAAAAATGATTTGAATTCTCAATATCAGTACTGGGGAGGCATGGGAATGTTTACTGTTCCTTGGAAGATAAAGACGTTTCCAAGACTATTTGCAGAGAGTTCTTTGAACTCAGCACATATGCTTTAATACCATTAAGTACTGCTCTACTAGCAAGGTCACAGGTAGAAACTGTGTTCTTTGTGGCTTAGAGTTCTTTCCTTTCATAGATACAATTAATTCAATTTGCCCCAGGCTCAACTTGAGTCTTTATTGGGCTGTGAGAGCTGGATCTGCAACGTAAACTGCAAACAGGATGAAGTCCAAATTGCACATACTAGTCATATTCTAACTCTTTTAAATAATTCAGGTATGAATTTTCAATATAGTGTTCTTAAGCAAGAGATGGACAATGCTTTATTCCTTTTTCAGATTAGAAATCATATATGACCATAGAGATTGTTATGAATTTCTGTTTTATTTGCCATATTATCTACTAGTCATGATCACTCTTAGTGCTTCTGTGGCATGAAAACAAGTAATTAGATAATAATTCATATCATTTGAATATTTTATTTCCTTTCATGGAGTCTATCAGCTGGTAGGATCTGAATAGGGTTTCTATGAAAACCTTTTGAGCATAAGAATCTCATAGTTTATCATCATTTGAGTGTGCTGAAATGTGAGTATTAGTATAGACTGGTTTTGTTTCAAAATTTAGCATATGCTTAGAAAAACAGCGTCCTAGAGATTAGTTGGCAGCTTGCCTGGTGCAAATCTGAAACGCAGCAAAGACAATAGAACATTTTCCATGTGACAGATAGCTACTGTCTTAAAAGGTTCATTCCATTTCCTCTCTAAGAATAAAACAACTCTGGAAACAAGTAATTTTTTAGTTAAACATGGAGAATTTACAAGGATATTAAACTGATTCCAGGGGCCCGTGTTCCATATTTACAGCTGATGGTTCCCAACCACCATACGTAAGATTTTTGTGGACATATATTTGGGACTGGTAATCAGCTGGTTATTGCCCAAACAGTCTTATTTCAACTAAATAAAAAGGAGCACATAGGGTGTAGCATACTAAGAGAAACTGATTGAGTGTTCCAAAAAGTAGCTTGGTTAAACTACACTTACTATCTATTCCAGGAATGATACTCTAGACTATGAGAAGTTGTCTTTAAAGGACATATAATCTCTGATGTCAGGAAACTGCATTTCTTTCTTTTGTTTTCTTTTTCCAAGAGTATGTCTTCAATTTGTAAATCTCAGTTTAGTGAACTCAAATTTTATTTGACCCAGTTTATGATGCTACAGTAATATAAATAAATGACAACACGGTTTCCACAGCCTGAGTACTACTGACGTGGCAGTGCAGGGTTCAGTGTATTAGACATCTGGAAATAACAAAACAGTACAACCAAAGGCATTTTACTTTCCACTTGGAAAATCCTTAATGGGACAGTAAAAGATCCTCTAAACTACTTAGATTACGTCTTTTTTTTTTTTACTGTAAATTCTGGCATGTATTTAAAACTTTATAATCAGTCATGTTTCATTAACATGGAAAAACATTTTAGCTTATTACCAGTTTCTGTTAGGGAACATATTTATGAAAAAATACTCTAACACTACATTGTATTGATGCTTCACTACAAAATACATAGCATATTTATGTGCATCGCACAGTACTCCAAGTTGCAAGTAGGAAACTTTGATGCATAGTTTGACTCTAAATTTTAGTTGATTGCATGCAACAGTTTCCGTAAGTCTTTCCAATTATTTAAGGATCACTAACGTAATGCACAATTAACATGCAATTGTTTAAACTACCGTCTCAAGAACTCTTGCTTGAAATCTACTTTGTTGGATGTTCTGCAAACGGTGGCAGCATGACATGAAGATGCTGCAACCTGAAACGCACAATACCAAAGAATTCTGATGCATGCCTCTGGTGGGTTAAAGCAGAGTGCACTGCTCCACCGCCGGCACACAATGTGGTCTGAAGTACAAAGATGTATGAAGAAGTTTCTGAGACTGAAGGAATATCTGCTTTTCCCTCCTCCCCATCTGATACATAAAAATAAAATACTAAAACACTAAATGCAGTAACACGGTAAAGTTACCTTTAGCTGCACCCTAATCTCTGTAGATTCCCTTGAACAGAATCTGAAGTGGTTTTAATGGAAATATTAGCTTGTCGGGATGCAGAACTCAACAAATCTGAAGTGGTTTTAATGGAAATATTAGCTTGTTGGGATGCAGAACTCAACATGAACTCAACGTTGTAGTGAGCAAGGAAGGAAGAATGAAAGGTGAAGTGAGACTGGGCCTATAGTTTAACTTATACATGACCATTTTGAAGACAAGAAAAAAGAAGTAATGGCAGATGATTAAAATTCAAGATCTCCCCATGGCTGCTTGTTTTGAATGTCCAAGCCCACAATTATTTTCATGAAGGTTCTAAGTATCAATTACATGTAGTTCGTCATGTAAATTCCCACAGCTTCATCTGAAAACTCTGTTCAGTGAGTGATCTGTGTAGAGCCGGTTAGTTTTCCTGCTTATTTAAACTGTATTACCTAAGCCCATAGGTAGTCTAATTAGCATGGGCTCTCATTCTTCCTGACCAAGGTTACTGGATGATCCAATAAAATAGAGGCAGTCCTGACCTGTCCTGATCTTCAGAGAAAATTATGATCCTGTTTTGTACAAGTCATCCAGAAATATCAGTCCCAACAGGTACTGTCTTTTATCAGCCTTTACCTTTAAGAGAAACCTAAATAGGTACTAGTAGCTCCTTGTGACTCCTGTGGTCAGACAGCTCTGCTGGGTCTGCTTAAGGGACCAGACTCCATTCAGGCTTACATAAAGCTGGGAGAAAAAATTTACGTCCTTTAGAAGATTTGTGTGTGTGTACATATGGCATTGCATATATTTTGATCCTTTAACACATATTTTCTGGAAACCTTCACTATAGCCCTTATTATCTCTTTTCTAGCTGTTCTAGTTACAGTTTGTCATGGTGCCTGTAAAAAATGTAGAGACCGAGGTATTCATTATATGGGGTTATAAACCAAGGTAAAGTTCATAGAATCATAGATGCCTTGCAGAGCTCATCTAGAGCTCCCTGCTAACAGCACATCTAACTAGATCAGGTTGCTCAGAGACTCTTCAATTCGAGTTTTGAACAACTCCAAATATCCAAATCTCACCATCTCTCTGGGCTACACATTCCAGTATTTGGCCACCCTCATGGTGACTTTTTTTTTTCCTAATATCTGATTGGGATTTCCCATGTTCCATCTTGTGTCTGCTAGCTACAGACTCTGATTTCTTGTGTATGTCTGAACTGGGTTAAGTGATCCCTAACTCTCTCTTCTTCCACTATGGGTCCTGCTTCACGCGCACGGACTCTACTGCTAGGCTTGGGGGACTAGGGAAGCCTAAAGACAAGTCTTGCCAGTGAAAACTGAGGCAAAATAGGCACTGAGTACCTCTTCCTTTCTCATCTCCCTAGTCACAAGGTCCCCTGCCCCCTTGAGCAATGGGCCCACATTCTCCATACCTTTGCTTTAGCTGCCAATGTCATTATAAAACCCTTTCTTGTTGCCCTTCACCTCCCTTGCTGGTTTCACCTCTGGCTGAGCTTTGGCTTTGCAAACTACACAGACATGCACAGACAACATCTTTGTGTTCCTCTCAAATAGCCTGTTGCAGCTTCCACCTCCTGGGTTCCCTGTGTTTGAGCTCATTCAGGAGCTCCATGTTCCTCCATGCTGGCCTGCCTTCTGCCGTGCTTGCCTCGCTTCCTGTGCTTTGGAATGGATAAGCACATGTATGCATTTTGGGGTGTTTGTCTAGATTCTAAAACTCTCCGATGATTATCTGTCTTATTGTATGCTTTTAATAGCAGGGCCTGAGGGCATTACTACATTTCATCTTCAAGAACTCTACTTTTCTAAGAACTGATTACTGCCCTTTCAGGAGAAAAGTCTGTCTCTGGATAGTATATATTAAGTCTTTAATTAAAAAAAAACCCTCCAAGTTCATTGCAGTACAATATTTGTTGCAAAAGTAGTGACACCATCTGGGTTACAAAACTACAGAACAACAGCAAACAATAACTTCATTTTTCTTTGTAAAGTCAAGTTTCTGCAACAAGTCTCTAATGCATAGGGAAATACATGTGAGTCTTCCTGTCATAATAGTAAATTGAATGACTTTTCCGGGAATGAAACAGGAGGATAAGATTGTTCCCTTAGACCAAAAAATCCTTACTTCTTCAGTAAGAACTTCAGAAGAACTTCTTCATATAATTTTATTTTTCCCTACTTCCAAAGTTGAAAGTTGACTGAAGAGTAGTGTGACAATGGCAAAAAATAAGCCCATGGCATACAAAATATCTACCCTGTACAAGTTAGATTCTTCAAATAAGTACTAAAACTGCAGTGTGGTGATTTTTTTTTCTGAATATCTGCCTAAAGTAGGAATTTAAGGTAGGATCAATTCTCCACCCAGCCTGTATTTGTGCTTGGGATTGCCCTGACCTGAGGAAATATTTTTCATATATGTGATTAAACTGTAAGACTCACTGCTGTCATGTATTGTGAAGGCCAAAATTAAAAGTATGTTCAAGAAGGGACAAGACATAATCATGATTCTTTAGGCACGCGATACAAACTCCAAATGTAAGATCCACTTCAGGAAGTTCCTAAATGTCAAACTCCTGTAAGGTGGGAAGGTATGAGGGGGAAGTCACTCTTCAACTGCTCTCATCTCACACTGATTCCTGCAGCTTCTGAAACACCCACTGCAGGCCCAGTCGAACATGTGGTATCAGGCTGGGTATGTCTCTGAGATGTGCACAGGGTTTGGTGCTCAGTGCATAATAGAGATAGATTTTCTTTCTTGAAGCAGTGGAAAGAACTCTTTTTAACAAAGATGAATTAAATTTCAAAAGAAGTAGGTAGCAATGCTCCCAAGCACTTCTTTGGAATAAGTAAAATTCCTGACCTGAATGTATCAAGAATAAGTGAGATACTGTGGACATAAGAAGAATGCATACTGTGAGGGAGAAGACAGAGGAAGAGAAAAACAATGACTTTTTTTGCTCTGAAACCAATGAAGGTAGAGAGGGTGGCAAGGGTAAGTGTGCACTAAGCAATTTATTATCAAATGCGAAGGGAAGAGACCAAAGCAGCCAAATCACCGCATTCTGTGGCTTGACTGAAAGAGACCTGTGAAGGCTGTGGTGGAAAGTTCTTGTCTGATCAAAATAAAAATAAAACCACTGTGTAAAGCTGGCATTCAGCACCAAGAGGAGACTGCAGTGGGTAAGGAAGTTTTGATGTGTGGGCCCTTCTCCTTGTGCGCAAAAAGAATGAATTTACTAAGAAGAACCGAGATAATATAAGGAAACATTCATTACATCTGGACACCGTGTAATTAGAATTTTTCCATCATTAAAACAGAGAACAAAATCATTACTTTTTTTTATCAAAACAGTGATCTGACCAGGTTAGGCCTATCGCTTAGTTTTTTATTGCAGAAAATCTGCAAAGTACTCACTTCGAGTCCTGTGTTCAGTTCTGGGCCCCTCTGTACAAGAGGGACATAGAAGTGCTGGAGCGTGTCCAGAGGAGAGCTACCAGGCTGGTGAGGGGTCTGGAGACCAGGTCATCTGAGGAGAGGCTGAGGGAGCTGGGCATGTTTAGCTTGGAGAAGAGGAGGCTGAGGGGAGACCTCATTGCCCTCTACAACTACCTGAAAGGAGCTTGGAGAGAGGTGGGTGTTGGCCTCTTCTCCCAGGTGAATAATGACAGGACCAGAGGAAATGGTCTGAAGTTGTGGCAGGGGAGGTTTAGATTAGATATTAGGAAGAATTACTTTACTGAAAGAGTGGTCAGGCACTGGAACAGCCTTGGGTCACCATCCCTAGAGGTGTTTAAGAAACATCTAGATGTGGCACTTCAGGGCATGCTTTAGTGGCAGAGACAGAGATTGTAGGGGTTGTTTGTTTTTTGTGTGTGTGTGTATGTATGGTTGGACTTGATGATCTCAAAGGTCCTTTCCAACCACGAAGATTCTATGATTCTATGAAAAATGATACAGGAAATAGTAAGGTAGTTTTCTTTTGAGCGGCTGCTCCCCCAATATGAATAACAACGGGCAGCATTTTTTAAACTTAGCTTTAGTTGGATTAGTAGGAAATAAGATTACTTGGAAAACGTTGCATGTAAATTGCAGAAGAGAGAAATAAACCAATGCTTTCCACATGCAAAAGTCAGAAAGCCAGCCTTAACATAAATTAACCAAGTTTTCTAAACTTGCATACCTCAGGACAGGATAATATTGCTTATAGCTCATGACTTTGTGTGGATCAAGATTATTTTGTTTTAGCGATAAATCAGTAAAATCAGTAATCTGCATCAGAGTGGTGCTCCTCCAGCACCGAACCTGTGCTTATGCAGAGGTTTCCATCTGCAGGTGCCTTGAACTCCTTCTCGCATACTTTCCGAATTTGTGAACAGTGCGCAGGCTTAACAAGTAACCACCAAAGCCGCCATAATTTTATGCTGGCCTCATCACTGGAATTAAAAAAAATTAAAGAAGTTTAAATTCTGACATGCTGAGACTTTTAACTTGGGAGTGTAGTTACTCAGTGCTCCCCATCTCATCCGTGGAAGGCACGCACATCAAGAGCTTGAGCCAGACCTTAAATGGCTCTGAGGAAAGTCAAATTGTCTCTGTTGATTACACAGGGAGCAAACGAAACCTGCACTTCTTTCTTACCTGAGCTCCCCTGAAGGGTGTCTGGAGCTCAGCAGGCCAAATCAAGTCCTGGGTGCATGGAAACCTTTAGAAGGGGATTCATTTGCCTACACAGAGGCATCAGAGCCTTTGGAAATGCTCTGGCACATCCAAGGTATCTCACACATGTCCCATAGGATACACTGGCTGCCCTGGAGCTGCAGTGAAGGCCTGACAGGATATCTGAGGACATCTCAGATGGCTTGAGATGGCTGAGCCCTTCCCAACAGGAGAGGTCTGTCTGTCTGTAATGAGAGAGAAGAGGTTAGAAATTACTTTGACAGTGACATCCTGGCAGGGCAGGCCAGTATGAAACAGGTCTCCATGGGAGTGAAACTGCGCCTCCCTCTGAGGTCTTGTGAGATACAGACTGATGTTATCTGCTCTCTCTTTTATCTCCGCAGTGGTGGTTCATACCAGAAATGTTGTCATAGATGTGTTTGGTGGCATGACTAGAGATGAGCTTCCAGCTGGCAAACTGCATTGAACCATGTGTTATCAGGGAGTTACCAAGATGTTGCATGTATGCCAATTCTACTTTTGACTTAGGTCCTTTCTAAATGCTGCCACTGCAACTAGGTTTATATTCATTACACCTAAACCTGAAGAATAGGAGCTATTTCGTAGTTACCATCAGTGAATCAAAAACACTCCTGGTGACTTTAGCTTTGTTTTGCACCGCTCCCCCTGGAGCATGTCCCACAGGAGACCCATTAACGAGCCAGAAGCCAGCCGGGATAATCCATCGGGACTGGAGAGCCGCTTTGTGGGATTTCTGTTTGCACAGCTGTACAGAGAGCGGAACTTATTTACAAAAGGGTACTGGAAACACGCACGCCCGTTTCCAGGCTGGGTATTGATCTGCCATGTGTTCTGATCTATAAAGACAGGCTGCACTTCATTTTGCAGCTCATTGTAAAATGAGTTAAAATTGAGGAAAGAAAGGCATCCTTGGCTTTCAGTGGATGCAGGTTTTGCTGACGTTCTATATTCATTGACCAGAAGTTATGTTCTTACTTTACCACATGCTCTAATAAATCCTTCTTACACGGAACAGTGCAAACGACACTGTACTGTGCAGTATTGCGTGAAGATATAATTTGTAAAGAAGAGAACAGTCCTTTCATTAAAGGAAACTTTTTTTTTGCTCCATAATTTCAAATTCACACACAGCAGATGTACCCAGGTACATATTTCTAGTGTAGTTCTTGCTGAGACAGGAGTCTGGTCAGACCAGTGTAAAATGGGCTTGCAGTAATTTATTTATTTTCCGTGTGCTTTTCTCCATTGCCTCAACTTTTCCCCAGCCTCACATGGTCTGACATTTGCGTTTTTTATGTCTGCAGAAGCCTGTCCGTGGCAGGTGGCTTGCAGACAAGACCGCGTTACGAAAACAAGCCCTCAGAAGCAAACACCAGGCTTGGCTTCCAGGCCAGCAAAAGCTTTGTTATAAAAACCATTCAAAACTTAGAGGGTTTTTCCAGGTACACGTCTTTCTTCTGTCAATTACTGAAGGCTGCCAAGTGCATAAATGCAGCTCGGTTTCAGCCCCAGGAACGCGGGGGAGGGAAGGCCCGGTAGTTTTCACCCAGTGGTTTCACCACTTGATCAAAACAGGTGGAAGGGCCCGGCTCGGGTGGCAGGGCCGCCCCGGCCCTCTCCCACCGCGCAGCCCGGCCTCCGGGGTTTAACTCCTGCAAAGCGGGGCAGCACGGGCCGCCGGCAGGCCCCGGGTACCCGCGGGGCGCCGCGGTGAGCGCTGCCTCACGCCAGGCCGGGAGCGGGTGCGGGGTGGCGGGGGTGGGGGGCGGCTGCCTCGTCGCCCTGGTAACGCGTGTGCCGCAGGGCCGGCGCTGGCTGTTGCGCGGGGCCGGCCGGCAGGGGGAGCCAAAGCCCCGGGCGCGGCGCGGCCTGTTCCCCGCCGCCGGGCCCGGGCCTGGGCGCGCGGTCACTGCTACGCACAGCCGGGGTCCGCTTTTCATTTTGGGGTTTTGCTTTTTTTTTTTTTTTAACTCTGAGCGTATTTGGCACACGGTATCCACCAGGTCTGATGTCAGCTGTTACCTACCTGCACGGCATCAGCCCGGGACGCACGGTAGCAGAAGGCACGGGCCTGTGCTGGGCTCCCCTCGTAGCCCAGAGCCCAAGTCACCGGTGTTTGCTTTCCATGAGGAAAACTCCAGAGCTTCGTCAGAGCTTCCATGCACTGCGGATTTCACACATTTCCTTTTGGTTTATATTTTATGTTCTTGTATTTACCCAGTGCAGGGTCGTGGAATGCTTTAGGGGGTATTTTACGTTAGCACTAGAGAAGAGGGGCTCATGGTGACGAATCTTCCCTCATAGAAGTAACCGCGCTGGGTTCTCTGCAGCTGATGGAGCACAGGCACTGAATGTTCAACAGTAAAACAGAAGGTACAACTGCACTGTACAACTACAGTTGCACTGGATGTTTCCAGGGTGTTCGAACTGCCATCACCAAAGTCACCGAGGCACCTTCACAGGGTCCATCTGCAGGAGGCAGCTGAGGCCACCACCCGCTCTGGGTGGGTGATGGATCTTGGGGGCAGGTGCTGGGGTGGCTGGGAAAAAAATCATGATCCTCTCTCTGTAGGCATTCTGAAGATGAAACCAGACATCACCCCCCTTCAAAAAATAATAAAGCCACTTCCAGACTTTCTGGGATCCCAAGCCAAAGCCCTGGTGGTGAGGCAGAGGGAAGAACGGGAAGCTATGCAGTCCAGTAGCCTCAATGTTCATCTGATTTACCCTCTTCCACTCATGGTGGTCATGGCTATTGTAGGCAGTTCTGAAATGAGTCATTAGATAAACAAAACAGCACAAGAAAGACTCAGTCAAACAGTTCTAGATATTTTCTTGCCAGGTGGTGTGGAGATCCCTGATGTGACGCCTGTGTGCTGTGAATGAGGATGCACCTTTTTGTGCATGCTGACTTCTCCCTGTGGGTGAGCCTTACGGCCAGACGCCGTTAACCACAGCGGTAATCAGGTTAGTTGGCACATCTGAGAGTCATCTCGGTTTCTGATATATTTAACTGTGTCATTTCCCGCAAACTAACACATGGACACATTATTCTGAGACAGCAATCCCTGAATCTTGGTTAATATTATAGTACAGTTCAGGCCGCCAGCACTAGGCTTATGCAAAACCTTTTGTAAATTTTCACTGTCTAGGAATTTAGGAAACAGCTAATGTGGTTGCTTTTGCCTTTGAACTGCAAATCAGCAGAGATCACTGTAAGGAAGTTGTTTCATGACTGTTCTAAATAGGGCAAGTGTGAATTTATAAATGGGCACAAAAAGAGATTTTCTTTATAAAATAATTTCTTTCCAACTTCTTTTTGTACTTTCCCCTTAACCTTTCTTGCAGATTGTAATTTCATATTTTCTTTCAACACTCAGTTGACAACAAACTTCTGACAAAGTTGTTAAACTGAACCAGGATTGGGGAAATTATGAGATATAGAGGAAAACACAGTAGTTGTTTGCAGGTCTCAGCTTTTTTATGGTATGTAGCTTCAGATAAAGAATGTCAAAACCCAATTTTCAACAAGGAGCAAATATAAAATAGAAGTTATTTTTTTCTCCTGTGATTTTTTTGGTTGCAAAAGCAAATACATGAGTTACAAAACAGAACTCGTCACAGACATACAAGTACAAAACTAAATATCTAAAAAATAAGGCTTCATTTTTTATGTCTTCTGCCTATGACAACAGATGTATTTTTATGTTTGCAGATATTTTTCCCTCACAATATTCAATAAAGTCCTGCATTATTGCAAGGTTAAGTATTTTGCAAACCTTTGTAGTGCTCTCATTTAATTCTGATCCAACCACATCGATGGACAGTCCACTAAAATGGTGATAAATGAACAGAACAGAATTCATCAGACCAGAGTACAAAAGCCGAGAAGGGTCAAGTAATATAAAAGCATATTTTGATACAAAGCCTGTTAGATATTACAATTTTAATAACTTTTTTCTTATTAGAAAATTGCAATCAGGAGAAAAAGCACACTATTTTCTAGTGAAGTATTTGAAGGAATACAGCTGTGTAATTGCTCAGATTTTGCTTTACATTCTTTTGCTAATATCTTTTTAGATGCTTAAACAATTTGTCTCCACTTCTTTTCTGTCCTTTTAAATTAATAATTAAAAGGCAGAAGCAGAAATAACTCCTTCATTCTAATAAAAAGGAATGATTGATTAGTGCTTATCATTCTAAACCACCTTTTATTTAGAGGATTTTAAAAAAAATCAGGTGTGACCTGTTTTGCAAATCATTGCTTTGCCATGGTGTATATCAAACAAGCACTTTAATTCCCGGTGAGGTACAGATACCGTCAAGGTGAAACAAAGCAGTCTGCTCAGTAGCCTGATCCTGACTTTGGTAATACAAGGAAGGCAGCACCTGATTTACACCCGGCAGCTCGCCAGAGCATTTTACAACAGCTTGGCTCTGGCAATGAGCATTAGCAAATCCTACAGGGTTTTTCAAATATGTTCAGCGGGGATCTGCCTTACAAGAGAAAACATCTCCTGGGCTGTCTTTATGTTCTCCCTTCTTAGAAACAATGGTGTGTGTAACCAACCCCCTCTGCAATGGCATAGCCTCTATGTACAAAGCATAACATTTATTATGGTGGGAATACTGAACTGGTGCAGTGAAATACTGGTGCTTAGTGGTCTAGGAGGTGCTGGAAATTGGAAAGCCGTCACTGTCATGAGGGAGTAATCCACGGCCTAAGTGGAAGCTGTCAGTTCTATGATGGGATGGCTCTGGTGTATAAGGGAGATCTGGCGTACTGGGGGTTTCAGTAGGTGGGCACAATATCCTCTCCTGTTGGACATTGAGGTTAGTGCTCAAATTAATCTAAAAATAACAGTCACATTTTTAATGACAGCAAATGGATGGGAGCTTGGCTTATTAATAGGCCTGGCAGGAAAAATGTATCAAAATTGCTGTATGAAAGAAGATGTAGACTCTGGGTCTACAGCCAAAATTTTCAGATTTTCCATTTTTTTTGACAAAAAGTCACAGTTTTTTTCGGGGGGAAACATCTTCCTCTGTGCTCCTCACAAGTGATTGAACAGACGGGCATCGCGGGAGCCTGCGGAGCCCCGCAAGGCTGCTTCCCTGCTGTCTCGGTGCTGGCTTGGTGGGCTTGGGCAGCCCAAGCTCCAGAAGGACGTGAGTGGGTACAGAGCGATACCGTGACTGCTGCAGCCTGCGGTCTCTGGGCCACCGGGCTGCCGAGCCCTGGCCGGCTGCTGGCAAACTGCCATGGGTCTGGGGGCGGCTTTTCTGTCGGGTCTGGCTTTGTGGAAGGAGTTTCCCTCCCAGCTGAGAAATTCCCCATGGACTGTTCAGACCCAGTCGGTAAGGATGGGCATGTCAGGGTAGGCTGTGCTTAATCCACCTCCAAACATAGGAGGTGTGTGAGCTCTATTATTTATAACGTTTTTAGTTTCGAACTCTTATTTTAAAAAACAGTGTGGATGTAATCATCTGCTCATCTTTATTGTTTTGTTTCTCAAGAATTATTTCTCAAGAAATTTCTTTTCCTTTGGAGGATTCTCTCACTCGCATCCATGTAAGAGTTTAGGGAGGTGGTGCCCCTGCACCACATGCAAAGCTGCCCCTACAGACCAAGGTCCCCTCTGTAGGGCATATAAGCTACAGTTTTTGGGGACTGAAAGGAGTAAAAAGCAGTAACCTAATCCCATTCTTCCATTTAATATAATCGCACTGTCTTCAGATGAATATTTAGGGAGAATTTTATAAGTGTTTGTAAGAACTGGAGAGAGGTCTGCTTTCAGGTTGTCCACTGGACTAGGCTGGGTAAATTCAGATGGTAAAAGCAGTCTGTTCTTAGCCATAAGAGGGTTTAAAAATGCTATTGAAAACCCAAAACAGAGAGGAACTAGACAAATACTAATTCGATTTACATTTTTATCTATGTAAATCCCCAGTAAGTCCATTTTTTTCCAGTGCTAGATGTCCTTTTAATGAGAGGTTTTCTCAGAAGTGTTCCCAGTTAGCCTGTCTTAACTCCTCTTAGTGTCTTTCCCATTAATCTGTGATTGTAGGAAGGAGTAGGGGACTGGAACTTCTCTCTTATGAAGAAAGGCTGGGGGACCTGGGTCTTTTTAGTCTGGAAAAAAGAAGTCTGAGGCAGGATCTTATCAATGTTTATAAATACTTAAAGGGTGGGTGTCAGGAGGATGGGGCCAGGCTCTTTTCAGTGGTGCCCGGGGACAGGACAAGGGGTAACGGGCACAGATTTGAACATAGGAAGTTCCATCTCAACGTGAGGAGGAACTTCTTTACTTTGATGGTGACAGAGCACTGGAACAGGCTTTCCAGAGAGGTTGTGGATTCTCCTTCTCTGAAGATATTCAAAACCTGCCTGGACGCGTTCCTGTGCCACCTGCTCTAGGTGACCCTGCTCTGGCAGGGGGGTTGGACTAGATGATCTCCAGAGGTCTCTTCCAACCCCTGCCATTCTGTTATTCTGTGATTATGGAGAGGATTTATGACCATTTAGTGCTGGTGTGAGGGAGAAGTTCCATCAGTTTTTATTCCCATGCAATACTTATTCTTTCCATCAAAGAAAGAGGCAGGTTTTGTAAAGCCATCTCCATTGAATTTTTGTTTCCAGCAGTGTCTGTCCCCAGCACACACCTGGAGTGGGAAATGGGGCGGAGGGTCTGCAAAGGGGCATACATCTCTGAGCTCAGAAGTGATTGTCCTCTGCTGCGGTGTGCTGAGGAGCACCTGCAGCATTGTCAAGCCCAGCAATAAAAAATCATTTATGGGCAAATTTTTAAGATATCAAGCCAGAGGAGGTGGGTGAGTACACTCTCAGAGTACAGATTGATAGGATATTAATACCTAAATTTAAGTTATATTTTTTAAGAGAGTAAAAGAAATGGCTTCAGCCTCAGGACTTGTTTTCCATACCCCTAAGAAAACTGCATGTGAATATGAAATGCATTGGAACTGACAGATAAATAGTAAAAAGGAGCTAGTTCAAAAAACTTTGTCTCATATTTATTTTGCTATAACTGCGGGTGGAAATTTAGTCATGTTGCCTCAGTTTAATTTCTGTGACAAATGTGATTTAGCCATATAAAATAGTCAAAGCCTGCAGCCAGCTTCATTGAGAACGTAACTTCTTGATTTACACATATAAAAATGTCTTGGAGAAATCTATAAATACCACCAATAAATACTATTGCCTTGAGACAAAATACCTATGCTTTTAGATTTTAATCTATCCTGCTCACCGTTAATTTCCCTGATTGAGATAAGCTTTTCTCTTTGTCTTCAGTGTGGCAAGAAAATAGGGGGTGTAAATTTGTGGTGTGACAATTGTTGAGCCTTTTTGCCGTATTGCAGTTACAGCCCCAATCTCATAAAATGAAATAGAAACCTGAGTGAAATTAAGAGATGAAGCCCAGCCAGTAAAGCAGAGCCAGCCTTCTTGTCATGGCAGCCTTTATGAGGGAGTGGAGCGGTAGGACGAGGGGTAATGGTTTTAAACTGAAAGAGGGGAGATTTAGATTACATATTAGGAAAAATTATTTACTCTGAGTGTGGTGAGACACTGGAACAGGTTGCCCAGAGAAGCTGTGGATGCCCCATCCCTGGAAGTGTTCAAGGTCAGGTTGGACGGGGCTTTGAGCAGCCTGGTCTAGCGGGGCGTGTCCCTGCCCACGGCAGGGGGGTTGGAACTAGATGATCTTTAAGGTCCCTTCCGACCTGAACCATTCTGTGATTCCATGATTCTGGTGTCCTCTGGGCTCTGGCAGGTGAAGGTGGGTATCTGGTAAGATGCTCATTCCTTGCATTGGATATGTCTATATTGGGAATCCAGGAACACCTGGCCTTGTGCACCCTGGATTTCCCTATCTGAGCGCTGCGAATGGACCTTCCCTCCGCACAGCTGGAGCCTTGCTGGGGCTGGAGGGTGGGAGCACCTGCACCCTCCAAGGGCTCCTTTGTCCTCCTGCAGCTTGGGTACCCCTACACAAACTAGCTGCAGGTTGAGTTAATTATATATTTACCTGAATCAGTGTCTGGCATTTTTCTGGAAGCTGAAGCCTCAGTTTAGGACACAAGATTAGGCAATCAAGGCAAAAAAGATCTTTAGCTGAAATCTTAATTAAATTTAGTGCCAGACATATTGGTGCAAGGTGTTCCTTTGAGTTGCATTCATAGAGTGTACTTCAGCTTTGTTATAAAGTGAAATCTCTAAGGAATTGAATTAACTGTGATTAAGCTCCTTCACAGAAGTAACTATGCAATAATTTTAAACTTAAAAGGCTGTATGTTTGTGTTGAGTTTGAAGAATGTGTATGATAAACTTTGTTTTAGTGAGTTTGTGGATAACTTTTAAAGTGTTACTTGGAGAAAGCTTCAGGTTAATTTATTTTCTGGGCTGTAATGAAAGAACATTTAAAAGGATAGGAAAATTCCACAGGTAATTCAGAGGCAATCGAATATAGTTTTATTGACTAGTTGATGCTGTTCATTATAAAACCTCTTCTTTTCCTATATCACTACTTACAGAGTTACTGAAGACAGTCATTGTATGTATGACTACACTAACACGTGTAGTTAATGTTGTCCAGAGCAGATGATATAGTCCAATTATTTACAAACTTGCTTTCAAATTACATCAGAAAAGGAAATGCTCAAATCCTGGATTCGACTTTTTCAGAAGCCATCCAGGAGTGAGGAAAGCTCACAAATATGCATCACTACCTCGAGCCAAATATGTACCATTCCTGATTAGAGTTACGGAAAAAAATTCAGTGGAATTTGGTCTCTTCCTTGTAAGGAATCTCTCTAAGACAAGGATGCGAAGGAGGGATATCCAAGTCTGCTTCAGGCTTGCTCCATGGTGTCTGGCAAAAGTTGGGTATCTGAGCATGGCATCCACAAAATAAAAGCATCAACTGAAGAGGAACTTAAATTAGCTACCATAGAAAGGACCCCAAACTGAGCAGGGGCCACCTGTTCCCCCAGGACCCCGCTCGCAGGCCTCCTGGGGAAGCCACTCCTGAGTTCAAACTGGAGAATGGGGACGTGCTTTCAGGATCGCGAGGAAAGCCAGGGGAGGGCCAGGCTTGAGCCATGCCCTCCTTCGCAGGGTTTCTTTGGCTGGCTCCCCACTGTCAGGTTGGAGGCACCCCACTGTGCTGGGGCTTCACGTAGGCAGGGTACTCAGGGCTGTGGGATCTTACAGGGGTACCTGAGGCTTACAGACAAGCGTGTGGCACTCACTGGTGCTGTGCCTAAGCCACATTGCCCAGCAGACCCAAGCCTTGCCAGCTGGGCTTGGTGCGGGACGGACCGGGTGAGCAGGAAGGAGGTTTTGTTTGGCAGCGGTAGGCTGGCACCAGGGCAAAGAAGGGAAGAGACCTGTGGAGCAACACATCGGTAGAGTGATGGAAGGAAAACACTACTCTCTGCCCAAAACCCTGCTGCAGAGCTTGTTTTTTTCTCTTTAAATAACTTCAGAGCTGCATCTGGATTTCTTCAGGAGTGAACCGGAGCACCCTGCACCAGCCGTGCTGGGTGCTGTGGCTGTGCATACAGGTGGATACAATGCAATGGCGATGAACACCTCTTCCCTTGCCACCCTGAACCTTCATCCACCATCGCACACTGGATTTGTGGGCCGACTGATGCATCAGCTGATGCTTTCTGTGCTCCTGATGGGGTTTACCTACCATAAGCTACTGGGTTGGAATGGACTCTCCATACACGGTGAACACACTGTAAACTGATGGCACAGTATGCAATGGAGTGAGTAATTTGGGGCATTTCTTTTCTCAAAGGCCAATGAATACTGTGCAAAACACACTGATGTCCACTGTCTATAGCATACTATATGGTTCTGTCATGGTTTAAGATGTCATGATGTTATCCCTTTGGTGGCAGAAAAGTTGTCTGTAAGCTGTTGCTTGAACAACTGTGAAATGGTGTAGCCAGTGCAGAGGAGGAGACGTTGTTTCAGTCATGCTGATGTAACATTTCTAGTAGTTTCCTCAAACTTGAACCCAAAGTTGTTTTCAGAAACTCCTATCAACTCTGACATAACCAACCCCATTTTCTGATACTTGCTTTCCTGTCATTTAGAAGCAGAGAAGGAGGAATATTTTATACCCAAACAATTTCTGTATTGATGAGACAGCTCTTCCACTGGTTTTTGTCTTCATCTCCTAGAAGTGGGTGAAGACATTTTGCCACCAGTTTTCTTTTGACCTGCCAAGTATTTGAATGATCTGGGACTCTGTGTCAGTCAGAGTGACATTCCGACAGCATCCCTCTTAGGGTACTTTCCTGAGTTTACATTTGCTGAGAGCAGAGATGCCGTTTGACACAGCCTGCTACAGTACTGCAGCCAGCAAGTACAGCTGTAGACATCAGTGACCTGTGTGCTAAAGAAGCAGGGCAAGAAAGGGCAGTATATGCCCAGGAAATGCACTGGGTATTGATCCACAGCCTATTGAAGTCATCAGAAAAAAATCGAGTCTGTAAAAAATGAATTCCTTTTGTGAAGCTATATTAATAGGCAGGTCTGCAAGGATTATAGTTTAGGGAAAAGATTGTCATCTTGGAAAAGAAGCAGAAATAGCTGATGTGATCTTAGACAACAGGAAAACCCAAAATCACAGTCTTTCCTGGAAGGACAGTGAAGGGCAAGGGCATATTACCTACTTTGAGCCATGGGCTGGACCCTGTCCACACAGATGTTGGCAAAGAATAAAGTAGGGCTCATGCTCGTCTTTTCATTGGGTGCGAAGAACATCTGTGAATCAATGTTAGTCACTGGGGAAGCTTTACAGAAATATTTACATTTGGAAATAATTCTCCAGTTAGCAGCTAGCAGATTTTGCACCTACTTTTTAGCTAGACTCTGTTTAATTGACACGTTAGAGTACTCGTTTTTATTTAGTAATATTGAATAGTAACAAGGTGGATGCCTTATAAACTCATATTTTTGCTTCTGCCTTTGTAAATTAGGTTCATAGTCTGTTCTGTCAAACCGAGTTCATTTGATGAGATCTGGTTCCTTTAAAGCCACGCAGACTGGTATTTTGCTATTCGTGTTCTGTATTAATCAGGTCCCTTGTAGAACTTGCTATTTTTTCCCCTGGGATTAACATCAGGCAAACTGTCATCTAATTCTGTCAGACAACCTGCTAGCCTTTTTTTTAGTATTGGTACAACTTTTGAAGACCTTTAGTCCCCTCATATTTCAAGATGTGTTAAAATTTAATACCAGTAAGTCATATTTCTCCTCATCAAAACATCAAAACTCTCTATGATATGTGGATGCAAATTAATGAATCCTGTTGATTTAAAATGCTTCTACCTGATAAATGCTGTTTTACCTCTCCAGGTAATAATGATAGAATATATTTTGCCATCCTCTTGTGATACACATATTGGGTTT
Source organism: Larus michahellis (assembly GCF_964199755.1). Classification (NCBI taxonomy): domain Eukaryota; kingdom Metazoa; phylum Chordata; class Aves; order Charadriiformes; family Laridae; genus Larus; species Larus michahellis. The sequence continues at coordinate 207,540,600 of NC_133896.1, forward strand.
ACCTGGAGCCAGCTGCATTTTCTGCCAGATACTTATTTGTTTCTGCGCTGGGAAATTGGAAGGATGGGACTTTCCATTTCTGCATGTGTATGTATAATATATGTATTTATTGTATAGCCTATGTGTACAATATATGTATGTGTAATACCACTATATGTGTTCAGCAGATCCAGGAACAGGTTGCTGGCAGCCCTGGGAGCGTGGCAGTTCAGCCAGCTTTCGCTCCACCTCACTGTTGTCCATTTATCTAGTCTGTACTTCCTCAGCTTGTCTTGAAGGAGGCAGCAATGGGAATGATTATCCAAAGCCTTGCCGAAGTCAGGATAATGGCTCTCCCCCCATCCACTGAGCTGGTCATCTCCTTGTAGAAGGCTACCAGCTTGGTCAAGCATGGTTTCCCCCTCATAAATCCATGAATTCTGGGGAGGTGCCCACTCGATTTCCCAGAAAGGGTGTGAGAGCTTCCCCCATTATCCTGTCCTCTCACCACTTCTGTATTTGTGTACGTATGCTTGCGGTGGGCCTCCTTCAGACCTGTTTTGCCAATTATGAGGTCTCTCTTGTCCATGTCAGCCTGCTCCCTTTGCTTGCCAAGCCAGGCCACCATGCCCTCACTTGGCAGTGGTTTGTCATCTTCCTTCCCTGTTGCTCTTAGTTTAAAGCTCACATTTCACAGGATACTCCTGAAGACTTGTAATTATGGACAGGTGAAGAAGAGCAATGCAGATCTCCTTCTGAAAATCCTCTTGGGAAAGAGAGAGGAAAAAGAAAAAAGTTGTGCTTCCTGAGTGGGAGAGAGCCTTGCAGTGCACTGAAGCATGTAATTTTAGATTAAGAAATGGGATTTTTTTTTTTTGACAGAAAACCTTCAAAAAAGATTTTAACTGGGAGTAGAGTAGGTTTTTCTGTAGTTCATAATAGTCAGGATTATTCTGGAATCAGATCTGATGTAGAAATACGTGATTATTCTTGTTGTTAGATAGGCAGACCTCAGCTGATCCATTTGGGCCAGGTATATTTGTAAATTGCTTAAGTCTTTTTTGAAGAGGCTAATCTTTAGAAAATTTCAAGTTCCTTAGATATAAAGAAAACACAAAAAAATATTATGTAAGTTTTTGAAGGCACTTCTACAAAATATCCATCGTGTTCTTTACAGATGTAAGTATAATGAGTTGATTAAATTCTTAAGGTAGCAGGATGTTTCCTTGTTTGCACACCTATGCAACGATTTTCTCCAGAAATAGTGAAAGCATTTTAAGGTGTTTGCTTGTTATCTGAACCTCTGTACGTTGTTCTTAAAGAAATAAAAAAAAAAAATCTCTTTTACAGCTGGGAAAATGTAAATAAGTAAATTTAGTGGAGCTGGTCAGAAGTTTTTCTCACCAACAGATTTTTATTGAAAAATGCCTTTTTTAGAAACTGTTGGAAGCACTTACTATCTCGGTTTCTATTTATTTGCTAGTTTTTCAGCTGCATTCTTCAGTTGCTTTTCAGAAGCCCCGTGTGATCTGAGGTCTGGGACCCCACAGGAGATCTGAAAGTCTCCTCTGGCATGTGGAGCAGAAGCCTGCAGTTATTTCAGAGGTGGCAAAAGCACAGCAGTAGTGAGCAGGCCCTGCAGCACCTCTTCTGCTCCAGGGAAATTAGGTGTATCCCAGGGGCAATTGGCTGAGTGCTGAGACCAAAAAAAAGCCCAGCTCCTTGTGAGTGGCCCCACTGCCCTGTGCCAAGCCCAAGCCCTGTGTGCCCCTGCTCCCCAGCTGCACCAGGGCCGGGGGCTCAGGGAGGCAGCACTCCTCTGTGCCTTCCCAGCCCCTGCTGGGAATAGCTTCCCTTCCACCCCCGGGTATTCTGAAATGCTGACTTTGCAGTTGTTTTCCAAATTCATTTGTTCCCACATGCTTCCCACTCCCAGCATTTCCTGTGGAAGAGGATTTGGGGAGGAGAGGCTGACTCAGGGCATGATAAGATTTGCTAGAACTTGGCATGGAGATATCTGGAGGGGGAAAAGGAGGGAAAACTGAGGGTGATTTGTTGATTCAGACAGGATCAGGGAACCCTTCTTTCTCATGTATGTCATATTTATCTTTGTCCAAGCATAATCCCTTAAAAAGGCATGAAACTAAATGTGTTCACTAGATACCTAACACATTGCTGTCCCAGGAAGAGCCGTCTTCATTTCTCTGTGTCTGCAGTGCTCTGCCAAATGTTGAAACCATCTGATCCACATCAGGAGAATCATCTCCTGCTTGTAGCTAGCTCTGCTTCTCACCTTCGCTATCTTGTTGAGTCTTTCTAGTTCATCTCCGATCTCAGCCTGACCCCTAAAGCCAGTTTCTGCTCAAGGGAGAGCATGGAAGTGGTGTCTGTAGAAACAAGTCACAGGAAAAATATGTGTATTTATGTTCATGAGGTAAGCTAGGCTTTTCCTTCCAAGATTATTATTGACCTGACCCCACTAAGTACTCAGGTACTCCCCTGTATCCTCTTTGAGTGACTAGCCCAGAAATTGGCTAATTCTGGATGATGTCCACTTTGGGATTAACGTCATGACAGAGAAGTCCCTGCTCTCAGCTGATGATGATCTCATTTGAACAGATGATAGAAGTCAGACCATTGTCAAGGGCTTATCATGAACCTGGGAGTCAAGGAGAGTCATGAAGACAAGACACTGAATTTTTAAGGAGCTAATATGGAGAAACATAAAATTACCTAATGAAGAGGGGCCGGGAATCTGTTCAGTGTGTTGGCAGAAAACAGGTACAAAGGACAGGAAAAGGTGCAGAGGAAGTCAAGGAGAGGACTGAGCAGAAGGTAGAGGTGGAGGATGAGGCAGAGCTGGAGACTAGACTATAGGCAGCATCATCCTTCAAGAACTAAGAAGGTGAGGTCAGTAAGTTTGAATCTGTTGCAAAAATTGAGAGGATGCCAGTGCAGGCACAGAAAAAGGCAGGAGGTGTACTTTTTTTGTAGCTGTGGTTAGACAGGTGCAGGATGTTTTGATTTCTAAACTGAACTTTTCACAGAGCTTCAGAAAAGACAGAACCAAATTTTGTCTTTGTCAACAAAACTTGGCTTGCAAGAACACGTTGCCATGAAGATGGTTAAGCAATACGATAGTGTCAGTTATACACACTCTGAGTTAAATGATATCCTGTTACGCTTTTATTATAGTTACCATTTTGAAAATTATTCAGGCTGGGAAAATATTCCTTATGAGTTCTTACTTGACTTTGCACAAGGAGGGAGTTTACGGCTGCTGTTGTTTTCCCCTGAGGGATTGCTTTGCCCTGTCCACCAGATCTATGCCTGCTGTGAATAAAAGCTTTTGTATGTTCACTCATTTACTTGAACAAAACCTGTCACCGAATCCCGCAACCCCCCAGATAGTAGGGTCATGTGAACAGAGGGTCTTGTTAAAGACTTCCCAACTAATGCTGGTTTGTTGAAAAGCCAGTGATAACTTGAAGATACCTGTGCCTTATGTGAGTCATTCCTAACTCAAACGAGTAATGCAACATCAATGGAAGGATTGGTGAAACTTAAAAGCAGCAGATCCCTGAAGCAAAGAAGTTAAAAAATGGAATTAATTTTTATTGCATTTAAAAATTAGCACACAAATACATATAACTCACTTTTGTTTTTAACAGTGCTTTAATGAAAGATTATCTCAGTACAGTATGTATAATTAAACAACAAAATCGTGAGGTTCATTTCTCACCATTTGACTATTAAAATGTTAGAGGAAAAAATAAAGTAAATGCTTTCAGAACTCCCCTGAGAAGAAACAGTGCTGATGCAAAAACCAGAAATGCCACTGCATGTACGGGAGCTCCAGCAGAGGAAGCTTTTGATATACTAATAGCAATGTTATAGGATAGGAAAAAGAGGAAGTAGTTTTTAATGTTAAAAGTCATTAATGCGAAGATTTTCTGAAGTGTTCCTCTATATATGTATAGATAGATGTGTGTGTGTATAGATACACGCTTCTCTATCTAGTTATGCATGAATGTATATATAGATAAATATTTCTATTGAATGATCAAAGACTGGGAAAATTATAGAGCAAAACGCTTGAAAATACATGTGTGCATGACTAAATGTTTCATGACATGATTGCATATTCTCTTTGCAGGGGTGAACTGCCTCATTCAGGGCACAAGACAGACTGACTGTGTTACATTGGCCAGTATTTTGGTTTATATTCATTGTTCAAGCTGTGGCCTTGTCCTTCATTTACTATATGCCCCTCTGAAAATAAAACTAGTCATTTCCTTGTGGTGTTTCCATGGCAATGATCATGTGGATAATATAAGACTTTCTAACATACTAATTTAGCTTCAAAAAATACTGTTAGATGAAGGACTGTTTTTATCCCCATTGTGCATCTTGGGAACTGAAGCACATGGAGATGTCTGCTAAATGTGAAGTCTTTTCAGAATACTTTGCAATATATAACACAGATGGAAACACTCAGTGCTTCAGAAAAATAGACCCTGGAGCTGCTTGTCAGGTATCCAGAAAACAACAAACATGCAGTTTAGTTACACCTCATGAAAATCTTAAGTTACTTATACATAATTAAATTGGTATTCAGAGGCAGATTCAGGAATAAATCCGTCTTGTAGACCAATCATTGAGCTGATCTCCAAGACCAGCTTTACCTTTCCTCACTCAGCATCTGCTGTGCATGAGACAAGCTCTTAGGAGCAGGAGAGGCTGTTCCTGCACGTCCCTGTCCCAGCCTTGGTGCCATCTCCCTCCTGTGCGTTTAGAGAGGATATCCCCTCTCTAGAGTATATCCACAGTAGGATGGGTTTTTGAGATGGAAAGGGAGAGGACTTGAGTATTTCTCCTTCTCCCATGTGAGACTGACTGGCAGTCACAGCTTGAAACCCTGTCCATGATTTTGGTGCTTTAATTGTCTTCTGGACGGTAGACAACTAGCTCATACTTTGTTTCCTGAATGGCAGATGCTTTTTACAGGTTGGAACAAGTGATTAGAGAGCTCCAGAAAGTAGGCTGCACTCTCCAGCCTGAGAGGAATCAAGCTTACATTTTCCACTAGGTGCATGATTAAGTTTAGTGATGTACCCAAGGGCAAGATTTCATATTTCATTAAAGCTTCCATTTCAGCTTGAACTCAGTGACCCAAGAGATTGCTCCTGCTTTGAATATCTGCTGCATATGGCAGTGATAATAATGATGATTGTGATTCTCCAGATGAGGCCGGTGTAGTTTGTGTGGCTGGAAGAGCAGGTGATCACTATTCCCACACACAAAATCCAGAAGTATGGTAAATTAGACAATAGAGACCAGACTAGACAAGTAGGGAGAGGTGAGTGGGCTGACACTCTGGAAGAAATAAACAAAGAAAAATGAGAAAGAATGGGAGAGATGATTGTAAATATTCCGAAGAAATTTATGACACATTATTTATTCGTACTGGATCCTGCTTTGTTGAAGATAGTGTTTGCAACAAAAAAATGTTGAACAGCAAGGGGATTTGAGAGGAACACAAATTTCTCTAAGCCAAGTTTTGCAATGAGGCTATGGCTGCCATGCGGTTTCCAAGCAAATACCAGGAATAAGTACAGTCATAAGATGAGCTGGGACATGGTAGTCACAGAAGAAAGAAGCTTCATTTAAAATTTCACCAGTATAAGACAGTCTCTGTAAGGAGAGACAACATCTTAGCAAAACGGACAGGCATTTACAGAGACTTAGAGAAGGAATGCAGAAGAGGGCTCTTTAAATTAATCTAAACATAAACAATTAATGTAAACTTCTTCAGCCTCATGATAACTATGTGTAACACGGACTGAAAATCCACGTGCATTCAGTCTAGGAGTTATGCTGCTGACTGGTTGCTTTAATAATGTTCAATATATCTGAAACCTGTAAACAGAACCTGTATCTGGAACCTGTAAAAGGATCCACCTGTGCAGGTCCTTCATCCTGCTCATAGCAGTAAATTGATGCAGGGATGCAATCGTTTACCCCTTCCGCTCTCTGTGCAGGGTCAGGCACTTTATTCTATCATCAAATCAACCCAAGTTACTGTAGTCACTAATAAGCATCTCTAAACATGGGCAAGACCATTCAGGAACACCGTGGGTCGCATACAGAGACAATGGCTGTCCAGGTTCTTACAGCTCCAAGTTACTTAGGGCGTCACATCCTGCAACAGGAGCACAGATCTTTGTCAAATCCTTGATTAACTCTGTATGGATCTTGCCATTCAAATAGTTTTGGGAACAACTTGCTACATCATTTGACTACTTTTCTGCTGCTGCAGAATGGGACAACATAGGTGATATTCAGTCGGGACAGACAATATTTAGCTTTTGGTTGCTTTTGGCTCCATCCTGTATGAGTGATTCCACTCAGGCTGGTAACTTATATAAAGGAAGATAAACATATATGTAAACTTGAATTTGGTGCTTGGTCATCTGAATTGGGCCAACTGAAAATGAAATACCAATTCCTTGTGTAAGAATCTAAGACATTTCTTGTAGGAACAGAGCACCAACTCCCCAGTAAATACATCAGTAACCCATTTAGATCAATAAAATGTTTAATGAGAGGGCTTTAAGTAAAATTTCTGTGAAAACAAACTGGACATCTCCATCTTTTGCCCTGCCTAACATTGCACTGTGAACTATGTGGAGGAAGCATCTGAGGGTTAGCCTGTACTGGACAGATCATAGAATCATTTAGGTTGGAAAAGACCCTTGGGATCGTCAAGTCCAACCATCAACCCCACTCTACAAAGTTCTCCCTTACACCATATCCCCTAACACCACATCTAAACGACTCTTAAACACATCCAGGGATGGTGACTCCACCACCTCCCTGGGCAGCCTATTCCAGTATCTAACTCTTTCTGTGAAGAATTTTTTCCTAATGTCTAGTCTAAACCTACCCTGCTGCAGCTTGAACCCATTCCCTCTTGTTCTATCGCTAATTACCTGTGAGAAGAGACCAGCACCAACCTCTCTACAATGTCCTTTCAAGTAGTTGTAGAGAGTGATGAGGTCTCCCCTCAGCCTCCTCTTCCTCAAACTAAACAGTCCCAGCTCCTTCAATCGCTCCTCATAAGATTTATTCTCCAGGCCCTTCACCAGCTCCGTTGCCCTCCTCTGCACTCGCCCCAGCACCTCGATATCTCTCTCATATTGAGGTGCCCAGAACTGGACACAATACTCAAGGTGTGGCCTCACCAGTGCTGAGTACAGGGGGACAATCACCTCCCTGCTTCTGCTGGTCACGCTATTGCTAATACAAGCCAGGATGCCATTGGGCCTCTTGGCCACCTGGGCACACTGCTGGCTCATGTTCAGCCGCTTGTCAATGAGAACCCCCAGGTCCTTTTCTGCCAGGGGCTCTCCAGCCACGCTTCCCCAAGCCTGTAGCGCTGCATGGGGTTGTTGTGGCCCAAGTGCAGGACTTGTTGAAGCTCATACCGTTAGCATTGGCCCATCGATCCAATCTATCCAAGTCTCTCTGTAGTCTCTCCTACTGTAATGGTGTGCCAATGTGCACCATGGAAATACACGGGAGACTTTGTTGGTTTTACAGCCATTTAAGTCCATAGTTCTTAGTGTTGCTGCCACAGTCTTCTTATGGTGTGAATAAGAAAAGAGAATTAATAATACTTAGGGGATCCTATCCTTTGCTTGCTTATTCTTACTGTAAAAGGAGGCTAAAAAAAGAGGTAGTTTTAAATCTTAAAAAAACGGTGAGGAAAGATCAACTCTGGGTGTTCTTAGTGTTACTGGCTAAGCTGCCAAATGTTTACAAAAGATTTACTGGTCTTGTGGAAATTGTAGGATTTGATTACTGGTAATGTCTTTAGAATTTTTTTGTGCTTTGCTAAAATTTGATTTTCTCTCCACCAATATCCGTTGTGTTCATCATACCGTTTACTTGCTTTTAACTTCTACAAGGTCACCTTCATCAGAGTCATGTTCTAAATACTTCTCTTAAGTCCGGTGATCTCACACTTCTATAAATTTTACTTAACCAATCAACAATATTGGATTGACCACTACCCTATTTCGTCATAATTATGAGAAACTGCACTTACAAATTTGGTCAATGCCTTAATGAGGCCCCATTTCTTGCTAAGTAGTTCCTGACTATACCTAATTAGTACCACAGGGCATTATTCTTTTCTTTCACTTCCTGACAAGAGTAGCAATAGTGTAATTTTATGAAAACTGATACCCAGCAAACTGGGTAATTTCTAACTCTGCATAATAATACCTACTCTGATTTACAGTTAGTTACTTCATGATTTATAGAAGTATCATGCTTTCTCTTGTTTCCACCCAGAACAGTAGCAACACATAAGTCTGGAAGCAACACAAAAATAGCAGTTCTTAACAGATGTCTTTGATTCCTCCTGAGTGAATGTTGGACAGTAATTCAGTTTTTAAGAAACAATTGCTCCAGAAGGACGTCTTTAATTTATTTATACCGCATCTTGTTCTTCTTTAAGACTATACTGCCAGTTAGTTTAAACTGAGTAAACTCTTAAGTAACATTGCTTTGACTTTTGAAGACAGAAATCTTTGCAATATATGTGTGTATGTGTGAGATATATATATATATGTGCAAACACAAAGGCTATATTATGGAGATGAAATATAACAAGTCGATAGCAGTATTTCCATCACAAATAGAAAAATACTGATGTTACAACACCAAACATATTAGCCCTTAGTATCTAATATTATTTTTGAAATGCTGCTTTTTTATTTCTTGGGGAAGGTGGAAGATTTTAATGCAGAAGAACAAAACAGTGAATCAAACTACTAAGTCAGTGTTAGTATTGGGAATACTACTAGTGTTTTATAGGTATTTATATAGCCCTCCTTGTTAGGGTAACATCTGAATGCCTTGTATTTTTTAATATGTTCTTCCTTATCTGTAAATCAGAGGAATGCTGTTGTCTACAATTTACCAACTGGGAAGTTGAACCGCAAAAAAAGCAAACATGGGGATTTAGAAAGTTTAAATTTCTCTTACATCTCTGATCTTAATATCTACTGGATGCCTGTGAAGGCCATCAAGCCAGCTAGAGCCAAACCACTAGAAAATTAGTCATGGGAAATTGAAGCTGTTTGAGTACAGCCCTTACCTACCATCTAATAAGAAGCTTTTGGTAACAATAAGGACTCAGGAGTTTTGTTTTTCAGGTTCATTGTCATGCCTTTATCACTGGGTCATCAGACCTAATTTTGCGCCAAAGAACGAGAGACTCGCAGTTTCATTGGATCCAGGTTCCTTATTCAGCATGCTTGCAGGTTTTGGTTTGTACACTTAGATTTAAACAAAAAAGTCCTTCCATGAATGCTGGAACTGATGCAAAATTGTGCTTGGAGGCTGAGCTCCTGTGTGTGTCCTTAGGTTTGTAAGAGGGACTGAGCTTGTAACCATTCCCTCAACAGAGGGAAATGGGAATGATAGTAAGCTCTAATAAGTCCTAAAATATTCAAATAAATTTTGATTAGAACTTTTTCTTATAGAAGTGAGAGTTTTAATACAACTTGTCTTCCTGGCTGCTTAAACTTGTTATACCTGTGAGATTCTTACTGCTGTTGAATTTGACTGAAGTTGACCAATGGGTTTAAAAATTTTCAGAGGACAAAGAGAGAAGAAAGGGGAAGTAGACTGGTAAAATGAAGAGGTCTAAACAGTTAAATATTGTGCATGTACAAAGAAGAGCTGTGCACCAACACTGCAGAACAGGATGGGTTGTTTAGAAGAACTAACAAACTACATACAAGTTAACAGTGTGATACCACTGCATTAAGCCTTGTTGTGATGTCTAATGTCCATGGCATTAGTAGGACTGGCCATTGGCCTATGTAAGACACCAGAGATGGGGGATGACATGGCCTCTTTCCATCTGATATACTGTCATCATTTGACATGCTTTTGACAGAAAACAGAAAAATAATCTGGCTCTTTGTGTAAAATAAAGAACGGAGAATGAGAGAACTGAATCCCTTGAATCTATGGACTTGCCAATAAAGTGCGGCCGATCAGGAGACCCGACCAGCCAGGGCAGGCCTTGGGCAGGCACAAAGGCGTAGTGGTGGCAATGCCTGCCAGGGTGGACAGCTCTACCCAGAAGAGCAGAAAAGGGTGTAAAACAAAAGCTGAGTGAGCCACATAATTCTGACACCAATTCTGAGGCCAGAGAGACAGACAGTTTTCCCTAAGAGGGTGATATGTCAAACGTGAAGGAAGGGAGGAGGCCCTGGAAGGAAGGAGAGGGAGGGTTGGGGCAGGTGCAGGAGGACTGTGAGGAATTTTGTGATGGTTTTACTACACACAGCACATTCTTCTTTTTTCTGGTCACAACATCTGTCCCTTCTTGGCACACTGGTGTACCTTAACCGCAGCCAAACTTAGGGCAATCATTTCATGCTTGACTAAAGGACTTCCTATTCCCTTTTACTCTTGTGGGGCCAATGGTCCTCTTCAGGCAAACTGCAGCACCATTTAACAGATGCCTGTCCCATTTTCCCATCACTCTTTAGCTCTACAGAAATTTCAGCCCAGTGTCTGGTACCAGCGGGTGCATGGGGGAGACAGTATGGGTGGCTGGTTCACCTGACCATGGGTATTTTTATAAAAAAATCTCTACTATTATGATTTCATCATTGTTTGAGCAGTAGAGAATCAGGCCAGAGGTTGCATTCCTGAATTCAGTTTTGTAGCAGTTTCTCACTTTCCATGTGTGCTGGTGGCACCATTTGCCTTCATAACACACACCTAGTGGTGGGAGTGGAGTCGATCATTTCTGTGATTTTCTGCTGTTAGTAAGTTTCAGCAGATGAAGTGAGAGAATCTGATTGTGATCTTACACTTGTGTCATATCACCAATTTCAAAGACGAGATGTTGACATAATATCGTTGTGATTCGCTGGCCAATTGGGATCCTGCTTTCCATTTGTTTCATAAGAATGTCAGATATGAGAACTCAATGCTATAGGTAGACTCTAGTGCAGAAATGATTATTCATTTTATGTATAAAGGAAAGAAAGATGGAAAAATAGAAATGATTTTTCAGTTTGAATAAATAATAGACAAGCAAACCTTGATATTTGCTACCCAGCGATCCTGAGCTCTAGTAGCTAACAGAGAGAGAATGAAGAAAACTGAGGTTAGATTTTGACATTTTCCATCACAATAAAAAAGGGATTTACTTTCTTAACATGAGACGTGACTCACTTCATTTTGTATTGTTGGTAAATCGGAACATTTTTGCCCCAGTGATTCATAATGGATGAGTAGACGGTCCTCATTAGATATGCTTCTTTTCTCATTAAAATAGAAACGTGAGCTTGTGTCATCCACCACAAGCTATTTAAAGAGTTTGTCGGTATTTAAGGTCACTGGATTTCAGACAGGAAATGGAGGGATGCTGTGGGAAAAATCTCTAGTGTAAATGTTTGAATAATATTGACATAGTGTAAAAATCAACTGCACACAAAGAAATTAGAAGTAAACTCTTAGTGCATGTGTGCATCAATGATACACATCCAGCAGTGGTTAAGATAACAATTTAATTGTTACTATGGCTTTTATGTCTGTTACTATGATTTCTCTCATTAATTAACCATTCCCTCAGGTCATGTGGACATATGCTATCTTCTGCTATTATTTATTCACATTCTTCGTAAGGTCGCTGAGTAGAAGAATATTCTGATGAACTCCTGAGTCACCCTGAGGGACATGCATACCCTTCATTCCTTTGGCAAAATCCCTTGGTCTGACATGGCTGGGCCACTGTTCAGAGAGGAAGGAAAGATTCAAGGGGCCAGAGACAGATGGAAAAAAAACAAGAGGAAACTTGACTTCCAGGCCTGGTGGGATGGAGACTCCCCAGAGAGAGAAGGGGTCCTGGTTTTAATCCTGTCTCTTACTGCTGATTCTCCAAGGAGAATGCCTCAGCAAATTGAGGAGAAAGGATGGATTTTAGGGAGTTTCCATTCCAGTACATTTCTGCATTCAGTCCCTGCTCTGTGCTTTTTTTGTCTCCAGGATTTTTGCTTTGCTTTCAGTAGCAATGCAGCCCACTTGTTTCAGTGATCACTTTTACGGAGCTGCTCTGCAAACAGCTATCTCAACGCAGCTAATGGGGCTGCAAGCTGTAGCACTGGGGAGGGAAGAGGTGGGACACAAACATCTTCAGATGAAACGTGAACGGCAAACCCTCAGAACAAGTGGTCTGAGTCCAACAGGTTCAGTTCCCTGTCACTCTTCCTTGGGGATTTGGTGCAGAAAGGTTACTTTACTTGGGGTTTTTTCATGTTCCAGCTCAAGCTCAGGAAGTTGCCCTCGCTAATGGGATTTCGTATAGGTTCAAAGAATCACTTTGCTGCCATCACAGCTTGTTAAGAGGTAAGGAGGAAGGCTTCAGCATCATCTTCAAGATCAAAGTTCAAGAACTTTATAGACCCTATTGGGATTAGCCAAAGGACACCAAGTCCCAGTACCAAGTTGCTGGTGAGCGTTATACCATGTTTTGCAGCCAGCACCAGTCCTGAGCAGCCAGTTTCCACAGCAGTTAGCATGGTGCTGGCTGCACATCTCTGATGAGGCCTGTTCTTGCCCTGTCTCTTGGACATCCTCCTGCCACTTTTTGTGATGATAAGAATTAAATTGCTTGTTTTCCATTGGTGAGTTAGTATCTCTGCTCAGTCCTTGCTGTCAGACTAGTAGTTTCATGTTCAAGCGAATGCTGAAATTTGTTTCCACCTCAGGTTTGGTAATTTCTGTTTTCTTCTCTTTCCCACTAGATAAACTGACTTTGCCTCCAAGCTCAACTTTGTAAGTATGTGTTCAGGTAAAGCAGTTATTGTGGGATCATGTGGAGGTTATTTATTATCTGCTCGTCCTCATTCCTCAGAAACCCCATTTTTTCCTTTTTTCACTTCCTTTATCCTTGCACTCACTGGCTTCATTAATCATTGATTTATTTCACAATCATCCCTTTTTTGCATTCTATATAGACCTACTGTTTTTTCGGTTCTTAAAACTTCCATAAGATTCTTTTTCTCCTCTTACCTGAGATACAAATTCAAGCTAGAGTTTGCCTTTTTGGCTTGTTGATTAGGTACCTGCTATCTTTTTAGTCGGACATCAAGTATATACAGACTTTAGAACATACTTTAAGGGAAAGAATTATCAAAGATATAGAAGTGAGTGGAAAATGGGTTAAAATCCTTCGTGAATTTACCAAAGGCACATTGTACCTCATTAGCCCCATCTCTTTATTTGAAAAAAGTAACTATTGACTACATCAAAAAAAGTGATATAGCACTATGGAAATTATTAATTAAATGGAAAAAGGTGGGGATTAAAGCAGAAATTATAAGGTGGGTGATGAATAGAGTAAATGCAAGGTGACAATATGTAGAGCAAAAAGGGTAGGAATGAACCTTGAGGTATTTTACTAGTGGAGTTCCTCAAAAATTATTTTTGGGATTGCTTTCTTTAATATTTTGATTCATGACTTGGGCACACAACGTTTGGATTGTCAAAAATTGAGACTGATTGCCGACATGAAGGAAGATCAGAAAAGAGGAGGTATGGGACAGCACTGAGCATTGATATCTCACTTTGAGGATGACCATGAGTCTCAGGCCTTCTCCCTCCTCTTCTGCTTGTTGGAGGAGCCTCTCTTCCTGTGTTACCACCTTCCAGAACAGTCCATGCACGTTCATAATGAAAATCTCTGCACACTACTGAAGGGACTCATGATACACTGTGGAGGGTTGCTGTGCTAGAAAATCAGGCAAATGTTAGCGCTTCAGACCTCAGCTTCATGAAGAAAATAAATTATTTGGTTTGTCAGACATCATGAAACCTCTTTTAAGACTACAAAAACTCTGAGTAAGATTTACATGAGTTTATTATACTGAAATGAAAATGTCAAGAAATCAGCTTCTGTACTTGAGCAGATACTAGATGATGAAGTCAAAGATGCTTCAAAGGAACCCAGAGCCTGATACAACTTCAAGTTGTTTCCACCATTCCCTACAGTTAGCAGAACTCAATATCTAACATAAAATTATGTAAATATTGCTGCTTTATTCTTTCTGCTGTTATGCATCTCTTCCTGTTGTTGTGTAAAATAAAATATAATAGAGAAAATTACCAGAAGCTGAATTTATCCAATTTCCTTGAAACACTTTCCCTGTTAGTGATGTAGGACATCATAAGTAACACAGAGGCCAAGCCTTTTTTATGTTGCTCTAAGTAAGCTTTCACAGACAAAAAATGTATACTGCATAATTCAGAATCTAAAATCTTCTCATCATTATTGATAATTTTTCTAACTTTTGAACCATGTGGCGATGCAAAATTCTTCCTGGAAGCCAGTAACTTGCATGAATACACCCGACAAGCAGCTCTTTAGATGGGAGCCAGATGCAGATATAAATATTTTCTGTTATTTGATACTCTACACACTTCACGTCACTGGTGGAATTGCTTGCGTGAGTAGTGATTCAGTAACTTAAATCAGTATTGATTTACATCAATTTATTTCATACTGTACATATTCAGCATTACACAGAGGGCCTTAAATACCCTTTCAGATCCACAGAGACAGTCCAAGAGTGCGCCCACAGTGTTTAGTGTGCAGCTTCTTACATGTGAAGTATATGAAGAAGCTTCATCCTGCATCCCTGCCGGCTCTTCCCCATGCATAGATGCGTATGGAAGCAGCACTGGAACAGCTGCCGTAACCTGCCTGGCTCACTGGGGCCTGAGAGAGCGAGAAGGAAATTTCTCACGTCACCTTCGGTCAGTGAGAAATGAATCAGTGCCATTTCCCTGGAACAGGGATTAATTCCTAGTGGAAAAAGCTTTAGACTAATGGTCGCACAATCCTTGAACTAGCAAACAAATGAGCAAGCACAATAGCAACCAGTGCCGTCATTAACCAGGGATTTAAGGAGCTGGGGAGACTATCAAATTGCTTAAATTGTTTCTTCTCAAGGAAATTCTTGTGCTCCAAAGTAAATTGTTGTTATTCAGTAATAAGAAGAGGTAAGTATGTTTAAAAACAATTTGGATTTGTGTAAAAAAGAAAATTGTGTCAACACAAACAGTGGCTGTTTCGCATGTTGTCTAATATGGCCCTTCCTATTGCTAATGCACTTCCTGGAGAGTGGGTTTGATGGATTCAACTGCTGATCCAAAGCCCATTTGCTTATTAGTTGGGATAACGTCAGCAAGCCTGCTGAGAGCTTGTACTTTTTAAAGTGAAACATGTGCTCCACAAACATCGCCCTTTCTTCTCCAGCTAATGGGCATCAGGGTTTAATTCTGAACTGATAATGGGCCATTTCGCTGCAGTACAACCCACTGCTCCCATGGAGACCACAGAAAGCAGCAGGGTTGGACCTTCTGGCTGTCCATGGTTCAACCCTGACAGTGAAGCCCAAGCACAGACCTTTTCCACCTGTAAAGTAGAAACAGGCTAAGAAGGATTTAATTAGTATTCACTTGCTTTGAACTCAGACATAAATACAGTAATATAGGATAACTGGTAACCAATGTATAACCGTTTTTGTACACAGTGTCCCAGTGCAAATAATATTAGTGGTGGTGCTAGTAGCAGGACACGTGCCTTGTGCTGTCTTATGCTAACTACACAAGCCCCAGTCTAGGTTTGTTGCCAACTTGCTGTCAGAGCTTGCTGTGTGAACTGGAACTTGGTACCAGGTGTCTCCTGTAGTGATGTGGCGTTGAAGCATGGGATAACAGCGAAGGCCTTTGAGGTATGGGCACAGGTTGAAAAGAGAGGCCCGAGAATAACGAACAGCAAGCTGATGGTCACCTACTGGTTAAGAGCTGTCAAGATGGCTTTTGCTTTAAGACAAGAAGATGCAGTTATGCAAGAAAGAAAAACAACCAAAGGACAGAATAAGGTACCTGCTGCAGCCTTGAAAATAACCCCACTTTAACATCACCCAGCCTGTAGTTCAGGACCAGAGGTAAAGGGCTCAGAACCGTTCAGAGGTCTCAGGTTTCAAGGCAATGGGAGGGGAGAAAGAGGAGACCTCTTTCAGGTCCAGATTCCCTTGTCAAAGTGCTCTCAGGCTTGATTACCTCCACCTGGGTAGCTAAGACCATCAATGACCATAGCCATTAGCACCGACTGTGTGCCTTCAGCCTCATGATACTGTATAGGAATACGTATTTTAATCAATGTCAGTGACTCTTTTGTTTTGAAGTTTGATTAATCAGCGTTTTGAACACTCCCATTGCAGCAATCTCTAATTTGTAGATATATTCAGTTGCAACAATAAGCAAACAATGAAGACGCATTTTGGAAGATATTGTTATCTGTGTACTTTTTGGTGGAAGTGCTAGAAATTCATTACTATGGTCTTAAACCCTTTAAGGCTAGACGTTTGTCATGAGCTGCCACGTACTCTGTGAAGCATCAACCAAACTACTGCTATTATTGCTCCATGTCATGTGTTCATTGAAGCGGGCCTATGTTAGAAAACTGAACTTCAGCTTTTCTTTGCTGTATTTGGAAATGAAAAAATGTATCAATTTAACCTGTCCATTCCCAGCATTTTGCAGAATGGATGATTTTTATGCTGATCTACTTGAATTTTATTCTCACTTGTCTTGGATCTTACCTTGCTTTTGTGGTGGACTCAGCTCAGAACTCTTTTGTAATATTTTAAAACCACAGAAACCTAAATGTTCCTTCCCACATACGCACACATATTATCAGGATTGCATCTCACTTTCCATGCTTTTTGTCTGCTTTTGCAGAAGGTGCAAATGGTATTTGCCTGTATTTTATGACAACATTTCTACTTGCATAGTTTTGCAAAGTCTGTGGTAGCACAACTAAAGGTGATTTGTTCAGCAACAGCGACAGGTCTGATTTTATTAAAATTGAGAGTTAGCATAAAGAATATTAATGGTAAGACTAGTTCTCAGCCAGTCTAGACTCATTAATTTCCATGTTGCAAATCAGCACAGGATGCAGGTACCTTTGTCTTCCAAGGGCTTAATTCAACAGAGAACTTGGCCATTTAATGTAATAATTGAGGTACTTGAGTCCAACATTACTTCTGCAGTTTGTCTCACCTAACTTTAAACATCAGGTTTTTTTACTCCTACGTCTACACTAGACACCTGAGCTAGCATTTGTCTTGAGCCAGTGAAGAACACCTTGTTTTTCAAGTCTAGTCCCTGGTATCCAGGAAAAACATGAACTTCATAGCCTGGGCAGCTCTGACCATGTATAGCTGCAGATGCATAGAGGCAGGCTTCACCTGCCCTGAGGTAGGTCTCTAGGAATAGGAAAGACCCCTGAATGACTCGATCCACTAGGCCTGCTCCTTACAAAAGACACTTTTGACGGTGGTAGTGTCTATCTTTTAGAGTGCGGAGAGCACTCATCCAGGTCTGAGTTGAAAGCCCTAAGCATGAGATCATCCTTCTGCCATGCATAAGGTAATAATCTCAACCAAAACGCTACAGGCTAGGCTATCAGCAAATACGTTCCATCCTCTGTGCTGAAGTTGGCCATGGCACTTGAATTGCTCTGTAGCAAGTGATTGTGGTATTCAACTACGCATGTGAATGCTGAGCTCAGTCTTCTTTACCTGGATCGTATCCAACATTTTATCTACATAGTCCTTAATTGTATAGGACCTGGATGCAGGCACCAGCAACCAGATCTTTTGCTTTCTAGCTGACATTCCTTGGTATGAATTATAAACATCAGGTCTTATCACTCTGGATGTGGACTCTGTCTGAAAAATACACCGTTAATTTCAGAGAGTTCAGTCAGTTAGAAAAGGCTTAGCTGAAAAGTAAAATTACTGAACAGAGAATTGGTTCTGTTTTACCTCAAACCAGGACAGCTTCTCATTGCACCTTCTGTAAGACATTTTTTCCCAGAATACCTTTTTAGGACTGACTCTACGTCCAGGACTTTCAAGCAGCTGGAGTCCTGCAATAGCCATTTTGTTGCTGATTACCTTGGCCTATTCTTCCAAATTGTAAGTAGAGTTTAATCACACAAATCTCCCCCTAGTACTGTAAAACCTATGCATTTACAAAACATTGGCAGGGAAGAGAACACATCTTATTAGGAAACATGTGAAGACGAAGTATTTTTCAATGTTAAACAAAAAGTATATTCTTAGCTTGAGGAAGAACACTGAAGATCTTAGAGAAAAGATCTGAGCTCGAAATAAAACATTTCAGAAAACCCTATGAAAGAGAAATCTCCTCCAGGCCTCTCTCTTCTTGCTGTGATGCCTGTAATATTTTTTGCTTCGTAAGCAATGTGAAAAAAAAAGTCGGAATTCCAAAGAATCCTTTGGTTTCAATCCAGCCTAATTATTTACATGATGTAATGAGCTAAAACCTACAACTTTGAGAGAGACAATTCCTACAACATCTGCATTATGGAAAAGGAGACAGTAAATGGTCAAACCGGACTCAGTCAAATGGTTTGACATCAGGGACGGAAAACTGATACTGCTCTGCAGTTCAGGCTGAAACGTTTATGGCTAAGGAATTGCAGAAAAACCTTTCCTTGACAGGAGGTGTAATGCGTAAAGACAAACTCCCAGTCTTTAACACTCCTCCCAATAGGGAATTGGAAGAGTGTAAGCTCTCACTAAATTCATTGGCCATTAAAAATGCTCAGCATATTTGTTCCTAACAATATTAAGTATTTTAGAGGCATCCCCTGCCTTTCAGAGATACCTGTTGAACTGGGCAAGTGACATGCAGTGTCTCAATATTATATTTTCCAAGTAGATAACAGGAAAAGAAGAATGAGCAGATTGT
This sequence comes from Larus michahellis, assembly GCF_964199755.1. Taxonomy (NCBI): domain Eukaryota; kingdom Metazoa; phylum Chordata; class Aves; order Charadriiformes; family Laridae; genus Larus; species Larus michahellis. The sequence continues at coordinate 207,559,461 of NC_133896.1, forward strand.
GCTGCAGGAATAAAAGAGAAGCTTGCTCTTCCCAGATGATAGGAATGATGGAATTCCTTATGATTTTTTTGGTTAAATAGTTGTCTTACCTTTGGCTTGTACCTCCCAAGATACCTCCATACAGAGTCTTGCCCTTGAAAGCTGTAAAAGTTGATGGGAATCAGGACTTTCCCAGTTTTGCTAGTGCTGTGCTTTAATCATACCATTTTTTCGTACTTCAATTTTCCTAGCTATAACTTTTTTTCCTAAAGGTCTGTGATGCTTTATGTGTTCATTTCAGTGCTTTGAGATCTTCAGCTGAGAAATATCTAGGCTGTTGTTTTATTACTGTTATTAACTCATCTCAGTTGGAAATTACTTGCTCCTTATTTTACAACTCTTTCAAAACTTGCTACACTAAAAGCTGTCTTAGTATCCTGAGAATCAAATGGTGAACATAAAGCAGGAAAAATGCAGAAGAAGAGAAGCAGAAATATGCAGATTTGTTTTAACCTCTGTTTTTCTATACTCTCATATTTCGTGTCCAACATTTTGTTGTAAGTAATTGGCAATTAGAATTACGAAATTCATACACGGAAGAAGTAGTTGGTGTCTGCCAAGTACTAATAAAATATACAAGAGCGTGTGTACCTTAAAGAGCTGTTCCATCACATGTACTCCATTTTGATGTGTCTCTGTCTATTGATGCCCTAGCCCTAGGAAGCTGGAGAGAATGTACCCCTGATGTTTACTAGTTATTGGAAGAAGAAGAGGCAGTGGTTGCTGAGAACTTGTCTGCACTTCAATTATTTGTCTCACTTGAATTATACAAGCAAATCTAAAGTAGTAATCTTCCCACACCTGGCAATGATAAACCTCTAAGTATTTTTTACTGTAACAGCAACACCTACAGGAGGAGAATACAGGGCTGTTGGAGATGTTTGTTCAAGCAGACAGCTTCATAGGTTGATGGCATGTCTGTCCTACGGCATGTCTGCCCTACTGCTGGAGGTTACTGCCCCTACAGCTTTTCCTGAAGAGTTTTTCATCCCTGTGCCCTGCACTCCGCTTCCAGCAAAACTCTTTTAAACAGTATAACAAAGTGTCTGTATGGTTCTGACTAAATAGACTAGGGAGACACCACATCACCCACTTAATTGAGGGAAGCTGTAGGGACAGTTACCTTCAGTGAGGAGGGGACAACAGGGACCGGGACGGACGCAACCAAGCCATCAGTGTCACCAGCTGGAGCCAGGGAAGTGCTGCCTGCTCTATTCCACACCACTGTAAAACCTCTGGGACAATCAGCCTGCGTTCATCTGGATGGGATCTTTCTGGGGGTGGATTCCTACAGGTGACTGGGTTGTATCTGTAGCTGGGTGGACTGACACAGGCATAACTAGTAGAAATGCTGTGAGCTGTGTTTCAATGTTACCGAGTGCCGGCTCTGTTCTTGGCTGCCGCGGCCATCGGCCTGACTCTCCGAGGTCAGCATTGCCACTGCTGTGCGTCTCAGTGCCCCGAAGACTAAAAGTTCCTCCCCCCAGCCCAATACACGGTCTTTTCATTTTTCTCCAACTCCATTTTTAACACCAACAGACGATGAATCGACTGCTGCATGAACAAGAGTCCTGGAGGCTGGTGCGCAGCAAATCTGTAGCCTTGAATAGACTGGCAAAACCCAAGTATAATTATTATCAACTTTATTTAAAATAACAAGCCTGAAATAATGCCTTGGCTTTACCAGCTGGTGTTTCCTCTAAGCTAATTTAAAGTACTAAGCCTGTTATCAGGCATTCATTCCGAAGCATTTTAACTGCATTAATGGATACATGCAGAAGCGTATTGGCTCGATGTTTGCTGTCAGTGCGTCAGATGTGACTCGTAGGGGGTGTGCAGGAAATCTCATTGCTGCTAATGAGGGCTCTAACGCTATGTTGAGTTTTGGGGGCCCCAGCGCGTAGTGATTGTCTAGCTGTAAATGGTGTTGTAAATGGTTGTGCTTTAGTATTACTGCCAGCACTAGCTACATTAGCAAGTCCATTGTATCTCTTTTGTGTTCGGTACTTCTATTTTCTGTGGAGTACAGCCTCCACTGATGTAAATTAAGTTAACTTTCATTAGTTTTGGTGGGAGCAGGCCCTTAATGACGGCATTTGATGTGTATGCATCTAGCGCATGTTGCTAGGTTTGGTATTGAAAAGAGGTGTCCAGGGGGCAGCTGGAAAATTTTGGCTTCATGTGAGTACTGCTAATGTGAGATCTTGGCATCAGAGGCCAAGAGGAATTCCAGAGGGCCCGTGGTCGAAGTCAAGCTGGTGACAGTACCCTGGGCTATACTGCAGCAAAGTCAGTCGGTGCTCGCTCGCCCTGTCCTCTCAAAGGAGAGATGCACATCCTCTGCTGACTGATGAGCGTGTGTGAGAGGCAGCTCAGGAGGGCTGTAGCTCAGCAATCACTTCCAGTCATTGCAGTCACACGGAGTCTGGCCTTGTCAGGAGCTGAGCCAGCTCTGTGCCTCTTGGGCTGGGAATGGCTGCAGTGTGCCTCCATCCACGCGAGGAGTCGGAGCTTGGTTCAGGCTCACGCTGGTATAGAGAGGAGGCACTGTATAGCTTTTTTTTTTTTTTATAGCTTTTTATTTTAAGGTTCCTGAGAAGCCAAAATTACCTGACATCTTTTAATCGAGCACTTGCAAGTCCCAGTTGACAGCCAGCAGCTGAAATATGCAGGAGAGTGAGCCCCATGTCCTTTCTGGAAGTTAATTTAGGTTATTTGATAGTGCAGTAGGAAAGCAAAAGCTGGCTTTTTCCAGCAGGCTGCGTCATCAGAGAAGGATTTAGTTTCTAAATGGTAATAGCAAGTGATGGCCTTTACTGGTGAACACTGCTTGGAAACTGGCTTCAAAAGTAGAGGTAACACAGGAAAGAGAAGAAAAGTAGGACACAGTAAGCAAATTGTTTCAAACACTCACTAGCTGCGTGGTGATGTTGAACACTAGAAGCTTTTGATAACCACTGAGCTGAATTATTTTTGTTGATATCATTGTATTTCTGCCAAATGGACTGTGCCTGGCCTATAAAGAGCATCCTCCATGGTGTGCAGCACGTCAGGTTGGGAGCAATCGCTGTGACTGGCTGGTGTGGCAGTCTAATAAAATACACTGTCGTTTGATTAGCGCAAACCTATCTTAAGGCCAAAGGCAACTTGGTTTTGGTAAACTTCTGTGAGCTGATTGTTATCAGACTTTTGATCCCCACATACAACAAATCTCATGGTGCTGGACTCTGTCTTGGAATGAGCGGTGTTATACTCGGCACCACGTCAGGTGCGGGAGGGTGAGGCACCTTTGAGTGCATCTATGCTAGCATCTTAATGGGGGTTAGGAGTGCATTTCAGAAGTGAATCCCAATCTTAGTGCACTTACTGTGCTTTAGTTTATATTGTGGTTTGGTCTCATAGCACAAAGACTCAATTCATTCCGGAGAAATTTGAACTATGAGATATGCTCTGAGTCCTCCTCCCATGCACTCTGCCTGCTAAGGGGTGTTACATTCCCAGGGCCAAACTATCTCTAGTCTGAAGTTAAACCTCCCAGGGTGCATCTGCTGTGCACGTTGGGCCTTCGGTCGCAGCTCACGTCCATTGCACTGCACTGCTTTTTAATGTAAGGGAAGTCTTAGGGCAGGATCCAGCGCGTGAAGCAAGCCCGGTGCCGGTGCCCGGCGGGCAGATGAGCGTGCAGCCAGCTGCGCTCAGCCCAGGAGACTCCCGCTGCCCCAGAACGGCCGGCCAGGACCTTCTCCGGAAATAAATGCCCACATCTTTTTCTTTTAAAAACTAGAGAAAGGGTCAGTCTTCATAAAAGAAAAGAAAACAAAAACTGGGTGATGGGCCTTTGCTGATGCCCTTTTTCTTCAGCAGCTAGGAGGTTAGAAAATATGCTTGTCTTTCAGGAGGTTTTTAGGGTGGGGGTTGAAAGTTTTCCTTTTTGCATTTGAAAGTCAGATTTCTTGCTTCTACTTTTGTATTAAAACTCCATGGACAGACCACTCCTGGGTGCTTGCATCGCATATTTCTTTTGCCTCTACTGAATCATGCAGTAGAGATATCAGACAATATTAAACATATTAAAATTAGTAATGCCACGCATTCAGTTACTTCACAAATTCATCCTATATCCCTACTGCTAATTTATTACTTTAACATTGCAATGTTAATGCCTCAAAATGTACTTATGGACACCTTCATTTTGGTAAAAGCCTAAAAGTACAGTTTGAATAGCTGGATGACTCATTAGATAGGAATATAGCTTTTGCTTCCCATGACCTGTCTCTATATTACATTGAACTTGGAGGGTGTCCCTCCAAATTTTCTAGTTATATTTTGTAACGTCCATTATGGAAAGGGAAAATAGTTTACCAGTTTGGGGCCAGTCCCAAAAAATGTTGACAAAATGTTCTGAAAATGGAAAAACACCATTTTGGCCGCTCAGAATACAGGATTCCCAGAAGGGGATGCAGTTACATGCTGCTCCATGCGCTGTTTCTGAGAGCTGGTTATTCTACACTAACCCATTTACAGAGTTTTTTGAAATTACTTTTTGAAAAATTTGAATAAACAGGCTGTTTGCAGTTTCAAGGCAGGAAGAGACTGCTTTGCGAGGTATAAAATCTTAAGACAATAACAGGTCTGTGTGCTATGACCTCCTCAGTATTTTTCCAGTCCAGTTTTCTTCTCAGATACAGGACTTATACATCAGAGCCTTAAAGACAATGGATTTATAATGGTATATTTCTCTAGCTGGAGAGTGGGTAGAACATATTTTTCTCCTCTTTTTGTCTGAAGAATAGCAAAACTCCCTCTCCAAATAGGCTTTATAACAAAAACCAAAAGACAGAGCTGAGTTTCTCATGTCAGTTTAACCAGCAAATTCACTATGTGGAAAAAAAAAAGTGGCAGTGGCACGGCCACTGAATCCAATGCTTTTTACAGTTCGTGTGCAGGGGCAGATATTTTGTCTAAAACAAAAAATCTGTATCATTCCAACGTGATTTATACAAAGCTTAAGGAAACTTGTTTTAAGGATTTGGACCAACTTTATTTTAAACCAGTTTCAACTCGTTCACTGCTGACCAGTCTAACAGGGGAAAACCCTTCAGTCAAGTTAGCTTGAACTTAAGTTCAAATGTGAAACTTCACACAATGTAAAATAAAACAAGAGGCTTCTTAAAAAGAACCTTAGCAGACCGAAAAGGCTGAGTTTTTCGCTACCCTGGTGTGGACTACAGCCAGCTGCTCTAATTTCAAATACCATAACATTGTTAAAGCAGCTTTAAATTAGTTACTGTGATTTGGAAAATGTTTGATAAAACCACTTCGGTGTAACTTGTTACAACATAATTTGGAAGGAAGTCTGATTTTGACCTTGTTTGTAGTAGCAACTAAAATATCTCCCCAGAAATTGATGGTTACCTTTACAGAAATGTAAATGAAAACAAACCAGCTCCTTTAAGTCCACACTTTCAAATCATCTGTTACAAAATGCAGCACAAAAAGAAAATCAAGGTCCTGCAGTTAATAGCGTAATTGGAGAAATGCAGCATCAATAACGTGAATCAGGTTACCTATTAAGAATGGGGAGTAAATTACTTTCCTACCTGATAGCAAATTTTGAAAAAATTGAATTCTGTCTGAAACTATCCTCAAAATTCTCAATGTTTTCATGAGTTAGATTTAAAAATGTCTGTTCCGGACAGTAGACACTTTTGCTCTGAATTTAACACTTCTAAAATTTTAACTTTTTTATCTTAGAGTATACTAGATTTTGTAATGAAAATGATTTGACTTAAAAGCAAAATTCTTCACAGGGAAAACAGGTTACTGTGACATTATGAAATGATTAGGCAACAGAAGCATATCATAATTTTATTTCCATCAATTTTTCCATTAAATTCATGATTAAAATGAAGAGGTATTTTTTGACAAAAAGCAGTCTTTGAAAATTTTGTAAGCAATTCTGGTATATACATTCCATTTTTAGAATGCCATTCGTTTGATAAGTCAGTTTAAAGCACAAATGGAGTTATTTTCCAGAACCTCCTTTCACATTCTGTGTTTTTATTTTGATGATTCTATGAATGTGCATGACTTACATTATCTAAAGACTCAAATGACCACTGTGAATTACAGTGTCGATGCCTTCTGCACGCAGAGGCAATGCTGTTGGGGGAGCAAAAGGAAAACCAGTCAGAATTGTCTTGTCTGCTCTTAAAAGAGACTAGGAGCAATGGGCAAGTCTGCGGTATGTGTTTTTTTAAAAGTCAGATTCGAGTGCTACCTTTTGATCTTTTGGGGTGGTTTTCCAGTCAGTCTTTGCCTCTTTCATGTAGTACAATTTGACCGACCTTGATCCCAGTTGCCAGTTCCGAAGCACCCAGTATAAAGTTGTGGAGCAATCACTCTACATAGCTGGTGAGTAAAACTTGTGCACTTGTATTAAAAACACTGTGTGTGCACGTGGAAACATTTAACTGTTCCTCAGGAAAAAAAATGCATACAGGACTTTTGTAGTTCTTAGGATCTGTGTGTTAGATAGAAACCACTGTGCTTGTTTTGAACATATCTCTCAAAGGGAAGTCTGTGAGGAGAAGAGCATAGAGGATGAAATCAACCATATCGATATTGGCAGGTTATCTCCTGAGGGCCTTGTGGTCAACAGCAAAACTCCTGTGATTAGGATGTAGTCCAGCAAACATTAATACTATGCCCGTACCTTTAAACAAAACATCCTTGATCTCTGGGGCAAGTGGCCTGGCAACGTGAAATGTCTTCTCTCTATTAGTGTAAGAGCCATAAAGTCTTCTTATAAAAAAGTATTTCCTCTGACCCATTTCTCTCTGACCCATTTTGTATGTCAGTTCTGGCTGAGTCATCAGATCTTTCACTGCTCACAATCTGCAGCTAAATGTGAAGCTGAAGACAGACATGGTGTTCCTACCACTCAAAACATGTTTATTTTTATCAAACACAGGATTTTACTCTGTCAAGTCCCCTTTAAGTGTATGAGATTTCTTTTCCTCTGATTTCATTCCAGCTTCACTTAGGAAGAATAATAGTCTATGGAATGATATAATGGATTCTCATGTAACAGAAAATAACTGCTATTGCCTCTGTGTGAAAACATCGCTAGTTTGGAAAAAGGGCAGAGAAGGGCTTCTGTCCAGTGCATGTCTTGTCTTTATAGAGTGTAACAAGAGACAGTGAAATATAAACCAGATATCTTTCTGGATACTCTTAGTGTCACCTTTTTTGGTTTTAATTATTGGTATGTAATTTGTTAAGTGATGACTTCCCATTAAGCAATGCAGTGTCTTAGTTATCCATCTTAGATGTTCCATAAATAGCAAATAGAGAGACATGGTAACTCAGATGGTATGAGCTTGCTTTTCTGAATTTCCCAAGATTTTTGGGAGGTGTTTCAGTGTGACTGGGATTTACGCTTTGATATTTAGGCAGGGTTGACAGGCCTTACCACATGCCCTGTTACATCTCAGATGAAGAGCTACCTTTCATTTGATCACAGAATAACAATTTAATGCTTCCCACATAAAATAACCAGAGTTAAAACAGGAGTGAAAAGACGTGGAAAAACTAAATTTTGGGTAGAACCGTCCCACTGGTCGTTGTAATGTTTATAACTAGAGATTTCCTCTTTCAGAAACCTGTTAGTTCATTTTTTTGAGTATTAAATTTTCATAAATTTTTTGGAAAACTGGCTGAAGGTAGACACAAGGCAAACCAGAAACCTTTAGTAATCAACTTTGTGATTTGCATAGTAAAGAGTTCAGATACTTGCCAAAGCCCTTGTGTTACGGAGCTACTGGACTCATTGGGAATAATCCATACGTAGTGTGGTTGCATTGAGTTTTCCCAAGTGGCTGTAGAAAATAGGGAATGGTAGCCTAAGCCTAAGATTGCCTTAGCTGTGACTCATGTTTTTGTGATTTAACACGTCACTGTGCATCACAGAGTAGCAATATCTGACCGCATGCATGCCCTTACCTCCTTGCAAATGTGAGATAACATGGAACTGCTACAATCTCCTTCATCAATATGTATTATCTTGTTTTCCCAAAACTGAGAATATAAACATGATTCGTGACTGTGGCTCAACTGATGAACAGCAGTTTATGAAACTGGAGAAATCCTTCCTGTGTCCCGGGCTTTAGACAGGAGGTAACTGGTGGTGAGAGTCCTTCAAGATGAGGTGTCTTACCAGTGCTCCCTGCCCTTCCTTCCCATGTCTGGGGTCAAAGGGTAGAAATCTGTGTACAACCTGTGGGAGGGAATTTGCTTTGTTTCAATACCAACTTTTATTGAATATGCTAAAATGATATTTAGGTGGCTGTAGGGCAGAGTGCTGTGCTCCGTGGCCTCTGAAGTGCATGGGTTAAAAGTATCCACAGGAGGTGAAGAGACTGTAAAAAGCTTCTGGAGGAAAGTCTGGGTTTGAAACTAGACAAGTATCAGACCTGTTTGGTACAGTTCTTCCAAATACAAGTGTGGCCTTTGTTAAAAAATGTTAGCTTCTGGTTAACAGTTATCGTACATTTTATTCCCAGAAAAATATGGAGCACTGTTGATCTGCACTATTTTTCAAGCTACACTGAAAGGTAAAAAAGTCAGGAGAACTTGTTGAACTTATACTGGGTTGCTTCGGGAGCAGGTGGAGGGCATGTTCTTTGGAAGCAATCTGTTCAAATGGCTCCATTTCAGGATCATTAACCTTATGCCATAGGCCAGAAAATTTCAAGAGAACCTGACTGAGCCTGTGAATTTTAGAACACGCTTTGATAGTGACCTTTTAAATCATTCTATGAACTGGAAATAGTAGTGTTTCACATCATAGAAAGGAAATGTACAGTACACTTGAACAAGAGGATCGCAGTAGGTCATGGAAACAAAGACCGTATAACCCAAGGGAGCAATTCCACTCTGCCTCACAGTCTCTGTTTGTAAACGCCATGTGGCCTGGATGTCAAAACACTTGGCATCTCTGCTTTAAATGATTTGTCATGATTGCCTTTAAAGTTCAGAGCACTTGTTCATGGCCTCTCTTGAAAACCCACAATAAATATTTTCATTGCAGATGAACTTTATGGTCTTTGAAGTTGTTTTGATTCTAAAAATGGTAATAGACCCTATGTGCAATATTTAATTTTCCAAAATTAAGACTCTTGTACACATACAACACAAAAAATATGTACAAATCCTTTTTTTTTTTTTCCCACATGAGATTCATTACTCAAGAAATACTGCGGTAGGCTGCACTTGCTAGCACTTTGCCTTCCAGTGTGATTTTGCACAGGGAATTTCATTCTGAATGGCAAACAAGATCAAGAGCCCAATTCTGCACCATTAAACCCCTAAACTTTTACAGCTAGGCTTAGTAGGAACAATATCAAAGCTAAACCCTAGGTGGTCCGTTGGTGGCAGGACCACTGATGCTCCACTGCACAGGGCAATCAGTAGAGACATGGTAGTAACCAGTTTCAGAAGGATGAAAGCTGGGAAACAAGTCTCACGGGGTTGGACTACATGATCTCCAGAGGTCCCTTCCAACCCTATGATTCTATGATTCTCACAATATTTTTTTCCTTCTTCAGTGAAAAGTAACCTCAAGAGTCACTGCAGAGTAAACTAGTTTGACAGCAGAAGGGATGATTGTGGGATGAGAACTGCTGGAAGGGAAAAAGCAGGTATCTTCTTGGCAAGTAGCAAAGAATCTAACCTGCAAGAGTGTTTCTAACTTGAGACCATCAGAAAGAAATGTCTAAGCCTGGTGTCGTGGTTTGTGCCAGACTGGCCCCTGAAACGAATGACAGATGCTACCCCCAACCTCTCCCTTCAGGGAGAGAAGGATCAGAGAGGAAGAGACTTATGAGTTTTAAAAGAAACTAAACTACTTTAATTAAATATTAATAATAAAATAACAAAAATAAAAGATAATAGTATCAAAAAGAAAATAATGAATATATGCAAAACCATATCGAGCTCCCAGGTTGACAGTCGCTTCACCAGCAGGCACTGGGAAAGTCCCAGACTGGACTCAGTGATGGACAGGAACTGGATTCTGCATCTGGATTCAGGATGCACGGATCAGGATCAAAGGCAGATGAACAGAGAGAGTCCTCCTTGGACATCGGCCATTGAAGAAAGAGGCTGACCCCTTTGATCCCTCAGCTTTTATACTGAGCATGAAGCAGATGGGATGGAATATCCCGTTGGTCAGTTTGGGGTCACCCGTCCTGTCCGCTCCTCCCCACAGGTGGGACCCCTCTACGCTTTTCCGCTTCCCACGCTCCAACGGGGCAAATAACAAAGTGAGGTGGCCTGGGTTGTTACAGCAGTAAGTACGAGCAAGAGCCTCTCTGCGCACCATTCCTTGGTATGCATTATAAACATCAGGTCTTATCACTCTGGAAGCAGACACTGAAAAATACACGGTTAATTTCAGAGAGGTCAGTTAGAAGAGGCTTAGCTGAAAAGTAAAATTCCTGAAAAGAAAATTGGTTCTGTTCTACCTCAAACCAGGACAGCCTGGAAAGCAGAACAGTGGGAAGACTGATTAGAAGAGCCTCAGTTGACAGAAGAAAGTTTGATCTACAGCCATTTTGTGACCTGTGATTATGTGGCGGTGTGCTCTCCCCTTTTCCCCCTTTTCGCCCCGCCCGGCTCCTGCTCAAGCCATGGCCATCAGCGGGAGTGGTTATGAGTTGCACTTGAACTACAGGGGATGGCTGGCAACATAACCGAACCACTGTCTGGAGTGGGAACCTAGGTATCTTGTTCCTTTGCGAATACGACTATAGGTCAATTCTCTTACTCCATGAATAGTGGACAGCCCAAGAGCCCTTTGAGCTCCCCGGCACGGCAGCCGGCTGCACGACAGGATCTCTCCTTGAGTGGGGACGCTCGCTTAAGGTTCTTCTCCTTGAGGTTGAGAGATTCCTTCTTGCAACAGATTCTCGGTAAGTGGTTAATAACATGCTAAACTTTGAAATCTTAGCTAAGTGATACAAGGATTGATTGTGCATATATAATCCTTTAGACATAAACCATTGACCAAGTCTGGGACTAGGATTGGATCCAGCCGCACCTAGGCTCCTCTCTGAGAAGGAGTTTAGAAAGCAAGGGGGTCCTTTCTGAAGCTCAACTCAACAGGAGGGTCTCCCGGACAGCTTGTCTGACCCTGGCCTCTCTGCAGTAAATAATCAATTGTACCCTGGCATCGAATCTCATAAAACACTGTCATGTTCACTACTAACTGTTAAATCAGTGTTTTATGTTAATAAATATTTCACTACTTCTCTCTTACAAGTGAAGTTAATCACTCCGCCCGCGACAGATTACCAATATTTCCAGTCCCAAATATTGAACAATGATGAGACAGGACCTTACTCATGAGAATGGTTTTAAAGTTACATTTTGTTCTAAATGTTCTCATGAATTTGTCATGTTTATGCTTGTCAAGCTTAAATAAGAACCACTTCTATGGTGTCACTGGAGGTTGGCAACACTATATTTTCTTGAGATAACTGAGCTGTATTTTATCCGTAGTAGTTTTCTTTTGCACATTCTGTTTTGCCATAAGGCAGCTTGAATTTCAAATACTATCTGAGAAAAAAGCCTGTAAGCTGTGGTCTCATTTTGCTAAGTAAATAAAAGTGAAATGACTCTCTAGACTATAAGGTGCTATAAGGTGCTATGAATGTCTAGGTGCATTTTTTGCTTTTTGCTTGTTTGGAACTAACCTGCCGGGTTTTCTTGTTTCTCCCCGTTCTTAATTTGTTTTGATTTTTAGAATTCTTTCTAAATTTCTGCTTCTAAGATTTCTGCTCCCTTGGGGTTCAGCTCCATCAGGTGTGGGTACATCACAGCACAGGTCTGAGCCCTAGCTTTGTCCTTGTTTATTTTTGCATCTTATTAGGATGTGTTTCATAAAGAGAAATCATTCTATCATTCTCTCTTGCTGTTGAAGGTATTTCTGCTGTGTTTTGCATGAAAGATGCTGTACAGAATGAAGCTGCTGTTTTGTACAGTTTCCTTGCCGGAAGCACTAGTCAATCTCAGTCTGATCTAACCCTCGTCGACTGTGTTTAAATAGTAAAAAGGACCAGGTTCAATTTCTAAGGGTTTCCACTAAAAAAAGGTAAAAAACCTGCAGGTTGTGCTCCATTCCGGACACTAAATTACACCTTCTGGGTGCTTCAGAGCGACCAGTGCTCACACACAGATATTTGTAAAGAAGATGATAAAGGTCCCCCTTTATCTGAGGGAAGGAAAGCAGAGTTATAATATCATCGTAGAAAAACAGCTGATGGTAGAGTTAAAAGTGGGAAGGACCTAAAAAGTGGTGGTAACAGTCCTCGAATGAATACTCCTCCAACTGAGATTTACTGATGTGGTTAAAGGCACAACCCTTCTTCCCTGTTTCTGTTGCACTCTCATTGCCTAGCTCCTAGTCAGCTCACTATCTCATTCAAAGAACTGCTACTTGTGTTGCCTGCTGTCCTCTTGCTGCTCCTTTTACTGCCTCTGAACACTGCTTCCATTGCTGTTCCTCGTCACCATTTGGCTGTTGCTGTTCCCGCTTTGCTGAACACATCTCAGCACAGCAAGATTTCTGCTCCCTTGGGGTTCAGCTCCATCAGGTGTGGGTACATCACAGCACAGGTCTGAGCCCTAGCCCACACCTCTTGACTTTAAAACCCCAAATCCAAACTTGAATACAGGTATTTTGAATGAGGTTAATCTCAGATAACTTCATCTGTCTCTTACAAAGATTAGCCTGAGCTCATCTTGCTTGGTTCCCTCTATAGTTCAAGGAATAAGTAACCACTTTTAGAGCATGATTCATCTCATGCTGATAGTGATGCCTAAAGTAGGTCAGGTAAGTTTCACCAAATGCATGTTCCATGTGACAGGGTTCCCAAAGTGATTTTCTCAGAGGTAGAGATCTTTGTTGTGTATGTCTAAATTTAGGTGAGAACTGAATCAGGAGAGTATTAAAGTGAAGTATCATATATATTAGTATCCTCATATGTGTTCTTTTTCTAACAGCAGAAGATGACTAGTAAGCAGAATGCAGATCCTTGCATAGATGGGCTTTTTGTTAGACCCAGTACAGCCATTCCCATGTTCTGGAGGAAACTCACCTTTTGTGCCTAAAATTACATTTATAGTGTGTATTCAGAAAAGTGACCGCAACCATCTAAATTGAAAGATCAAAAGATGAGCTGTAATTTCCAGAGTGAGCACACTGCTGGGGAGCAAAGTGTCACACAAGCCCTCTGCTTCATCCCTCCTGCCGACAGGGAAGAGTCTTTTTCTCTTCTGTTGTTTTTTGCCTTGTTTTAGATTTTCAGTCTGCTGTGACAGCTGTGTCACTGTTTGGTGTTACTTCTTCACCTCCAGCATGGAGCAGGATGTCCAATAATCTCTTAAATAGATATACAGCTATTATATTAATCCCATCTTCAAAATGTAGGAATTTTTTTTTAACATAAATGACCCATAATGTATGTAACATACAAGAAATGAGAAAAAGAGAGAAAAACTACAGAAATTAAGCAAATATTAGTCAAGCCATTTCCTCTTCACTTAAAACCATGAAAATATCAACCAAGCAAAAATCAGGTCAAACAGACAGGTTGATATCAGATGAATTTCATGAAAGCAATGAAATATGTAGTGATCTTGGAATTTACTCAAATCACTTCAGGTCTTCTTATGAAACTATGATTTTTTTTCTATTTTATTCAAATTGGATTCTATTTTCGTCTCATTTAAAATTCAACAATTCAGAAAAATCAAACATATTTTGTCTGCCAGTGAATAGGGTGGAGATAACAAGCAGAATGAGACAGCATATGGAGATGAGTGATAAAAAGCTAAGTGATAGAAGTCCACTGAGAAAGGATTTGACGCCATATGTGGTTTCTTTCACTCAAAGCAATAATGTTGCGATGACAAAGACATGATTATAGTCAGAAAGTAGTTTTACCAGATACACAGAATTGCTGAAGTCGGAAGGCACCCCAGGAGATTGTCTAGTTCAACCACCCTGCTCAGAGCAGGGTCAGCTAGAGAAGGTTGCCCAGTGCCACGTCGGTTGGGTTTTGAATACCTCCAAGGGCAACTTCAGAGACACTCTGGGCAATCTGTTTCAGTGTCTGACCACCCTCACAGTAAAATTTTTTTTCTTATGTTTAAATGGAATTTCCTGTATTTCAATTTGTGCCCATTACCTCTTGTCTTACTACTGGGCACCACTGGGAAGATCTGGCTCTGTCTTCTTTACTCCCACCATCAGGTGTTTATATCCATTGCTAAGATCTCCCTGAGCCTTTGCCTTTCGAGGCTGAACAGTCCCAGCTCTCTGTCTCTCCTTGTGTAGCAGATGCTTCAAGAACTTAATCACCTTCGTGGCCCTTCACTAGACTCACTCCAGTATGTCCATGTCTCTCTTGTACCGGGGGGCCCAGCACTGGACCCGGCACTCCAGATATGTCTCAGCAGTGCTGAGCAGAGGGGAGGGATCACCTCCATTGACCTGCTGCCTGAATGCAGCCCCGGAGGCTGGTGGTTGTCTTTGCTGCAGGGGCCCATTGCTGGCTCATGGTCAACTTGTTCTCCACCAGGACCTCCAGGGCCTTCTCTGCAAAGCTTACTTTCCAGCCAGTTGGCCTCTGGTTGGCCAGAGTTGGTTGGCCAACTCACTAGCTCCCATTGTGGGAGTTTCCATTTCCCAACCCGATGAGAAGTGGTGCTGCAGGCCCCTCCCTCAGTGCAGCTGGAGTTGAAGCTCATGAGACTGCAGGTCTCAGAGAGGATCCAGCCACTCTCTCCCTCATCATCATCCTGATGCTGTGCAGGCTTCTGGCCTCCTCCCGCTGCGAGTTTCCTGGTGGTCACAGCCTTGTGCAGCTGACCTTTCCAGGCAGCAGCAGGCACCCTGGTGTTCCTCAAAGGGTTCCCAGGAGTCTCTTGACAGTCTCAGTAAAAGTTCCCAGAAGACATACAGGATCTCGAAGTGGAGCCCAGAAACCGCTGCATGAACTGTGGAGTCTGCCAGCTGTGCTGTGCTGTGGGGCTCTGTGGGACTGGAGGAAAGCAGCTGCTGTCACGCAATGTTTTCTGAGAAAAAAAAAGAAAAATTATGAGGATGAAGGAAAACTAACCGCAAGCAGAGGAAGACAAATTATTCTTCTGTGGACAATAATACACACTTCTAAAAATACTTTTAGAGGTCTTATCAGTCCTTGAAATTTCTGAGAATGTTTGAGAATCTTGATATATGAGTGTATTATTGTGTTAAAGACCTCTGAAACCTTTTCTCTTTGAAAATCAAAGATCAGATTATGTCACGCTGTTGCAGGAGCTGTCAGTTCTCATAGTCAAGTAGCTTCGTAATGGAGTGTTGTGGTAAAGCTGAAGTGCTTTGTTCTGCCTTTATCATGTTGACTTTTATAGTATGATTTATCATGGAAAGCTTTAGTGAGAAGAGGCCTTTTGATTTATTGAAATGAAAATACAGATAATATCCAATATTTCTGAAGTGAGCTTTTCTAGAAATTTCACCTCATGGGAGGTTTTGACTTTTTATTCCAATTTCTGTCAAAAGGAAATGTTGAAGAACTAAATGGCCACACAGAACAGAAATGCCAGAATTTGGTCACCTGTGACATGCTTTGGGATAGAGATTGTGGTGTTTGTTTCTTCTTCTGCCTATCCCATTCATGTCATGTCTCTTATCAAATTACGTTTTAGTAGTAAAATTGGTACTGGGCAAGAAGATTTCAGTGTCTGCTCTAATGAGCTTCATGTGGGAACAAAAAGTTTGTGTTTGCAGAGTTGCTTGCATTTCTGGTTGCATCTTCCATGTTTGCTGTGTTTGAGCAGCTTCACTACATAAAGTTCCGTATTTTCCCTGCAGTCTCTTACAAAATTGAATTGTTTTAGGAAAAAAGATGAGTTTTGTCATTGAGAAACCAAAAATTTAAATACTTCTATGTCTAATAAAGTGCCAATATTTTCTCTTTGCAGAAGAACAGTTAATTATAGTGATCCTATTTTCTGTTACTCTTGACCATGAAACAATCAAAGGACCGGAGGAAACAGAACTGTGTTCCAAAGAAATGTTGCATGAAATTCTGTGAACTGATGCTAGACAGAGAATACGGACAGGACTGATGACTCGAGCAGAGGGCTTAATTTGGTAACTCCATTAATTGTTCTGTTTTGCAGAAAATAATTTCTGATCTGCTCTGGCAATAGCTATCTTCTTTAAAAGATTATTTCTTGGAAGTTATAACGCTTTCATTTGAAGATATTTTCCTATTTAAAGATTATAGAATTAAGAAAACCCCAAACATACTGTAAATAGTGTTTATTCCTGCTCTAGTGTGACAGGCCCATGGAAGTAGAATTATATGTGAGGAATATAACATTTAATGACTATCATATCAGTTTATAGCTGATTCTTGGATCTAAATCCTGAAGGACTATACAAATGAACACAAGCTTTTCTCTCAAATGTCTTTATCTTTTCCTAATTATTGCCTCTTCGAAATGTCACTGCAATAGGCAGGTTTGGATGTGAAGGCTGTTTCCAGCTCCTTGTTTCTTCCTCTATCAAGCCTCTCATATGACCTCTTTCTAGTGCAGCCTTAAAATAAACAGTCACATCACTGAGAAGTTGTCATTTCAGAGGCATCCTCCCACCCTGTGGAAAAAACTGGTAGAAGGTCTGTGATAGGAAGGGGCTAACTTTTAGTACTGAACAGGTTCCCAGTCCTTGGGAATTTTGTTTCTGTGATTTCCCTAAAGAGGTTGTTTATGAGGGCTCAATCATCTTTTATTAAGCAAACATGATGGGAGCTTAGGGGTCAATAAAGACTCAACAGCCTTTATGGTGCTCCCTAGGAGAAAACAAGGGAAGGAGGTTACATTTCCGAGTTGGGGTGCCTTCCTTTATATGCCTGCCTGGTGATGCCTCACTTTTTTGACAGAGCATGTAGGAAACCGGATCAATTTGCAGTGTGGATGCCTGAATTAACTGCCTACAGCTAGCTTTTATGCATCCATGCCACAGCTTCCAAACAGTACCAGGGGAAAGGGCTGACACTTTGCTTTCCAATGCAGCACTGGCCTTTATTTTCCTGCTAGGTGAAGGTTTTCTTTCCACTGCAATGTGTTAGGTTTTAAAACAACGTGATATATCTCTGCAGCCTTTCAAATGGTCATCTAGCTGAGCCCCCCAGGTCCAATGGAGGTCCATGAGTGTTCTATGAGCTTTTGTATTACAAAATGACCAGCTAAAGTTTCCCGTAGCACTGCTGGGTCTTGAATGAGTTGGCTTGGCTGGTGCTGACCCGCCTGCCCTTCCAGCCCTCCAGCTCTGAGGAGGTAATCTGTTGGTACATCTCTGAGCGAGGGTGTCAGCATTTACGGACAGGCTACATAGAGGTGGACTAATCTAGGCTGACCTCACAAGTACTTCATCTTGCTTGCAGAGGTTGTCTTATATTGAATTGCTGAGTAAGATGCTATTTTTAATTGGGATGCGCAGATGAAAACAGTGGCAGAGTTTAGGATTTAATGATGTACTGACGTTTAAAATCATTCTTTGATTGTTACTACATACCATTCCAAATTTTAAATTTCTTTTATCCTGTTATAACGTTTGTTTTAAAGCTTTTGAATATTTTTCTGGCCTTGATTTATTTAGTATTCCTAGTATTCTGCCTATTTTTAGGCAGGATACCAGGAAAAAGGCTGCTTGTATCTCTGTTGTTTTGATGGCTTCTTTTTATGCCTTATCCCCCAAATCAAGAGTGATTTGTCTAACATTCTCACATTTCTTTATTATATTTTTACCATGAGATAATTAGAGATAGTTATGGAAGAACTGTTGTCTTCTTTCATTTCTAAAAGTTTTTATAGAAAATCCATACCGTTATTATGTAAAATGAAATTAAAATGATACATTTTTGTTTATAGAAAAATACTTAAAGGAAGAAAAAAGTAAAGCATACTTGACCCTTTCTTACCAAAATTCAAATACAGTATGATTTAACACTAATTTGGAGTGATTTATCCTATAGGATTAATCCCAGGATTAATAGTATTCCAGCATGTGCTGGAACTGGGGACTTGATTCATCTTCTTAGCTGTATTCACAGTTGTTTTCCAACTGAGGTCATGAAATGTGATTCTACCCAGAATGAAAACAAATTCTGGATTCCCTCCCCCGATATGAGACCCTTTGTAACACAATTTGATTTGTCTGTCATGACAGTGTTTTTCAGACACGTCTCTTTTCTGTGAATAACAACATTTTACTGGTCATCTCTAAGAAACGACTACTGTGGGTCAAGGTCACTGGAATCCTACCTCCCCAGGAGACACGTTTTGAGCATCTGTCACTGGGAGCCTCACAGATGTTAAGTTTATTATGCATCCCTCATTTTTTGGCACTCTCATTTATTTCTCTGTAACCACTGCAAAAAAATTTCCATTATCATTTCCAGCAGTAGTCAGAAAATTAAGCCAGAAAGTTAATCATTGAAAAAGCCATTACCAGATCATCCTACAATTCACTTCATGCCCAAAGCATAATTGTTACTACATAGCTCCTCCCCACACCCTTCCTGTTTTGTGGATGACTCCTTAGGTCTCCCTTCTCCCCAACCCTGGTCTTGGTGGGTGCCTGAGGACTTCTCCTGTTCTGGTGTCCTCCCTGTCCCATAGATGCCCTGGTCCCCACTCAGGAAAATCACCTGCTTATATTTGTGAAAGCAAACTGAAATCCTATTTTAATTCCCCTAGTTGGTAGGAGGGCTGGAACAAAAACCTAAGGGGGTGGATTTGCACTTATCTTTAAAAAAAAAAGTTGAAATAAATGAGAATCTCACTGTATTTTAATAGAAGCTGAAAGCTAATGAGCTTATTTATACTTTTATAAAATTGGACACTTGGAATAAACAAAATTTCAGAAAAAAAGTTACTAATTTGGGAACATAAGAGTTAAAACCCCCCACAAATTCTAAAATATTTCATCTCCATGAAATGGAGATGATGAAGATGATGATAATCAAGAAGATGCCAAAACCTCAAAACACCTTACAGGCATACTCCAGTGCTAAAAAACATGGAGCATCTTCTTTGCTGCTGCCAAACCCAGCAACTTTCACTACAAAGTATGACAGTGCAATGATCTTTAAGTGACTGTGCCGGGTAAACTGAGATCAAGAGTGACGTCAGTCATGAGGCAGCTGCACGATGGGTGATGCCTGTTAATTTTTTCAAGTAATTTGATTCTTCCATTAAGAAACAGATTTTCAAGAGTTCATAGCTCAGTAGCACCATCTGCAGCTCCAAAAGCTAAGGCCAGGCTTGAAAAATTACCTCCCTTTGGACACTTTCTCCCGCACTTTCTCCCAAAGTTGTGGAAAAACTCACTAGTACTGCCCCATGTGACCTGGTGAACACCACCATACTAACCTGAAGGAGAACTAGTTGGTATCTTAGCTTTCTCATTGCTAGCTTGGAAATATCTTATCCAGCACTGCCCTGAACCATGTATAGAAGACTTTAAATTTTTCATAATATGGTTTGCCTTCTAAAGGGATTCTAGACATGGAAAAGCAATTATGTAACTCAAACCTGAAGTGCATTAACAGATTTATGCAGGGAAGTTTTCACAGTGCCTCTGCTCTGTGCCTATATTAAACCAAGGCTATTAATAGGGTGGAAAAGTTTTGGGTAAGTCCCATGAACTTTCACATCAAACTGAGACTGAAACTTTTTTTATGTCTTGGAAAAACTCTCCTGTACTTTTCTGTGACTTTTTTTTGGCTTACCTCTGTGCTTCTTATTTACTAAACAAAAACGAGAAAGGGAAGGTTCAAAATGCAACTTGAGGAGTTGTTCTCATGGTGCTCCTGACCTACCTGGCAGCCAGACCCATCGGAAATTACCAGAGTACTTAGCTTTGCTTTATAGAAGAAAGGGCCAAGCAAGTTCCTGATTAAAACTGGTAACCACAATAATTAATGCAACAAATATAGCTCTATTTCAGTCGGTAATCACTAACGACACATTCTGAGAGTTGTGTTGGTTGTTTGAAAACCAGTGAATGCTCTAGTCAAAACTAACGAGGATAAGAGATATCCAGCTAGAAATGTCTGAAATGTCAGGGGTTTGACTTATGCCAGTGATTCACTGTTTGTGACTGCATGTATTACTTCAAGTGTTCAGCGCTCTTAATTTAGACTGAATAGGCAGATTATGGTGAACTGTGAAAAGTACTTGCTGTGAAAACCTGCAGTTTTAAAGCTGAAATTTGCTTTCGCAGTGTGCTGACTCATCCATTTTTTTTTTCTTCTGAGCTATTATCATGATTCTATGATATGTGTAAATACAGTGATAAACATTTATTCAGCAGTGTTCTTCATCCACAACAAATTCTTCAACCCAGCAGTTCAGCCAATACATTAACGCTTGGAGAATGCTTTGCTGGGATTTGGTTCCCAGGTGTCATCCAGCAGGACACTAAGTAGTTTTCCCAATATGAGTGAATTTTCTGAGGTTAAAAACTGTGATCATTATGTCAACTAATAAGCAGAATTAAAATAATATTACTCAAAAGAAGTATGACTTTGCATATACTGAAGGTTCTCAATCAGCTTCTTCCATCTGCAATCCTTTTTGTTCTTTGTTCCAAGATACGATACCAAGTTATGCTTAAAACTCGGCTTGTCCTGGTCACACACATACATATTAACATACAAGAACACATGCGCATGATATACTTGATTATGAATCAGAGCTAAAATTAATAAATTCCTCTACTAATTCAAGACAACAGTTTGTATCACTGTGAAGCCTATGCTGCTGAAAGCATTCTCTCTTCCCCTACGCCCGGGGAGACTAGGGGACTGTCTTTATGGAGAGTCTTCTGTGCATTGTTATGTTTATAAAGCAGTATCATTCACATTCCCAAATCTGACCACTGGTGTATCCTTCCTTCTTGTCCACACACCCATTTCAAGGTTAGGCTCATCTATGAGCCCCACTTTTGTCCATCGTTTCTGAGTTAATTTTTAATACTTTCTGTCTTGCATTTTATCCATTGACTTGAGGAAGAAGCTTGCATCATTCAAGAGCTTCTCCACACATCCCAGTCTCTTGCATTCCATCTTCTCACTCTCACTCCCATCTTTACATCCGTGCAGTCTGTCCCAAAGACTATTAACACAGAAGAGACAGTCAAACAGGAAAAGAAAAAGGATAAACTGACACTATCAGACTGAACAGAATGACTGTTTAGAAAATTTTTCATTTTGTTACCATGATTTTGTTTCTTAATATTTTTCTACCTTTCAGATTCTGTAGATTTGGTGTATAATTTCTCATGTTTACTTTTAAATTTGAGAGGAAACTTGATAAAGCAATTTCTTTAGGTTACCTCAGAATTACCTACTTTTTTCTCCATTTCCAGATTTTTTCTATACTAATCTAGGTAGATTCTTGAACCTGGTAAAGATCAACACACTATTAGTGAGTAGCAGAGTTAAGGATTTAAACTTTCACATAAGTGGTTCAAATCAGAGTGATCTTCTGTAATTCTGATTTA
This sequence comes from Larus michahellis, assembly GCF_964199755.1. Lineage (NCBI taxonomy): Eukaryota > Metazoa > Chordata > Aves > Charadriiformes > Laridae > Larus > Larus michahellis. The sequence goes on from NC_133896.1 coordinate 207,581,143, forward strand.
AATTACAATGAGGAACTGACTTCTCAGTGCAGGTCACAAGACACAAAAATGTTTATGACGATGCTCTGTAAAAGTGCAGCATTACAGGGTGTCAAGATATGTATGGTAAAACAGAACTATGAATCCTCAGGTGAGCAGGAAAATAACACAAAGCTCAGAAAGACCTAAAAGCCAGAGCAGCACAGTAATTAGTTATAAATAGCGTGGATTCAATAGTCTTAACTTTCTTTGTGTTTTGGAGCATATTTCACAGCAGTGTATAATATGCCTTGAAGCATAATTGGCAGGAAACATAGTACAAGGTCATGTAATGCCTATTTTCAAATATAGTACCCTAGAACCCTGCTCTCAGCTGCGCTATAAATATAATGGTAGCTGTCCTCCAAGAGGTGATAAAACCTCGCAAGGAAAACTGCCTTGGTTCTCGTACTGCGTGTGGCTTTGGCTGTTGGCATCATCACCCTTGTGCCCACAGAGGATTCAGCTTACCAAATGCTTCCAAGAGAGTGCCCACGGGTCCGACTAGCCAATTCATAGGCACTACTAAAATACACAATATTGTCTGCATCCATGAGCCTGGTGGACTTCCAGGTGTTTTTTTCAGGATTATATGAATGCTTGGCAATTGCATTTTGCTTGCCTATTAGTAAATAGGAAACAGGAATTTAATATTGGTTTTGTTAGTTAAACACACTGTCTTTAGCATAGTGCCCAAATAGCAACTCAGCTACACACAGTAGCTCTCATATGTTACTAAGTTCCCTGAACTAAGGCTACGTGCTGCAGGACTGTTGCCTTTGTGACAGATTCCCTGTTTGTTGATATTAAAATCCTCTTCCCAGGAACATAAGTATCATGAGTTCAGAATGGCACGTACTAAGGACAAATTCATACTGAATTTGAAGGATCTTTAACACAGCAATGGTAGCCCCAAAAAAGTAATTTTCCATTTTTTAATATGTAATTACACTGCCATAAACACAAGAGAGGCATTTATCAAACAGGACAAATACTACCCCAGTCCCAAGTAAAATTCCATGCATTTTGAATTTCAGGTGTACAGCTTGATCACTGAAGACCCCATCTTGCCTGGAAATCAGTGTAGTGTCTGAATAACGTAAGAGCCCATGTCAATAAGGCAAGTCTTAGGAGAGGAGTGGAATGTTTGCATGCTGACAGCATGACTGACTGGCTCTTTGTTAAGATGTTTTAAACATCCTATCAATCACACATGTTTTGCCTGACAGCCCCTGTAACTGTGTATATTGCTACTTAAAGCTTTCCTAGATTTAGAATACAAACTTGAGGACTTTTTTGCCTTTTAGATCTATATAATTTTTTGCCTTTATAGATCTATATAATTCCTACAACTGTAGGATCCTGAGTAATGATTTGAATGCATACTGCAGCACAAATAATATATTGGTAATAAGGTGGTTCAGGATAGCAGGCAGTTTTTGGAGGCTGCTGACTCTATAAAAAGGAATCATTTCAGTCACAAGTAAGAATAATGTAATGAGGACGCCAGTCAAATGTCTACAGCCCAATGAAGTGTCTCATTTACAGCCAGGCTGGACAAAACATCCTGCAGTTAGAAGCAGCCCCATGTTGGTAGGGAGACGAAAGCTCACAATGCCAGACTTCTAATATTGGCGTGTTCACGTCTCTTGTTCAAAGTTTAAAGAGACAACATTAGAGCAGTTTTTAAGTATATCGGGAACGGGTTTCCCAGATGTCCAACCACACATCCCTGAAAAATCATTGCACTAGGCAATGTGTGGGTTTAAAACCCATTCTGTACTATTTGGTTCCACCAAGAGGTCCCAGATCACGGTAGCAGACACAACAACTCATTTTCCTCTGGTCAGTGTATTCAGGACTATGTTGCGCATTCCTCCACTGCCTGGAGAAGAAGAAACATTCTCATACGAATACTCCATCATCTTGTAGTCCTGTACAAAGCCAGTTCAAGGGTCCAGAGTGCATAAATCACACTATATTTGTCCTTCAAATTATTTGCTGACACACACATTGTGCAAGGTCATTAACTTTCAGCGGGGCAGCAGGAAGCACGTAACCTGGATCAAGTTGAAATACATTACATTTTCAAGGAATAGAAAGAAATACATGATGCTTCGATTCCTTGGGAAAAATACTAAAAAAGGGAACAAAAATACTAAAAATATTAAAAAAGGGAACAAAACCCTTTTGTCAATGCAGAGCCAGGTATCACTGTTTTGTCAGTCCTTCTAGTACGCTTACTGTTCTGATGTCATAGGCACATTCTTAGTACATAGGTCATGTGAACATGACTTACAAAGCTGTATTTTTAGCCTGAATGAATACATACTTTATGAGAGGAAGAGTTTCCTTCACAAAAAGACCTTGCAAATGATGTGAGACTTATTTTTTTCCCACAGACTCTTACACATATGTTGCAGACATCAAGGGTAACAAAAGCTTTTAATCTGGCTAGCTAGGACAGCTGCATGAATTAAAATACAGCTCTAAGTTCATCGGTAGCTGTCTCTACCAGATGTTCAACTTGTTTGCCCTGATACTCACTGAGAACCACGTAAATTACAGAATAATCTGTGATTACATTATGCTCTGTACTCTATGGCACTATAGATCGTAGCAATTCTTTCAAAAAACTGCCCCAAAGTTGAGGAACTAATTATAGCTCAGCATATGCTGTGTTTGCTCTGTAAACCTTCTTTTCTCAGGCAGAAGATGGTTTGGTTAAGGCTGGCTAAATGATGTTTCTGTTGCCTCACTGATTCCACGTGTACGTTAGACCCTGTGTGTGCGCGAACATTTTGACTCACAAATAAAGCAGAGTCAGGTCCACAGATACGACACTGCTCATATTAACTTCACACAATACATCACTCCTTCTTCTTCCTCATCCCACTAAGGAAATAGAAATCCCCCCAAATAGAATCACAGAATCATAAAGTCATTTAGGTTGGAAAAGACCCTTGGGATCATCGAGTCCAACCATCAACTCCACTCTACAAAGTTCTCCCTTACACCATATCCCCTAACACCACATCTAAACGAGTCTTAAACACATCCAGGGATGGCGACTCCACCACCTCCCTGGGCAGCCTATTCCAGTGTCTGACCACTCTTCCTGTGAAGAATTTTTTCCTAATGTCCAGCCTAAACCTACCCTGCTGCAGCTTGAACCCATTCCCTCTTGTTCTATCAAATATGTCACAAAGGAAATATAAATTGGAATGTCTTTCAATGCCACTTTCCAGTTTTTACTTTCCTGATTGCCTCCCCCACTGCCCCCGCCCCGAGCTCGTGAAGTCCTTCTCTCCACGAGAGGGCAAAGATTTTTCAGTGGGAGAAAGGAATAAGGGTGCCCAGCCATGTTCCAGTGTTCTCCTAATATGGTCACGGTGCCCTGGGTTCCCATCGGTGACCTTCCCAGTGTTTAATGTGAGAAATCCTGAAAATAAGCCCAAGACACTGAGCACATCTACATAGAAATGACAGGTTAGTCCTGACTTAATGTGCTGGGCGGCAGTACCTCAAGCACATTAAAGCACTTGAAATTTGACCACATTGGAATCAGAGAATTTGGACTATGATCCTGGCACTGAATTTGCTGCTTAGAAGTGAGATCTAAAGACATCCACAGCTTCTTCCCCTGCCTCTCAGCTCTAGCAGACTGGCGAGGGGAGTAGGAGTGTCGGGGCATGTGCAATCACCTCTGCAAGCAGGGAAAAGGTGCTTAAGCTGCTGCTAAAAGTTCTGCTGAACAGCAACAGCATCTGGGTGAGATGAAGGGGGAAAATTCTGAGTGCACTAAAGGCAAGAGGGAATTCACCACATCTGGGAGAAATGCTAAGCTCTGGGATTGCGTGAGCTTCTGAGATGGCATATACTTTGGTCTGCTGTGCCTCAAATTAGGATCGGATGCGTAGTTGGATGGCCCTGGATGTATGTTTACAGTACTCCACATGACCACTCTGAAAATCCCTTCATGTTGCGAAGTTTTGCTGGTAGATAGAAGGGAATGAATGTGACAGCAGAGAGGGTGATTGTAAGACCGATAGAGCGCCTCAGCTCTGAAGTGCCAGAGATGCGTATTCTAGAGAGAAAGAGTGTGACGTTCAGAGATTTACTGCTCCCATGGTGCAAATATGAACTCAGATGGAAGGCCAGAGGTTGTCCCCAGGAATAGAGCATTACCAGACAGACAGGTCTCACACTTGCCTTTTTTTTAATTATAGTTACTATTTACAAAAAATGCATAAAGAACAAAGTTTCCCTTCTAAAAGCTTGCAATATCATTTTAGATGTGAAATGACAGTGAGAGAGAATGTGGTGAAGAATGGAAGATGGGGTGTTACGGCACTAGGATGATGTCATTCTGCAGCACATGCGTTTTCAGGCGGTTTGGGGGATTTGAAAATACTTTTATTGCTTCTCTAATAGTGCTCAAGAAGTAAAACTTCCAGTGAATTAACTGAGGAAAAGTCAGTGGGAGAACTGACAGCAAGTTTCATGTTGCATAGAGAAAACTGAATTTTTTGGCAGGAGCAGAGAAACTGCTTTGATATTAGTACAGTTGTGTAGCAGGAGTCTGCTTTAATAAGAGGCTGGATTCAGAGAGGAGAAGAGTTACATGAAATATTTAAGGCTAGGACAGATCATTTAAACCAGAAACAGCTATATACACAAAATGTTGTGGGACTAGAAGCCTCAACTTGAGACAGGAGTCCAAGGGGTTGTTGTGTGCAAAGCAGCTGGCTGTAACTTCTTGAACTGATTGCTTCAGGACTGAGTAGTGCTGACTACAGAGAACATCTTGAAAAAAGCAGACTGAATTCATCAGGATTACATTTGTTAGCAACCCTGGCTGTCAGGTAAGTCCTTAAGAGTCTACATTGTTGATCAGACTCACGCATAACAACGTGAGGATGTAAGATTTCAGTTACATATTCAGAAGAAGCCAAATCTGCTGTCACAATAATCTCTTCACTCTGAATTGACACAGTGGGGTCCCACATTAGTGATCTCCGCTGGTATGTGAGAGACTTTGTGCTGAAAGGACCAACCTAGGTTTTATGACTTAAATGACAGGGGGTGGAGAAGAGGATAAAAATCCACATGTAATTCAGCACACAATGAAAAGTTACACTGTGGAAAGGAAATTCTTACATACAACAGTAACAAGACAGAGGTAAAGGCCGAAATGAAATTTAATTGAAAAGCTAAATGTTTCAAAATAACCAGTGATCTTCTAGCGCTGGAAATTACAAGGTCATCGTGAGTCCCTGAAAAGAAGTTGCTCAGTCAGTTGGCATTCTATGGTTTGCATCCCACCAGCTTTGCATCCTCTGATTCTGTTTCCCGCCTTCCTCTGATGGGTAACTCTGGCAGTTTTTACAAATGGACACCTGATACGGCAAAAATCACAAGCAGTCCAGAGTGCAGTGAGTGCAAGGTTACATGGGCTAGGACCTGCCAAAACATTGCATTTGATTGCCCATATCTCATACAGTATTTAAATTGCCTAAATATAATGCAATGTGAAATGGTAATGTTAAATAAATTCACAGGTGGTCAAAACAGTGAATATTTTCTATTTTTTTTTAGGGCAGAATCATATTTTTATGCCATAATACTAAGAACAAGTGAAAACAACTTGGAAACGCTATAATTCTGTAAATGTAGATCTACTTTTCTGTAATATCACATAATTTAAATGTAAATTCTGTAGACCAAATTACCTTTTCAGTGTTAAGTTTGTGAGAGTGAGCAAAAACAGAGGTCCTGTTTACTGAAGTAATTTCTTTACAAACAGGTTTGCAGGAGAAAAATGTTAAGATGGTAAGATACAGGTAATTTAATTTTGTTTCATAATCAAGTGGCTACTGCGTGCATTCCACAGTTGGGTATAAAACACTTAGATGGAAAGATATTTTTATAAGAGTTCTAGCGAAGGAAGAGTATGACCTGAGTGTGGGCATTTCACTGGAAGAAGATAAACTTTGCTCTCTAGTGTGTGAATAATACACTGGCAGAGAGCATTGAATGGAGCTTGGTATCTCTTCATGATCTTCCTTTGTAATTGCTGTTCTCTACCTATTCCTTTCAGTCAACACTGAGGAAAACAGACTTTTTTGTCAAAGTCTGTTTCTTTTGCTTGAGCGTTCCAGAGGGAGATGAGGTGTGGGGTCTTGAACCTTCCCTCTCTTTCAGATGGATTATTGAAGTTCATGGGTACAAAATGGAAATCTTTTTTATTTGGGTTTATCATTTCACTTTATATATTATGTAGCGTGGGAGGAAAGAGCTAGAGAACATTTAGACCTCTGGATTGTTGTTTTCTGGAAATGTTTGTTTCATCAGAAATATGTGAGTGTTTTTACTGTAAGTTACAGGTTCTCGCCTTCCCAGACTGACGAAGGAAATAGTCTAAACCCTGGAGAACTTCCAGTTTCAGATGTACTGTTTTCTCCATGAGTTATATTCTTCAGTGAGATTATCCTAGCTGGGAAGTCATATGAAGGAAGTTATTATTTTATATTTATCCTGTGGCTTATAGTCCTTCCTTCAAAATTTGCTGCTATTTACTGTTGGAGACAAGATAATGTGCTTGCTGTCAACCTGTGGCCTGACCTTGCCAATCAGAGGTTTGAAACATGCAAAGCCACAAGAATCCTGAAGTTTCTAGTCTTGATCTATACAGTTTTAAATTATCAATCTGGGCATCCGTCTTTGTTCTCTTCCAGTGAGTCTTTATCAGAGGCATGAAATCTTTCCCATGATGTTGTGGAGCTAGAGAGAATACACGCTTGCCCTCCCAATCTTGCTTCTCCCCAGTTCCATTTCTGTGGAGCTGTGAGCCATGATGAACCTGGTAGTTCTTTTGTTAATGGAGGAGAGGGCTTGATTCTTCCTCCAATGGATACACGGTTGAGCCACTCAGTGCAAGGACACATTCCATACATTCTGGCTTCATACAGTAGGGTATGATGTTGACCATAATTTCTGCATATAAAATACTTCAGTCATTAACATGTAAGCGCTTTCTGGTTAACATTAAATGCAATCAGTCAGCTTAAAATAAGGTGAGACCAATCTCCCTAATTGATTTTACTGCGGTGGTGAACAGCAAATGCATCAAACCTTTCTTCTCTTTATCTCATCGTCTGTAAATATTAATTTAAACTTCGCCAGTGGCAAATGTTCTGTCTTTAATGTATTTATATAGCACCCCCTTTTTTTTTTCTTCTTGCTTTGCTATGAATTTGTAGATCTCCCAAATTTCTTTGCATTTGAGAAACTGCTAAGATATTAAGTAAATTGTTTCTTCCATTGAGGTCATGATTGGTTTTTCCATAATAACTTTATCTAGTGACAGCAGTAGCTGCCTTAAAAAAGGATTGGGGGTGGAAGGAAGAAATGTACAGATAAAGGAGTTTGTTGGTTTGCTGCATGACAACATTGTTCCAGATCAACATTATGAGCAAAATGTTTAGAGCTGTATTCAAAAGTTGGTAATTTTTTTGGAAGTATGCCTATGGACTTCGTTTTCAGAAATTCAAAAAGTATATAGTTCATGTCACTAGCAACTATAATTGCCCAACGTATTTTCAGCAGGTCCAATGATCTTTCCCCTCTATTCCACGTCTGTGAGACACATCTGGAGTTCTGTGTCCAGTTTTGCGCTCTGCAGTGCATGAAAGACAAGGACATACAGTAGTGAGTCCAACAGAGATAACCAAGATGGTCAGGGAGCTGATCTCAGTGCGAGATATATGAGGAGAGGCTGAGAGACCTGGGTTTGTTCAGCCTGGAGAAGGTAAAGACCTGATTGCTGTTTTCAGCAATACTGTTCAGCAAATTGCATACTCTAATCAGGGATTTTCAGAAATTCTCTCAATATCACCTAGTATTTGTGTAGCTTCACTGATTCAAATGATGTGAATCACAAGCTCCAAGTACTATCGCTCATATTGCATTATAACCTTCCCAAAACATAGCATGTGTCCACATAGAACCAACAGATCAAAACTTTTGAACGCTAACATCAGAGCAGACATTCCATGGAGCTACTTAGATGTCCTTTTTCGTTATTATCATTATAAAGTGATGGAGTTATATTTATCGTTACTCTTGAAAACATGGCCTTGAAAATAGAATCACAGAATGAATTACAGAATGGTGGGGGTTGGAAGGGACCTCTGGAGATTATCTAGTCCAACCCCCCTGCCAGAGCAAGGTCGCCTAGAGCAGGTGGCACAGGAACGCGTCCAGGTGGGTTCTGAATATCTCCAGAGAAGGAGGATCCACCACCTCTCTGGGCAGCCTGTTCCAGTGCTCTGTCACCATCAAAGTAAAGAAGTTCCTCCTCGTGTTTAGGTGGAACTTCCTATGCTCAAGTCTGTGCCCATTACCCCTTGTCCTGTCACTGGGCACCACTGAAAATATCCTGGCCCCATCCTCCTGACACCCAGCCTTTAAGTATTTATAAGCATTGATAAGATCCCCCCTCAGCCGTCTTTTTTCCAGACTGAACAGACCCAAATCCCTCAGTCTTTCTTCATGGGAGAAGTGTTTGAGTCCCCTAATCATCTTGGTAGCCCTTTGCTGCACCCTCTCCAGCAGTTCCCTGTCCTTCAGAACACTGAAGTGATTGGTATAACAGTGTGCAAAGTGAAGTCAACCAAGTGTGTTATAAAAAACAAGAAGGAAATGTCAAGACTATATGACTGACGTTTTGGGAAAATACCTCACATTAATTCTGCAGTGTGTTTGGCAGGTCAGAGCCCTGACTTGCCAAAATAGGCAATTCAGGCATGCACTATCCAAGACAACATTTGTAACTTAGATGAAAAAAAGAAATTGTGGTTTATTGAGAATGCTGCTAATCATTTACCCGATGAAACTATTAGCACTCCAAAATAACTGACGTTAGCCAGCTGCTGTTCCTCAGCTAATTGCTGTGTTAATGTACAGGCCATCATGCAGCCAGTGATGGTGTAGAGCAGGAAAGGAGCAGAGAACTACAAAGCGTTCCAGCCAGCTATTCTTAGCAATCGCTAACGTACTCCCCGTCACTGCCAGTGGCAGGCAGAGTCCATCTGCCTGTTACCTGCTAAAAGATCATTTAGACATTTACAAACACTTTTTTTGTTTTTTAGTGTTTGCACCGTCACCTGACAATTTATGAAAGCATGGATGAGCGCTTGTGAAATGGGAAATCAGGCCCCTGTTTACAGAACAAATGGTTGAGTGCAACAGGCCTTACCGGGCTCCCTTCTGCTGCCTGTCCCACCTTGCTGCCACTGCCTGGGCTGTCGGCACCAGCAATTGTATGCCTGCTCTGTCAATTGGAACAGCAACAAATCTAGTGGGGTTTTTTGTTTGTTTTGTTTTTGTGGTTGGTTTTTTTTTTTTTGGTTTTTAGCACGTTTTTCAAGATTTTCTTTAAAGCCCGTCCCAGGCACAGCGTGGGAATGAGCAGCTGGGAGGGAGAGAGGGATATGGGGTATCTTACACCATCATCTCTGTCAAACCCATTTTAGGCTTAATCCACAGCCCCAGCATGGGCTGAATAGCTCTGGAAAGGTTAATGCAGAAAACAGGGACAATGAAATTACCTGAACTAAACTGGCCCACACTTGTCTCACTATGCAGGTAAGTTATTAACCCTGGGGGAGCAGTGGGTCTTGAAACACAAGGTTAAGAGAGACAGAACACAGGTTTGGGACTTTACCACTTTAATTACTAATTGGATTAGAGTTTTAAGCCTTATCTGACTCAGGCATAAAGCCACATTTTTTACAGCTTCTTATTCACCTGCCTCTGAAAAACACCACTTTCTTCCAGGCTACTCAGTTCTGTATTATGACTTTGCAGACTAAAGAGGCAACGTTAGTAAACACATGAGCATTTCAGAAAATTTGGAACAAGAAGCAGAAAGAAAAACACTATGTCTAGTTTATAGAAGCAGGATTGTTTCTGGTTCCGTTCTTTCCATCTGGGAATGTGGTTAATTGCAGAATTAATTTACATATAAAAACACTGAGTTGGTAGATGTAGATACTTTTACTGCTACAAAGAGCAACCAGAATACAAAAGAGTTCCTTTTATATATAATTTGTCATTTGGCTTCCCTTTGAAAGTGCACAGAGGAATCTTGAGGCCTTTGAATTACTAATATCTGAGAAAGAATCTATCCAGCCACAAAAACTGGGCTTATCTAGTAAAGACACCAAGCTCAAAAAAAGATTGCTCGTGTTGAGCATTTGCAAGTTCAGCTTTTCAGACAGCTAAAAAAGTTAAATTTGGTTTGACAGATAAAAATCCACTGTGTGTGTACATATATATATGTAAATTATATATAGACACCAGGAAAATTAGTGGATATTTATAAAAAATTAATTCTCGTACAGAAGAATGAATTTTCTTATTGGGAAAGGGAGAAATAGCATCTTATAGATGCTTTCTTGTTAAAGAAACTACAATATAAACACTCAAAGTAGGAGATTTTTTCTTTTGGAGGACAGTTGGAAATGGGGATGTTAAGGGACAGACCAAACATTTGATGAGTTGTCCAATAATTTGTGTCCTTTTGAATCTTTTACAGATAAATAGTGTTTCTAGCATTTCCTATAATTTATTAGGATATTGTAATTTTGGGGAAGATGGAAGATCCATATTAAAATATTGGATTTGCTGAGCCAGCTCTGTGTGGTGGCACGTTTTTACTCTGCTACAGCTTTCATTACTTGCTGGCTATTTTGCACTTGACGCATCTGCATAAGTTTCATTAACATTAATGAAAATTCCATGTTCATGTCAGATGGACTCTAAATCCTGAAGACTGGAAATAATAGCTTTAATATTTCCTGCAAAGATGTCTGGGGAGAAGACAGGTTTAGTTCTAATAGCTGCTTCTTCCTTCCCGCTCATTACGCCCATGTATTTACCTCTTAATATAAATTGTTGTTTTCAGGACTACTGTACCTTTACTCAGAGGATAAATGCATTAGATTTAACCAGCAGTAGAATTTAGACAGCTTCTAAAATATGAAACAATTTATAGGGTGCTTCGGGAAGTCTTAGAAATGTAATTTCGGTTTGAGAGATCCAGAATAATTCTATAAACGAATACAGACACAGGCTTCTCAGGAGGAATTACAAGGCTTGACCTGTGTGGCATGCCGGGACAAGTCCAGGTCTTGTGATGCAATTGTAAGTCTCCTGGCTCCACATTTACTCATACCTGCAACTGTTCCTGGCCTTACAGTCCTTTGGACACAGAAGATCAAGGATTATTAAGGATCTGCATTGCATTAATTTATCATTTACCTATCTATTCTTGTTTATCATTTTAGGCTTAGCTATAAATGCAGGAAATAATTTAGTTTTAATCCATTGTAGAAAGTGTCTCTTGACAAAACTTTTCACATCAGCAGGTGGCAAAATTTTAATCCAAAGAGCTACAGCCCTTTGGTTTCTGTTTCCCAATGCCTTCTCTTGGTTCTCCTGTACCTGAAACCTTCTTTGACAGTACTCTGAAGACAGTAGTCCAAAGTACTTCAATCTACGACTATGCTCATGCTGAGTTGTTAATACCTGCCCTCTACTCACCCCGCAGCCAAGGAACATTTTTCTTTCTGTAAGACTATGGCAAAGCAGTTTAAAGAAATGAGACCTGTTCAGAAGCTGTGGTCTGATCCATTTTGGGGAAGCTGTTCTAACTAGCCACAGAGTGGCTATTACCTTCCACCATTCAAGCAAGAAGAAACAACAAACAAATAAATAAATAAATAAACCCCAAAACACCAAAAACAAGCACAAACCCCAACAATGGGTAATGCCGGGCAGGGAAATTAAGTAGCTGTAGCAGCAATTTAAAGAAAAGCAGCTCATCAAAGATTTAAAAGTGAATTAAAAGCAGCAGGTCCTACCCAGTGTCCAATTTCACATCAAAGATTTGTATGGAACTTGCTGCTGAGATTCGTGGGTTTGAAGGTTAAATTCTGGAAGAAGAATACTCATCAATTTAACTGAAGGTATTATTTCACACCTCTGGAAGTAAAGACATGCCCAGCCCCAAACCCTGCGACCACGAGGGACTGACAGCGCTGAGGATGTTTCAGTGTGAACTGCAAGACTGGCACCTTTCTCTCCCTGAAATGAGCTGAAGATGTTGCCGGGGATTGTCCTATGCTGCATACTTCAGCTGGGCACTAGAACAAAAAACATAGATTAGCTTCCATCTATTTGGTTCACTGCAGGCTTTTTCATCCTCTTTAATGCTTACAGGTAAATAGGATTTACGAAGCACCTCGGCTTTGGCCTATACTGAAATCTGGTGAAGCTTTACCACTGATAAAAATGCAGTGCAAAATCAGGCTAATAACAGATGTAAAACCTCTACAGACTTCAGTGAGAAAACATCTAGGCCAAATATGGGTGTCACTGGAAAAAGACTCCCTGTATACACAACGCCCCCCTGCCCCCCCCCGCCCAAATAAATAGCATATACATTGTCACTCTGAGGATGTATCCCAGGAGAAAACTCCATCGCATAAACAGAGACACAGGATTATGTAACATAGAAGTTTCTTATAAATTTATTGAAATCTCTTGGTTAAAATTAATTTTCTTTACAAATCTTTGACAAAATAGACTTTAGGCCTCTTACGGTATTGCAGAGTGTCTTACGGGCTACTGCTGCTGCTGTAAAATCCACCTGTGACACTGGGTTTGACTTCATTAGTCACAAGATGGGTGTTGTCTTCTGGGCTCTGGGGTGCATCACTATGGTGTTTCATTTTAGATGCTCTTTTCCCTCTGTGTCAGTGAATCACAGAATCACAGAATGGTCGGGGTTGGAAGGGACCTCTGGGAATCATCTAGCCCATATCCCTGCCACAGCAGGGTCACCTCGAGCAGGCTGGACAGGAACACATCCAGGCAGGTTTTGAATATCTCCAGAGAACGAGACTCCACAGTCTCTCTGGGCAGCCTGTGCCAGTGCTCTGTCACCCTCAAAGTAAAGTTCCTCCTCACGTTGAGATGGAATTTCCTGTGTTCCAGTTTGTGTCCATTGTCCCTTGTCCTGTTGCTGGGCACTGCTGAAAAGAGTCTGGTTACATCCTCTTGACACCTGCCCTTTAGATATTTATAAGCATTGATGAGACGCCCTCTCAGCCTTCTCTTCTCCACACTAATCAGACCCAGGTCTCTCAGCCTTTCCTCGTAAGAGAGGTGCTCCAGTCCTTTGGGTGTCAAATTTGGTATTTACAATTGCCTTACTTTTTGCTGAATGGAACTGAATTGAGTTTATTGTTTGATTTCTTAATCACACTGACCTTCTGAAATTAATAGCATTCTATAGAAAAGGTCAGGAACTATGGCTCTTCTTTTTGGGCTGCTACTCATTATTATCTTTGTTTCAAAGTGCCATGTTATCTTCAAATTATGTGACTGCCACTGTTCACTCATCACCGTTGGATGCTAATGTAACTGAAAGACCATCTAGGATTTAAATAGTATTAAGATAAGTGTGAAGGTGCTGCGGGGGCTGGGGCTCCCTGGGACCCATCCTGCTGCCCCAGCCAGGAGCAGGGCAACTGGGAGACACCAGGGCAGCCCCTGAGGACAGGGATGGGCCGAGGCGGGGTGAGGCCTGGATCAGCGGGGAATCTGCTGCCTGCCCAGCAGCAGAGCCATGGCCCCAGGCACAGGGACCTCATGGGCCAGGGTCTGGCCTGGCCACAG